>NW_027556402.1:237341106-237577155 GCF_003287225.1 Phascolarctos cinereus
GTGCATGCCACTGTGTTAAGCACTTTACAAATATCATCTCAGTAAAATATGAGGGCATGGAGTATTTCAGTTTGGGTTTTGTATTCACAGAACCTACAGCAGCTAGATGGTACAGTAGGTAGAGCACCAAGCCTGGGGTCAGGAAGACCCGAATTCAAATCCAGCTTCAGACATCTGGTGGCTGTGTGACCCTGAGCAAATCATTTAACCCTATATGCCATGGTTTTCTTCATCTGTAAAATGAACTGGAAAAGGAAATGGCAAACCACTCCTGTATCTTTGCCAAGAAAACCCCAAATGAGTCCACGAGGGTCTGAAGAGACAGAACAACAGCAAAAGTGGAGCATCTTGTCCATAGTAAGTGCTCTATAAATGTTTGCTGGTGAACCTCCCCACTGAAACCTCTGTTAACTCTGGTCATTATTGCATGTAATTAGCAGTCTTATCTTGCAAATATCCACAGTGTAATGGCACCAAATCCTTGAGATTCAGTAGCAAAGGGCAGGTTAACTGTCAGAAGCAAAGAGAGTTAAATTTGGCAAAAAGCTGCCCTCTCATTGTCATCAAGCTCAAACACCTACTGCATTCAAGACACAAAAAGTCCTTGATATTCGATAAAATTCAGCTCTGCCAGATGTATCAATGCAGCCATAGTCTTGACCATTTCGTTCCCTCTATCTCAGCTCTTCGTGTAAATATCCCTTCCTTTCTGAAGCACAGAACAAAATGGAAATCCAGCAGCCACTGCTTAATATACAAAGATCAAATGAGACCTATGACTCATCCAAAGGAGTAACTGTAGATTTGTTAATGGTCTTTTCATTTTGCTGGAGAAACTATCTCTCATTTCCCTTTGGAAAGCTGCATTGTAATTGTTTGCCCTGTTGAATGGTAGGGGTATATAGGAGCACTAACCCAGGGACCCTAGAAAGTCATTGGCCTAGAATTCCGCCATCATAGACTTTGAGAGGCAGAAGAGATCTTGAAGGCCAACTACTCCAACTTCATTTTACACGAGAGAACTGAGACCCAGAAAGTAGCAGTAAGCTTCTGGAAGTGAAAGTCTGTGGCAGAGTTCAAATTCAACGCCCTGCCCACGTACACATTCAAAATAGCCTTGCAAAAGTGCATCTAAATCAAATTTTTGAATGTCAGCCTCTACCCCAAGTCTGCAACCTCCCAACTGCTCTTGTAGATTAAATTTGGATATCAATTATCACAGCAACTGCAGGAGGCTACTTGTTGGTGAGTTGAGAATTTTTTAAAATGAGCTACATTTCTTCCAGGGATATAATGTTTTTGTTTTGCTTTAAATTCCAGATCCCTGTTGTTTCCAGGTCCCTACTGACAATTTACCTTCCAGCTGCTTATTACTTTACATTCATTTTGTTTTATTTTAAGGTAGAAAGAAATTCATGCTTTCTGGCTTGGTAATCTACTTAATATCCTTTCATTACAGGCAGATTTTAATTCATAGGATCATAGATTTGGGTTGGGGAAGCACCTTTAGAGGTCACTGGATCCAAACTCCTTATGGTATAAAAAAGGACTTTAATGTCCAGAGTGATTAAGTGACTTGCTCTAGATCTCAAAGGCAGAAAGAGCTGAGATATGAACCCAGGTGCTCTGATGCCAAACCCAGACTCTAACCATCGAACTGTGTCATCAACTTCACTTTTGACGGGTGATTTTAAACATGGGCAGGAAAAGAAGTTCTTTGGGCCTCAGTGTCATCATCTGTAAAAGGAAGTGGTTAGACTAAACAGCTTCTGAAGTCCAGATCAACAGATTCACTGAACAAAGAAGAAAGAGACAAAGTAGCTTGGATTTATTATTGTAAAGTAAGAAATAACTTAAAACTTAGTTTGTCTATACAGGTTTGAAAAGGTCAACTCCATGGTTCTGAATAGATGACATTATTTCCCCTTTCATATAATAGTATTTCATAATAACCAATGGGGAAAAATAATTTTCTTCTGACAGCTTATTATTATATTTTTATTGTTCTCCCTCATACTGTCTTAGATTTTCAGCACAAACCCCAAACTCACTGGTTTAGAAAATTCATTAATTCATAAGAATGGTAATATACTCACCAGATTCTCTCTCTCTCTCTCTCTCTCTCTCTCTCTCTCTCTCTCTCTCTCTCTCTCTCTCTCTCTCTTATTCTTTCTTTCTCTCACACACACACAAACATATACACAATTTGTCCTATTTCTTGGATCCTCAGAAAGCCTGATATAATCAGGAAGAATTGCTTGTGGACTTAGATTGAAGGAGATCTTGCTTCTAGTTCAGACTCAGACAACTTAACTAGCTGGGTAACCCTGGGTGAATGGCTTAACCACTCTGAGCCTCAGACTCCTTGTCTATATGAAAGGGATAGTGACAGCCTCTATTTGTCTATGTTGTTGTGGGGATCTGAAACTTCTATAAAGTGTTTTTCCAAGCTTAAAGTGAAATAGTATTATTGTTCTAACAGAAGACAGTGTGGTATAATGGAGACACGTCCAGATATTCAGTCAGGAAGAACTGGGTTTGAATTCAACACCTGTCCTTTATTAGCTATATGACCACGGGTAAGTGATAGTTTCAGTTCCTTTATATATTAAAAATATGTTTATAAAGGGGATAATGCCTACATAAAATACTTACCTCACAGTGATTGTGAAGCCGAAATAAGATAATTTATGGTAAGTTTTATATAATATCATTGCTTAACTCATTTGTGATTTTTTTTTCTGTATAGTCCCAATGAGGAAATTCTTTCTACCATGCAGGTCTATATTACCCCTATACCTTAACATTTTATAGAGTTGCCTAAGACTCTCAGGTCAAATTGTTGGAGCATCAAGTAACTATCGGTATCTATTGGAACTTGAACCCATTCTGTAGCTAGTGGGAAATGAAGAGCTGACTGGTCTGGGAGTCCTCTTTAAAGAAAGGCTGCACAACCTGGACTGCATTCCATCAAAACCCACAGGAAGACTCATCACCGGGGAACTTATCATCCAAAAAGAAGTGCGGCATCAGCTTCGGTACTCCCACCTCACCAGTACCCTCAGGAGTCTCTGTCCCTCTGATTGCAGAGCTGGAGAGAGGTTCTTTGCTCCAAAGCCTCCATTTAAAGAGGGCTCCCAAGCCAGCCAATTCTTCATTTCCTGCCAACCATAGTGCTTGGACTGCACTCCACCACGTTCCTGCGCCAGGGGCCTTCTCTTGTCTACCACCTTTTCAGCTTTATCTTGTGTATTGACTTATCCCATTAGATTGCAAGCTCATTGAGGGTAGGTCCTGCCTTTATTTTTTCTTACATGAATCCCCAGCATTTAACACAGTGCCTAGTAAAATAAGTATTTATAAATATTTATTGACAGAGTGACAGAGCTGAAGGGAGAGAGAGTATAATATAACACAGAAAATATATATTTTTTGAAAAAACAGAATTTCTATGAAAGCTGAATTACCAGGGGCAGCTAGGTGGTTAGGCACCTAGGTGGTGCTGGATAGAGCACCAGCCCTGGAGTCAGGAGGATCTGAGTTCAAATCCAGCCTCAGACACATAATACTCGCTAGCTGTGTGACTTTGGGTGAGTCACTTAACCCCAATTGCCTCACTCCAAAAACAGAAAAAAGTTGAATTACCCACATGATTATAAACCTAGAGTATCAGTTGAGGTATCTAGTGGCACAGTGCTGAAATTAGAGTCAGGAAGACCTGAATTCAAATCTAGCCTCAGACACCTACCAGCTGTGTGACTTTGAGAGAATCACTGAACCTCTTTCATCCTCAGGTTCCTCATCTCTAAAATGGATACAATAACAGTACCAAATATGTAGAGTTGTTTTGAGGAACAGATGAGATGACATATGTTAAGTCTTTTGCAAACCTTCAAGTGCTATATAAATGCTATTTATTATAAAATACAACATCTAATCACACTTACATTGTCTACATGCAGATTGGAGGATGTTTGGAGGACCAGGAGGCCAATAATCAAACTAGGTTATGGGCCTAGCACAGAGCTAAGTAATGGCACTCCAGGTAGAAAGAATGAAACAGTCCCAAGTAGCTTACACATACCTCTAGCCTTTGTAATGATGTGAATTCAACTTTAAACTTTTTCAAACTTCCCCTTTATCTGTGACTCTGACTTTATTAGTAAATAAAGATTGGCCTGACTTTTTTTTATTCAGAACATTGATTTTTGTTAGATATTAGAGACATTAGAGGCTTCATGGTGCCAAAAATACTGAAAAGCTATTTGAAAAAGATCTGATTCTTCTTCAAGAGGGAAAAAAAAAACAACCCTTAAGAAGACTGACATTCCTGGAGGTTTTGCCAGATTGGACACATAAACATTATAAACATTAATAAACTGGTCAGAGTTAATTAATTCCAAGCAATTTCTCATTTCCCTAAGAGGCACTCTGCTGAAGCCCATTAAAATATATTTTTACACAAATTTCCCAAGGATGAAGAAATTATAGTAAATGCTCTCTCTTACTAGGAAATGAGTTTAAACAATAAAGAAACTTTTTTTCCTTTAAAACCACAAATTCCCTTTTAATTCTTTTTATTATATATGAAGAAATGTACTTCCTGTATTGCTGAGGACTTAAGATATTTTGGTCTTTGATTAATTTTAAATTTAAATAACAATACCTACTGTGTAATAGACAGCCTTATGACAAACACAATAGAAACTGCTTTCCTAAAGCCTTGCATGGTATTTAGCATTCTGGATTCAGAACTGCAAGGGTCCTTAGACTTTAGACTTGAAGTCATCTAGATTAACCTTTTAATTTTACGAGTGGGGAAAACAAGACCCAGAAAGCTTAAATAATAACTTGTCCAAGACCACATTGGGGGTAAATAGAAGAGCTAGGATTCACATGAATATCCTCCAGATTTAAGTCTAATGCTCTTTCCCTCCTGCGCCAGGTTGATGACCCTCAAGTTAATAAGTCATTGCAACAAATATTTACATGTGCGAGCACTGTACATTGAGAGTACAGAGATAAACAGGAAACAGTCCTTGTCCTCAAGAAACTTACGTGATGCTACAGAGAGGTCTGCATACACACATATTAGTAAATCCAAACGTTAGAAGAAGCAGGACAAGTGAAGAAATCAGGCCAGACTACATGCAGGAAGCAGAACAGGAGCTCCACTTTCTGGGAAGCTCAAGATTGAGATGAAGAGCTGAAGGTAAAGAAGGGGGTCCATTTAAGTCCTGGGGGCAGCCTGTGCGTCATGATGGTCTCACACAAAGTGCCCAAAGGGCCACAGATTGGTAGGAAAGACTGATCAGAGCAGATGGCGAAGCAATAGTTTTTCTAATGCCATTCTCTTCCAGAGCTAGAACAGGACATATATGGGGTGGCAAGAATCACAGGGTGAAGTATGTTCAACGGCCTTATAAAATCATAGGATTTAGAGTAGGCAGAGAACCTCAGAGATGTCTAATCCAACTTCTCAATCAATAGATTAGGGAACAAGGCCCCAAGGGGACATGACTTGCCCAAGATCACGTAACTAGTCAGTGGGAGAGTCAACATTTGAATCAAGAAAATTGCTTCTCATTCTCTCTGTTTGCTAAGCACATCTTCCAACATATGGGATATTGGGAAATAAGCAATATACTAAGAAACATACCCTAGTTGCATTTGATGAGATGTTTTATTTGTAACAAAAGCATCAGAATGCACACGTAGAATTACAAATAACCACAAGCTGATCAACCAAATAGAAAAGAAAAGAAAAAGAACAGAAAGAATTTATACATGCATGCATGCATATATATATAAACATATATGCATGTTTGTGTCAACCTGGTGTGGAGCTGAAGCATATGCATTTGCATAGAACTCTCCCACTGAGTGGTTAGGTGGTACAGTGGATAGACTCATCTTCCTGAGCTCAAATCTTGCCTCAGACACTGTGTGATTCTGGGCAAGTCACTTCACCCTGTTTGCCCCATTTTCCTCATCTAAAAATGAGCCGGAGAAGGAGATGGCAAAGCACTCCAGTATCTCCGCCAAGAAAACCCCAAACAGGGTTAGGAAGAGTTGGAAACAACTGAACATGTGCTCCCATTGGTGAAGAGAATAACTCAATCCTCAGTACCTGTGTGAAGGGTAGATTCTGGTGTCTCTTCTGGTGTCCACTTTCACTGAGAGACTTCAAGAGAATATATACTCTATTCCAGATCTCTTCAGGGAGAAGTTCCTGAAGAAAGAAAGATTCTGGGAAGAAGGTGACACATAGAGGAGCTGGTGCCCCAAGCATATCCCTATTTCCATCCTGCTGCACTAGAGACTTCAGGGAATTTCTCCTTGATTGAGATCAGGGACTATCTACTCTCAGTTGAGCTGGAATATTTTGCTCCCCATGGGAGGGCTTATTCATTCTGTGTTTTGTCTGTCATGTCCTAAACTGTAGAACTTCTCTGATTTCTATTTACTATTAGCTTGGTTTAATGGGTTTATTTGCTATTCACTATTGTGATGGTCTTTGTGTAATGTACATTTGGTAAAAAGAAAGTCAAGTTTTGGGATATATCTTGTGGCATTCCTTCCATGTTAAGGGATAGTCATCAGGAAAATTGGCTTGAATCTAAAATAAATCCCTTAGACTAGCAATACTTTATTGGACAGAGAGATATAATTCTAGTGTACTATCCCTTCTCTAAGGAGATCAGAAGAGGCTATTGTTGTGACCCCAATTTCCTGCTACCCTCCAGGAAAGAATCAAAATTTCCCTTGAAAAGGCATAATTGAGATTCTAGAAATATCTATCAAAGACTCCCCTCGAGCCATATTGCTAAGCCCACATGGACACATATAACTTACATAGACAGTGTAAGCACCCACCTTACATATAGATGGATAGATATAAAAAGCTAGTTCATAAAGTTAGCACTTATGTAACTATATATTATTTTATTGTTATTCTGTTGTTTCAGTCACACCTAACTCTTTATGAACCCATTTGGGGTCTTGTTGGCAAAAATACTGGAGTGGTTTGCTTTTCCTTCTCCAGCCAATTTTACAGACAATGAAACTGAGTCAAACAGGGCTGACACAAATAGTGACTTGCCCAGGGTCACATAGCTAGTAAGTGTCTGAGGTCAGATTTGATTTCAGAATGAGGAGTCTTTCTCCATGCCCCGCACTCTATCCATTGAGCCACCTGGCTGCTCACATAAGTATATACATGCATATATACAAATATACACACATAGTGTGTGTGTGCACATACATACACACACATACACATACATGTAAGAGGAAAAGATCAGTGATGAAAAGAAGTCTGATAGAATATAAGGTCCATATGGGCATAAACTACTTTTAACTTTTATTATTTTTGTTTTGTGCTTGTATCCCCAGGAACTATACAAAACCTTGTAAAGAATGGGTGCTTAATAAATGCTTGTTGTCCTGGGTCTCATTGAAAAAGACTTTTATTATTTATTTATTATTACACTGGTCTTTTCCACCCCCGCTTTTGAACAAATTGTTCTCAGCATCACTGTCTAGGAACATGACGGAGAACTTGACCCAGCAGCTCAAGGATTCAGAAACTGCCAGTGTGTCAATTAACACACTATCACCTTGAAAAGGTCATCCTGACAGAATTTTTCACCAGCTTCGAAGCTGTTGAGATGAAATCTTGGGAATCTGGTCACAATAAATGACAGTGCCTGATTATGAAGCCTGTCACGTGTCCCAAGGAGGATAAATGCAGTTTTTTCCCCCCAACCCCACCTCTCCTTTTAACACAGGTGATATCTCAGTCATGTGTCAATCACAAGGTCATTTACAATGTAGAGTATCCAAATATCCCTACAAGGTACATTTGCAGAAGGGTTATATTTCTTTTAATTCATATTGAAGGGACAGATAGTAGATTAGTTTCAAATAATTATTTCTAGTAATGCTAACCTAACAATTTCCTAGCACAACGGAAAGCATGAGGGCCAATTAGGAGGAATACTTCATCATAGGAGAAGATTACAGTGTTAATGGATACCAAATGTGAGCAGTGCTCTCCTGATTTTACAGCAAACAGAGCAGTTTTCTTGTGCTAGAAGTCTGGGGATGCTTCGGTGGTGGTTGGAGATGACTTTAGTAAAGGGAATGGAAATGTATTTCAGAGACAATAGCGGTGCTTAATGGAAAAGAAAAAACGACAACCCAAATATACATTTGCATTTGTTCAACAGAAAAAGCAGTGACAATAAATGCCTTCACTCACTACCTCTTATTTTTTTCTCCATTTAAGCTCTTACTTTATGCCCCCCACTGTTCCAGGCTCTTTGGATATGAACTCAAGAATTAAATGGTCCCTGCCTGCAAGGAGCTTATATTCTAGAGTAGAACAGTGTTGACAAGAATACAAATGAAGAAATATAAGATATATTTAAAAAATAAATTAAATGGCAGGGCAGGGGTGCAGAGTTTTCACATCCTTAAGGTACTCTGTAATATACTGGAGTGGAGGGGAACCATTTAATTTGGTGTCAGGAACAAAGAGTTTACTGAGTTCTACTTAAATATCCAAGTGGCCTTGGGCTATTCACTTATTGAACTGAGGTTCCCAAAAAGGGGAATTGTAACACTTGCATTATCTAACCCCACAGAGTTATTGTGAGTATAATACTGAGACTATGAATGTGACTTTTTAAACAAAATCACTTCAGAAAAATAAAATAGTTTTGTTTTGTTCGGTTTTAATTTTCTGTCATGTACATTTTAATCCCTTCCCTTGTGGGTAGGGGGATATTCCTTGGAGGAGAAGGTGAAAGAGCAGAATGGTTTGCCCCTAGGCCTTAAGCCACTATTGTTTTTGACCTTGAATATAGGGTAGATAGAAAAAACAATAGCCATGATCAACTCATATACGCTCATAGTTTTGGCAGGGACATCATAGGTCATCTAGTACAACTCTCATTTTACAGATGTGGAACTGAGGCCCAAGGATGTTAGCCAAATGGCAGAGACGTGATTTGAGCAGAGACCCTCTGACTCTAAATCCAAGTCTCATTCCCCCCAACCATGATGCCTCAGGAAAAACAACCAAAGAGGAATTGAAATTGAACCCGCTGGACAGCAATTCAGAGTTTACTTTTGAGCCTCATTACTTGTAATATGTCCAAATACTATGCCATGTAGATTGAAGAATATAATCTTTATGGCTAAAATAAGCATTACAATTGAAGGTACAGTACCAAAAAAGTCAGCTGCCTGTGGTTATGGCCAAAAAAGTAGGTCTAGCTAGACATTGTGTGAGAGGATGTGGGCATTTGGGTGGACTGGAAGATAAGCATAGGGCCCAAAACCCAGGAGTTACTAGCTCAGCCAGACCACCTCTGGGTTACTGTATTCAGTCCTGGGCACATTTCAGGATCCCTCACTTGATCAGAGAAGGTGGAGGTTTTGCCTGAAAACACATCACAGAATGCAGCATAATTACTACATAAAGTGCATTTCATGAAACAAAAGACAGCTTTTTAGCATCGCTCTTCTTCCATGGGGTTTTGTATGGCTACCAGTCCAGGAATACTCAGGAAAATTTAGGTTGAGGTATCATGAGGCTTTCGGTAGGTGTCCATAGGCTGCAATATATCATCAATGAGGAGTTTCGCAGAAGAGATGAAAAATATGCTATGGGAGATATGTGTGACCAGAAGATAGGCCAATCATGTAGTGAAAGTAATCGGGGTCAGAGCCTGCGGCCTCTAGGTCACATGTGGCTCTCTCTCTAGGTCCTCAAGTGTGAACCTTTGACTGAGTCCAAGTTTTACAGAACAAATACTTTTATTAAGGGGATTTGTTCTGTGAAGCTTGGATTCAGTCAAAGGGCCACCCTTGAGGACCTACAGGGCCACATGTGACCTTGAGGCAGCACGTTCCCCACTCCTGCATGGATAATTAGTGGGAAACCTGTAGGTATTATTTGTATCCAAGCAATAATAGCAAATCTTCATAAAGTTTCCCTCACCCCTCCCTCATCTGATCCTCTCTTCTGAAGACCTCACGTCATACTTACTAAGGTCATTTTCTAAGAGCTCTTTCTGCTCCCCTCCTTCTCTTACATTGACCCCCCAACTATATCCTCTTAGAGGCCTAGAGAAGTTAAATGGCCTACTCAATTTCCCACAGATAAAGGGTTAAGAACTAAATCTTGGTTTGCTGACTCTTAACATACTTTTCTCCTAAACTCTAATATTTACTTTGATTGCAAAGCATTTTACAAATATTATCTCATTTGATCTTTACAACAACCAAGGGAGGTAGGTGCTATTATTTAGAAATTAAAAACTAAATCAAAAACAACCAAGGTAAACAGAGGTTGTGTGGCTGGCCCATGGTCACACAACTAGTAAGTGTCTAAGGCAGGATTAGAACTCATGTCCCTTACTCCAGATCCAATGCTCTATCCACTGCACCATGAATAGATGATAATGATGTTGGTGATGATGATGATGATGACGATGATGAAGATAGATGATAGAAAAATAGATTTCTTGTTCAGTCATTTCAGTTGTGTTCAACTCTTCAAACCCCTTTTGGGGCTTTCTTGGCAAAGAGTCTATGTTGTTTTGCCATTTCCTTCTACACCTTGTTTTATGGATGTGGAAGCTAAGGTAAAGAGGGTGAAGTGACTAGCAACTGTTTGAAGCTGAATTCAAACTCATCTCCTTCTGACTCCAAACCTGATGCTCTAACCACTGTGCAACCTAGCTACCCTAGGCATATATAAACATATATATGAATATGTGTGTTCATATATGTACATATAGACATGAAAATATATACATGCACATATACACATACATACATGCATATATATATGTATATATATATATATATAAACATTTTCTATGGGAGCATATACACAAGTTAAAATGCAAAAATGAAGCTAAAAGTATAATACCTAGCTCATCACTAAAGTCAATTCATTTCTTTATTTATGCCTATTCACTGTGATAAAATCTAGAGGTGAAATGGCAAGAAATGTTTTATGACAACATCAAAGAAATATGAGAAGAGTTCTTCTTATGCTCTTTTCTAGTCTCAGCATCAAAAAGTTTAATAAATTGGCAAATGCCTTGCTTTTTATGTCTGGCAATAATGATATTCATGTTAACTCAACACACTTTTAGTAAGTGCCTACTATGTGGTACTACACATCCCAAAAAACAAACACACACACACACACACACACACACACACACACACACACACACACAGACAAGAAAGAGTCCCTGAACTTAAGAAGTTTATCTTCTTTTTGTTTTCTTTTTAGTGAGGCAATGGGGTTAAATGACTTGCCCAGGGTCACATAGCTAGTATCATGTGTCTGAGGCTACATTTGAACTCAGGTCCTCCTGACTTCAAGGCCAGAAATTTATCCACTGCGCCACCTAGCTGCCCAGAAGTTTATATTCTTAGGAAGTATGATGTCGTGAGAAGGAAACTAAAGACTGTAGAGGGACAGGTATGTGGTAACACATAAAGATTCTACATTCACAGTCAGATGGCCCAGGCTTAAATTACGGTTCTTCTACCTTATCTTATGTGACCTTGAGCAATTCATTCACCTCTTTGGTCTTTGACTTTCTCATCTTAAATTGGGAAATGGAGAGGGAGAATAACTAGGTTGGCCACAAGGTGATGAATTTTTCCGAAATAAGAACTTCTAAAAACAGTATCTTAAATATATATAATTTTCCCAATTACATGTAAAAACAGTTTATATATAACATATACATATTTATGTATATATACATTTTTTAAATTTTGAGTCTCACATTCTCTCCATCCCTTCCTTCCCCCCTCATTGAAAATGAAAGCAATATGACAAAGGTTATACAGTATAGTCAGGCAAAATACATTTCCATGTAAGTCAAGCTGTGAAAGAAAACACTGAAAAGAAAGAAAGAAAGAAAGAAAGAAAGAAAGAAAGAAAGAAAGAAAGAAAGAAAGAAAGAAAGAAAGAAAGAAAGAAAGAAAGAAAGAAAGAAAAAGTATCTTTGATCTGCATTCGGTCTCCACCAGTTCTTTCTGTGGAGACGGACAGTAAGTAACTTTCCTCCTAAGTCCTTCGATCATTGTATTGCTGAGAATAGCTAAATTAAGTATCCTAAATCCTAATCAGTCAACATTTAAAAAAAATACTACTTTGCTCTAGACACTGTGTTAAATATTGAGGATACAGAGAAAGGTTAAAAAAAATAAAAGCCCTTGCCCTCCGAAAGCTTAATTCTAATGAGGAATACAACATTACAAATAACAACATATATAAAAGATATAGAGATGATAGATAGTCACTGAGGGAAAAAAGGAGGGAGACAGAGAGAAAGAGAAAGAGGGAAATAAGGAGGAGGAAGAAAAGGGAGAAAGGGAGAGAGACAGAGAGAGAGAGACAAAGAGAGTGAGTGAAAGACAGAGAGACAGAGACAAAGAGACACAGAGAGGCAGAGACAGAGAGACAGAAAGAGTATATGAAAGACAATCTCTAAAGAAGAGGATGGGACAGGGTTTCTGGAAAGTCTCCAGCAGAAGGTGAGAGATTTGAACTGTCTTGAAGTAAGGTTGCAGCAAGATAGATAATTTACCATTTTCCTTCATGATACTCTCCCTATAACTCACTCTTTAAGTTGAACAAGAAGAAACACTGATTTCAGTGCACTTTGGTCTTCTTCTGGTATAGGAGCCAATTAAAAACACCTCATACCTTGCCAAGAAGAAAGTGAAACCCAATTCCCTCCTCCATCCTCATTTGATTCATGTGGACTATAGAGCAGATGTTAGGTAGCTATGATCTCTATTGATCAAAAGAACCGAATATCTAGCAGTCAGTCCTAGGTAAGACCAGTCTTGTTCCTATATTTCTCACTATTATTCTTCCAGGTATAATGCAAACAAAGACAACTTTGTGTGGAGAAATCTAAGGGATGAATACCAGTGTGCAGGGATGAAAATATAATGGGGAAAGATAGAGGAAAAAGTCTCCTGCTGGTTTTCATTTAAAAAGGCTTCAGCAAACAAAAAGCCCAGGGAAAAAAGAGATTTTAGAGGCTTGAGTTTGTGTTTACCAAAAAAATATGAATTATCTGGGAAAGGCGGAAAATCCCTGTTTTGTGTTCTCATCCTTTTATATCCTTGATTGACCAGAGTGCAATCATTTAGGGAAGAAGCTGCAGGGGTGGGGGAGGGTGGGTTGTCGAACAAAGCACTCTGGAATAAGGAGGAGTGTAATTATGTAGGACTGAGAGTTGGGGAGCAATTTTCCATAGTCAATAAGCTAACCCTTAAGAGAACAGAGAATCATATTCCAGAACATGCTCTGAGGAGATTCAAAGGTACTGATTGGATTCTACTTGGGCACAATTCCTTACAATTCTGGCCTGACCGAATCTCATGGGGATAATTATTCAGCATTTCAAAAATAAAAATAAAAATCCCCCAAAGCCTTGCACTGGTTAAAAAGGATTAAAAAGAAACATGAAACAGCAGCATCTCTCTCTCTCTCTCTCTCTCTCTCTCTCTCTACTCTCTCCCTCTCTCTCAAAGTCTTGTCCTGTCAGGATGTGTAGGAAGGCACTTTTATCATTTGTTCGCTTCTCAGAAAAGAGGAAATGATTGAAAGTGGGTGGCTCTTGACAATTTCAAGTAAGCTCCTGATCTTTAAATTGTAAATTTCAATCCTCTCATATATGTTTATTGCCTTCCAGACATTGTCATCAAGGATGTTAGAAATGAATAATCTTCTGGTTGGAGAGGATATTGCCACCAGGCTGGGACTGGAGGGTTAAGATTTGTCCTTTCTGGGTGGCTGGCCTTCAAAATACAAATATCCCTGGTAGGGTAACCCATTAAGCCTTTAACACTTTAGCCTGAGGAAGAGTGTTAGAAAGGGAAGGGCCTGCAAGGAGGAGTTTAGAGTCTCTGATGTTGCTCTTAAGATCTTAGATTTCTTTGAACTGGAAAAGACCTTAGAATGTAAACTTGAGGGCACAGACTGTCTTATTGCATTTGGATCCCCAGCTCTAAGCATGGTGACTAGACCTGAATAGGCATTTACAATGCAAAGGGCATGAGGTTTGGATTCAGAGGACTCGTATTATAATTCCAGATCTGCCACTTACTGCCTATATAGTTATGGAAAGTCATGTAATCTGTTTCTTCATCAGTGTTGTTATCTGCAAAATGAAGGCATTAAATTCAGTGAGTCCTGTCCAGCTCTAGAATTCTGAACCTTGGAGCTGAATTTTACATGGGTAAAGTTGCCTTCCTGATTCTGGCCAGCACCAACCCCTGCTAGCCCAGCTCTTGGGTGCTCTGGGGATGAAGGACTTCTTGATGAAAGAGTTTAGGAGTGTTGGCATCCTTTCTACCCACACAGCAACTGCTCCCATATGGAAGCTAGAACAAAAGCAATTATTATCTAGGCAAGATTGAACTAGGACCATCAGCTCCTTTTCATTTCTTAGTATATAACTAAGCATTGACTTTGAGATGGGCATAACCAGGTTTGTCAGTAACTTTGGTAGTTGAAAAGATGTGGAGGTCCTAGGGCCATTGTGTGGAGGTGATTGGTGGCTGAAGTTTCTTCACCAGAGAAGAAAACCACTAAAGAGAGGAACCCAAGCCTCAACTTTGTTAGTGGGACTTTGAGAAGGCAGTGCAGTACCAGAGTCAACTATAATAATATTTATGCACCCAGCAGTCTTATAAACTGTGTTTTGATGAGATAAGGCTTTAAATATCAACCTCTATTATATTTATAAGTTGTAGCTGAATCTGGATTTGTGTCTTTCTATAAACATGTGTAGATAAAGGTTTTGTGTTTAGCATTTCTTTTATGTGTAGGAAAACAAATGCATGTCCAATATTTGTTATATATTGTACCTTGCTACTCTCATCTTTGGAGAGACCCTAGACACCAGCTAAAAGTTTAGCTTTAAGCAATTTTTCCATGCAGCATGGAGGTAGGGAACCTAAGTGAACAAAGACTAAGGCATAGTTCTCATTACAGTCTATGTACCCCTAAGACTGATTCTAGTCCAATATAGGTTGGCCTGTTATTGGAAAGGGGTATAGTAACCCCAGTCCGTTGGGCCCATATGAACATAGGAAATGCTTATTTCCTTCAAATCTCAACTCATATACAACCATGGGTATGAGACCTTTCCAGCTATCCCAGATACTGGTGTCATCCCTTCCCATAATTACTTAGTACATGTAAACAGTTACCATTTCTTCTAGGGAAATATGTTGCCTGCCTACCTACCCATTACTCCCCAACCACAAGTATTCTGGAAGAGGAAGAAAGGAGGTCACTCCTTTTCGGGTCTACTGAATGGATGCTTTTTCCTGGTTTCTGGGTTAAGTGGGAAATCTTCTTGAAACTCCATCTCAGCTGAGTTACTAAAAAGTTCCCAATCAGTATCTCTGGAGGGAGTTCTTTCATGGGAAATTTTATCCTACATAGATGATGTCACAGGTCTAGATGGAAAAAAAAAAACAATAATGACAACTCACATTAAGGCCACTGTTGCTAGTACTTATCCCTGATTACAGTTCATATTGCTTGAGTTTCCTCAACGGCTCCCTATTGCATCCAGGAAAAATACCAACACCTTAATTCAGCATTTACAGTCCTTTACAATGAGCCTCAGTCAATCTCTGGCCTAATTTAGCATTATATGCTTTCACACATTGAAAGTTCTGGACAAACTAGCTTACTTTCGGTTCCTCAAATTCAATATTCTAACCCCTAACTCCATGCCTTTTCATAAACTATCTTCTATGAATGGAATGCACTCCTTCTTCATCTCTAACTTTTTGCATTTGTGTTCTCTTTCTCCACAGCTCATCCTGTGTCTTGCTTGTTTGTGTAAATGATATATCCACCAAGAGAAGAGACATTTCTTGAGAAGTTTATATTTCTTTTTTTAAAATAGCACTTTATTTTTTTCCAATTACATATAAAGACAATTTTTAACTTTCTTTTTTTTTAATTTTGAGTTCCAAGTTTTCTCTCAACCCTTCTTTCCTTCCCCCCTCCCTAAAACGGTAAGCAATTTGATGGAGGTTATATGTATACACTCATGTAAAATATATTTTCATATTAATCATGTTGTAAGAGAAAAAAAAAACAGACCAAAAGGAAAAATAAAACATGAAAAAAATAAAGTAAAAATAGTATACGTCTATCTCCATTCACTGTCTATGGATTCCATTCTCTGGATGTGGATAGCATTTTCCATCAAGAGTCCTTTGGAATAATCTTGGGTCATTATATTGCTGAGAAGAGCTAAGCTATTCGTAGTTGATCATCCCACAATGTTGCTGTTGCTGTGTACATGTTCTCCTGGTTCTGCTCATTTCACTCAGCATCAGTTCATGTAAGTCCAGGTTTTTTTGAAATCAGCCTGTTCATCATTTCTTAGGGAACAACAGTATTCCACTACATTCATATACCACAACTTGTTTAGCCATCTCTAAACTTGATGTACATCCTCTCAATTTCCACTTCTTTGCCAATACTGAAAGAGCTGCTATAAATATGTCTCTTCATGTAGGTCTTCTCTTCTCCGTCCCCTACTTACTGTGATTTAATTATTTTCTCAAGTTTTGTTTTTTTTTCTAAATGGGAAAAATCATACACGAGATAGCATTAGCCCATTTACAAACAGGGCTTTTATTTGGACATTCCAATAACTCTGAACAACGAATCCTGGCTCCAACTTGGTTTTCTCTGGCAGCAGTGACACTGAGTCAGGTCCCATTCACTACTCAGTTATCAAAATGATCTTCCTGAAACTCAAGTATGATGAGGACATACTCATATTCAATAGCCCTCTGTGGCTCCCTATTATGTCCAGGATTAAATATAATATATCCTCTTTGGCTTTTAAACTCCCTCATAACTTGACATCCTCCTAACTTTCCACTCTTCTTACACCTTACTCCCTATCAACTACTCTTCTACCCAATGACACTGACCTCCTCTTCCTTCACTGCACAAGACAGTCCATCTTTGAACACCATGCATTTTCACTGACTCTTCCACATTATTGGAATTCTCTTAGCTTATCTCTGCCTCCTGAGTTCCCTGCCTTCCTTCAAGTCTCAGTTAAAATCTTATCTTTTACAAGAAGCCTTTCCTGATTTTTCATTCTTTACTATTTCCACTGTATCCTGTGTGTGTGTGTATATATATATATATATATATATATATATATGTATGTATATATATATATGTATATATATGTATATGTATATATATATATGTATATATATATATATATATGTATATGTATATATATATATATCTTGTTTGCACATAGTTCATTTTATGTTGTCTCCTCCACTAGATTATAAGCTCCCTGGGACAGAGATTGTTTTTAATGTATTTGTATCTACAGCTTTTAGCACAGTTCCTGAAACATAGTAGGTACTTAGTAAATCCTTGTTGACTTGTCAACTACTGATACTGATAGTAACTTCACTGTCTGGTTTGTTTGTTTGTTTTTTGTCCAAGGGCATGGAAGAGGCAGACACATGCATGGTTCATCAGTTCCAGAGGGTTGTTCATGAATGCTACTCATGCACCCCAACTCTTTTGTTCAAGAGAGAAGATTGTAAATTTCCTAAGCATGGGAATTTCAGTGATCTTGGAATATAGCTTGCTATCCAGGGAAAAGAGAATTCTTGGACATTACTTCATGGGTAATCCCAAATTTGAGCATTCTCCAGTTAAAGAATTCAGGGGTCTGGCCTTTTAGACAAAGAAGAGAATCTCCTGATACAGAATATTCCTTGGAGAAAGATGAGGGTTGTTCCAAAGTTGCTAGTGCCTTCATACTTCAAAAACAGAGTCATTGAGTTTCTTAGACAGTGGAGCTATAATGGAAAGGGGATTGCTTGCTTGTCAACCCCTAAATTATGTGTGTTCTTGGAAAAATCTAAACCACAGCCTTTGAAAGGCTGTTTACTACTGTGAAAAAAGAGAGATTCAATAGAATATCAAAACATTGACCTGATAGAAAACTCAGTTTTTATTATATTTTAGAGGGAGGTGATGGGTTATCTAAGGGCTTTATGTGTTTTCTGTATCTATTCTGGACTCCTTTGATTCCTTTGTCTTCAGTATTTTCTTGTAGGTGAAATACAGACTCTCCTATACTTGACTTTCATTTGCAATCTTGAGTACTTGTATAGGAATTTGGGATATTGTTGAATACAATTTGACAAATCTACCAGAACTTTCTTTGGAATTTTTCTTGGAGTAACTCCAAATAGGGGCAATGAGTCAGAAAGAGAACATGGCACTCTTGGAGTAAAGTAGGCACCCAGGATCAGGCCTGGTTATTGTATATTCCTTCTTCAACTCCACTTTTTAGAATCTATAGCCCTATTCAAGGTTCAGCTTAAGTACAAGCTGCTGTACAAAACTTTCTCTGATCTTCCCAATTTTAATGCTGCATCTCTCCCCACTCCTTGCCTCTATATCTAATTATATTATGTTTATATATCTACTTATTGGTGTCCATGTCTCCTCTCCCATCCACTAATAAAATCTAAGTTCCTTGAGTGCAGGGACTGTTGTGTTTTTTTCTTTATATCCAAGAATCCAGTTCACTATCTAGCCTTTAATAGCTATTTAATAACAAATATTTGATTAATTAAAATAAATATGGATAGATACACTATTCATAATAGTTTTAACTACAGAAATTCCTATTATTTATATGTTAAAAAAACTTTATTATTAAGTATTTAATTATTATTAATCTCCTTAGCCTGTATCGTTTTTATGTTCTTTTTAAAATGTAACTTTTTCTGCACATTCTCTAGTAGAACTAAATATTACAGTGGAAATAGAACTAAACTATGGGTCAGGCATCTTCAATTCTAAAATCAGAATTACCATTACATAAGTTACTTCACTCTGTGGGTTTCACTCATAAAGTGAAAGGGTTTAATGAGAAAAATCACTAAGATCTCTCCCCATTCTATTAGTCTATGACTCTAAATGTCAGCTGGGTCATTGATCAAAAGCTTTGCTATTAAAGATTGGATGTCGTTAATTATAAATCATTAGAGCAGTGTACATGGCTGACCTTCCAATCACTCATGACCATATTTGATCTTTGATTTGGGTCCAGGGGTGTGCTGCAGCCTGTTCTACCCAGCCTTTAAGAGCCAAATTGTTAACTTTTCAATGTGACCTTTCACACCTTAGAAATTGGCAAATACTACAACTCAGGGTTTGATTTACTGTTGTGTTGGCTGTCCAGACTTAAGAAAGTGATAGAGAAAATGTTAATAATGCAGATTAAACTTAAAGATGTGTTCTTACTTTTTAGAGAGTCGCTTGCTAAGCATTTACTATGACACTTATGTGTTCAGTCATTTTTCAGTCTTGTCTGACTCTTCATGACCCCATTTGGGGTTTTCTTGACAAAGATACTGGAGTGATGTCATTCTCTTCTCCAGATCATTTTACAGATGAGGAAATTGAGGCAGAGGAAAATGACTTGCCCAATGTGGAACAACTAGTAAATGTCTAAGGCCAGATGTGAACTCAGTAAGATGAGTCTTCCTGACTCTAGTGCTGGTACTGTATCCACTGTGAAAACTTAGACCTATTTCTACATTACTTTATACACACACACACACACACACACACACACACACACACACACACACACAATCATGATACCCACAAGGAGAAAGGTCACCAATGCCACTGTTCTCCAGCTGGTTAATAGCCATCTTTGAAATACTATTCAGTTGTTCAGGGTACATTTTAGGAAAGAAGTTAATTATCTGGGCTGCATTCCAAAGAGATTGACTGTGATGGGAAAGGCAATGGGGTCCATTTCTCATAGGAATCAGTTGAAGGAACTGGGTTTTAAGGCTCTAGTTGAGTGGATTTAAGGGACACGGTAGGTGCCAGTAAACGTTTGAAGACTTGTCAGGTGAAAGAGAAATTAAATTTATCTTGCTTTGCTCTCAGGGGAAAAGCATAAGTAATTGGATGGATGCAGATGAGAGACAGATTTTGACTCCACATAAAGAAAAAAAAATCCTAACAATTAGGATTATATTATAGTGGAATTATTTCCTTGGAAAGTGGTTAGTCTACCTTTCACTGAAGGTCCTCAGTCTAAGGTTGGAGAAGCCATAGTTAGGGATGCTGGAGAGTGGATTCTTTGTCAGGTGCTGGTTGATCAAGGTAACCTGTGAGATTCCATCCAACTCCTTAGTTGAGGTGGTTTTAGGGTATATATTAAGCAATAATGTAAATATTCTGACAATCAGGTTTTACTGATCATGTCATATTGTTTGTTGGTCCAGACCTGTGTTTTCATTGGTGTGGCAAAATCTCAGTGTGGAAACTCCTTCTACTCATGCAGATTGGCAATTTCTCTTTTATTTATGGCCTTAGAGAATTATATGGGAGTACAGGGGAGTTAAATGATTTGCCCAGGTTTATACAGTCAGTATGTGTCAATGAGGATTTGAATTCTGGCCCCCCTAATGCTAGTGCCTTCATTCTATGATCTTGTTTGTGTATGTGTGTGTGCATACATACATACATATATATATATGTACACAGATACATATACACACATAGACTTGTATGTATATATATAGAGAGAGATAGATACAGATATAGAAATAGATAGCTATGGATATAGATATAGATATAGATATAGATATAGATATAGATATAGATAGATATAGATATAGATATAGATATAGATATAGATATAGATATAGATAGATGATATAGATATAGATATAGATATAGATATAGATATAGATATAGATATAGATATAGATATAGATATAGATATAGATATAGATATAGATATAGATAGATATATTGGTATTGTCTCTTCCATTAGACTGGAAAAGCTTGATATTCTTTTCTTTGTAATACTCTCACTTTTCTCAGTGCCTGATGCATAATAGGCACTTGATAAATACTCATTGACTTGACTTCTTTTTCTTTTTTATTTTTCTTGTTTTTTGATGAGGTAGTTGAGGTTAAGTGACTTGCTAGTCACACAGCTAGTAAGTGTCACCTGTCTGAGGCCAGATTTGAACTCAGGTTTTCCTGCCTCCAAGGCCAGAGCTCTATCTACTGAGCCACCTAGCTGTCCCTTGACTTCTTATTCTAAAGAGGGCACCAATTCATTTATTCCATGTTGCTTTACACTTAGTCTGAAAAAAAATTATTTATTTGAAAATTCTGTTCATCAAAGAACAACGAATGAAAACAAATTGTAGGCTGGAAAACTTGATTAATTTCATTTGGAATAAAATGTAAAATGCAAAATAAAAGTAAAGCCAATAATTTGAAGCAATTCCTTAGGCTGTCATAAAATTAATTGCTATTAGAAACAAGGAAGTTTCTTTTTTGTTCATTTCTATTCTGCCTAACACACTTTAATAAAAAAGTAAAGCCCTTTCTCACTCCTGCTTATCATATATAGTGCTACTAGCTAAGCAACATTGGGAAAGTCCCTTAAACTCTCTATACCTCAGTTTCCTCTAGAGAATGAGATACTTGAACTCTTTAGACCCTAAGAACCTCTCCAACTCTCAATTTATGATTCGATGAGAAATCTTCAACCTCAGAGGATAAAAGGCACTTTCAGCTATATATGATTCAATTGATTGATTTTAAGTATAAGACAACTGAACTCCAGCATGGAAAGTCACTTGTTCGAGGTCACATGGGCTGCTGATAACAGCCAGGCATGACTCTCAGCCCAGGACGCGATCTTTCCACCATTCTGGGCTGTAAATTGAACACTGGTACAGTCATTCTCGACAGCTGATAGGTTTTATACCTGGAGGAAGTAGGTTCTCATCTCAACTCTGCCACCTGTACTAACTGTAACCTAGGGAAGTCACTTTACTATCTCCTTTATGTCTCAGATGATAAGGTTAGTCTAAATAATAATAACAATAATAACAACAACAGCTAACATTTATGTAGTGCTTACTGCATGCCAGATACTCTCCTAAGTGTTTTACAATGATTATTTCATTTGTTCCTCAAACTCTCAGTCTACCATCCTAAAAATGCATATATCAGAGGTCTTGCTTTGGCAGTGATGTTGCATAGGTTAAGTTCTCCATTTTTCTGCCTACCGCTAGTCTCAAATCCGTAACTGCCTATTGGAAATCTCAAGCTGGATGTCCCATAAACATCTTACACTCAATGTATTGAAAACTGGAATCATTATAATCATCATCCATCTCCCAAAACTCTGCCTTCTTCCCAAAGTCCATTTTATTGTTGATTGAAACATTATCCTCCCAGTCTAGTAACCTAAGCGCATTCCTCAATGACTCATTCTATCTCAACACCACCCACTCACACCCCTCCCCCCATTTAAATTGTTATCTAGGGCTGTCAATTTTACTTTGATAGTATTTCTCACACATTCTCATATCTTTCCTCTGAAACTGCCACTGCACTGGTATAGGCCCTCATCACATCAAGCCTAGACTATTAGAGTGGCCTACTTCTTGGTCTCCCTACCATGGTTTTCTCCATTCTAGTTCCTCTGCTCAGTTATCAAAGTTATCTTCCTAAAATACAGGTCTGATCATGTTATCTCCTTGATTCAGTGAAATCCAGGAGCTCCTCAACACCTCTAGGTTTAAATATAAAATCCTCTATTTGCATTCAAAGCCCTTCACAATCTATGACCCACTCCCCTCCCCACACACACTTTTCAGTCTTTTTACACTTTCCCTCTCTCCCATATTCCATTAAACCCAGTGACACTAGCTTCCTTACTGTTCCTTCTTCAAGATACCCAATCTTCCTACTCCAGATATTTCACTGATCAATCCCGTGCCTTGAAATTTCTTCTTCATTTCTGCCCCCTGGCTTCTTTCAAGTCCCAGTTAAAATCCTCCCTTCTACAGAAAGCCCTTCCTATTTCCCCTTAATTGTAGGACCATCTATTTAGCCCATTTATATCTTGTTGGTACAAAGGTATTTGAACATTATCTCCCCCAATAGCTTATGAGCTCCACTGAGAGCACAGACTCTCTTGCTTTTATATCCTCAACCCTTAGAACACTATGCCATGCATGCCAAGCATGTGCTTGGCACATAGGAGGAACTTAATGTTTACTGACTGACTCAGTCAGTGATAGTGATAGTGATAGACTAAAATGAGAAGACATTTCTACGCTATTTTATAGTTGATAGAAGTAAAGTAACTTAATTTCAATCAACAGAGTTAGTAGAGTCAAAAAACAGATTTGTAACCAAGGTCTCTTGACTTCAATTTCAATGTGGTTTCCATTACAACTTAATCACAGATAATATTTATAAGTTAGACACTTCAAAAGGGGGGAGCATTCCAAAAAATAATAAATGCATTCTTTTTCTTTGGGGTTTTTTTCTGAGATTTGGAGCAAGATGGGATATCAACCATCTGGTAGTTGTAGACTTATAGAAACAGTTGCCAAATTTTGCGGTGCCAGGCCCGCTACACTCTTAAAAATGATTGAGGACCCACAGAGCTTTTGTTTTTGTTGTATCTATTGATAATTACTGTATTGGAAATTAAAACTAATAAAATGTTAAAATATATATTTATTAATCCATTCGAAAAAAAAAGTCTACTGCATATTAATTCAAATAACATATTTTTTATAAAAAACAATTGTTTTCCAAAATAAAAAAGTGATATTTTTGTTTTACATATTTTTTTTGTAAATCTTTCTAATATCTGATTTAATAAAAGACAGATTCTCTTTTCTCCTACCATTGTGCTATGTTGTTTTGGTTGATCTATATAAAGAAGATCCTTTTTTAGAAAAGAGAGAAGTATTTTAACAGGCAAATAATCTATATATTAGTATATTTCTGTAATTTTAGTATATTTATGAAAACAGTTATGAATCTCACAGACACTTTGAAACATCTTGGGGGCCTCCAGACCATCTTTTGATAACCACTGACTCATAAGATCATTTATCTAGAGGTATAATTAAACTCAGAAGCCATCTAGACAAAGAATGATTTGAACCCAGATCCTCTGAATATAGAGAAATCCAAATTTCTCATTTTACAAATGAGGTGATTGAGCCACAAAGATGGAAAATGATTTGGCCAGAGAGCAAATGCTGAAGCTTAAATTTGAACCACTGTCTTCTGAATTAAAATAAATGATCTTTCTATTCCACCACCACTTTTTGGAGGGTTGTGGTATAGGAGAGGAGAGGGACCTTTGATTTCACCAATTTGGAAATGCCCTCCCCAGATGTAGTTCAGTCATTTGGCTGGAATGTGTGCTCTCAGACAGTTGGCTGGGGCCCTGTTAGGTTAACCAGTTTGCCCATGGTCCCACAACCAGTGTCTCAGAAGTAGGACTTGAACCAGGGTGGACTGAAGAACTGACTTTCTCTCCGTGACACCAAATTGCCTCCCTGTTCCAGCTCTGATTCTGGTAATAACAGGGCTGTCTATTGCATTGTCTAATGATAAATGAGCAGAATGAGCTAAAATAATCAGCACTCCTGGGTCCTCAAGAAGCCCCCTAGGGCAGGTTCATCCACACAATCAAAAGCTTATGTTACTGTGAGTCATTCCCCAAGCCAGTCTCTAGCTTAGATAATTGATAACCTTAAGGAGCTCAGCCTCCCCTTAATAGTTAGCTGGGTTGGGATGGCTCTGCCCAACCAAAAAGCCAGATGTCTTTCTAATACGAAATTCCCAACATTACTCAGGCGCCTTTCAGAAATTAAATGCAAATGGCAATGGATGAATTTTTCTGAAAAGGTTTCTGAATAAAAGAAGGAAGCACAGAAATATCCCCTTTTTGCTGTCCCTATATTACTTATCAGGAATGGGTGAACTGGTCCTATCTAGGCAATCCTTTGCTACAATTAATATTTAGTCCCATCAAGTCCGATCTGAGTGGGATGGTGTCTTGGAAAGGCAAAGAGCTTTTTCTAGGAACTACAAAGCTACGAGGAGTAAAACTGCCAGTGTCTGATGGCGGTAGGGGTCCAGGTACAGACAGCTGGCTGCAGATGGAATAGCCTGCCTGATTTTCAGACCTCCGAATGAAGATGAGAAAATTTGAGATTTTTTTGTACTATAAATGGAGTCATTTGACAGAATCAGAATCAATAAACCCTGGAGCTTCCTTCAAAACTCAGCTCAAATTCCACCTACAATAAGCTTTTTCCAGTCCTTCTCTACTGCCAGCATCTTCCTGCTGAGGTGATCTATTTACACTATATGTTTGTTTATGTATGTATGTATGTGTGTGTATGTACAAACACATATTCTACATATATACTGTATGTATGTATATATATATATATATATATATGTATATATATATATATATATATATTTCTCTTTAATAAACATGTAGAAGGACCGAGACACAGAGACAGAGTTTGAAAGAGAGTGAGAGAGAGAGTATATATATATATGTAGTTGTTTAAATGCTTTCTCCCTTATCAAAATAGGAGCTTCTTGAGGGTTCAGACCGATTTATTTATTTATTTGTTTGTTTGTTTTTGTCTTTCTTGTATCCCCAGGGCTTAACACAGAGCTTAGTCCATTATAAGCACTTAATAAATGCTTATTGATTGATTGAAGAAAAACTAATAGAACTTTAGAGTTGGAAAGAATCTCAAACAACAAACCATACCCAAGGCAAAACTGCTGCTACCACATACCTAGAAGGCCTTCATTTGACATATGCTTGAAGCCCAGACCTTCTAGATGGATGTTATCCCTTGAGACCTCCCAGAGAAGACTCTCTCCAGAGACGACTCTTTCCACAGACATCGTGCTTGTCCTTCGTTCTCGAAGAGGACCATGACATCAGGAAAGAGATGTCATAACTTGCAAGCAAATTGGATTTAAATGAGGGAGGGCTATGCAAAGGCCCAAGCCTTGCTCTCTCCTAAGGAGCCATCTGGGTCCAGTGGCAAGAAATATATCAGATCAACTAGAGTTGGCCCAGATGCAGTGAGAGGCCTTGGCCTTATTGAGCTAAGATCTTTCCCAGGTCTGAGTTCTTTTTGACTGAGGCAACACTCATTCCATGATTAAGGCTAGGTAAAAATGAGGCAAAAAATGGCCTCTTTTACCTAGTCAAAAAGTAAGGAAAACCATCACACTGTATAGATGGGACCTAAATAACATCTTTTATGGATATGAAGTGGAGGTGATGAATAGATTTATATCTATAATAAGATAATAGGTATTCGATTTGATGGATAGAATGCCTAAAGATCTATGGACAGAGATTTGCCATATCGTACAGAAGGCAGCAACACAAAACATTACAAAGAAAACAAAGAGCAAGAAAGCAAAATGGTTGGCAGATGAGGGGAAAGAAGGAAAACAAAAGATAAAGAAGAAAGGGAAAGATATACCCAACTGAATGAAAAATTCCAGAGAATGGCAAGGAGAGATAAAAATATTTTCTTAAATGAGTAAAGCAAAGAAATAGAAGAAAACAGTATAAGGGGAAAGAGAAGAAATCTCTTCAAGAGAATTAATGATATCAAGGAAACCTGTCTTGAAAAAAAATGGGCATGACAAATGACAAAAATGGTAGGGACTTAACAAAAGCAGAAAAGATGAAGAATGGTTGTCTGTGTACAGTAGAAACTTAATTAAAAGTTTTTACTTATTAGTATTTTTTTTTTATGAGGAGAGAGCTTAATTTCAATCAATCAACAAACATTTGTCTTGTCTACTGTGTGTCAAACACTGTGCAAGACATTGGGGGAAAAGTCAGATTAGCTGGATCAAAGAATATTAGACAAGGATGAATGACAAATGAGACTGGAAAGACAGGTAGGGTTCTGGTTGTAAAAGGTTTTAAAAGCTAAACAGAGGAGTTTATATTTTCTTCTAGAGCCAATAGGAAGTCACATGGAAGGCATTTAATTTTTTGAAATTTCTAATTGACAGGAAATGTAAGGCATCTGTACTTTCCCACATGTGTTCCCTGAAACTGAGTGAGTAGGAAAGGCACATGGTTAGATCTTTGCTTCAGTAAAATGACTTTTGACCAGTACATGAGAAAGATGACACAGAGAAACCAATGAGGAGGCTGACATAATAACTTGGGCCAGTGGGAATGAGGACCTCAACTACAGCAGAAACTGTGTGAGAGGAGAGAAGGGATGAGGTATGAGAGATTCCGTGAAGGCAGAAATGGGAATATTAGCCAACTGATTTAATCTGTGGCATAAGGGTTAATGAAGAGTCAAGGAAAATGTCAATGTTACAACCCAGGAGAATGGAAGAACGGTGAAAACTTTGGCAGCAGTAGCTATCTTTAGAAGGTAAGGAGGAAAATTTGAGGTGAAAGCAAATGTATCTGTTTTAAACATGTTAAGTTTGTGATATTTGAAATATTAAATGGCAAAAAATACTGTAGGAATAAAGTTAAGTGGTAAAGCTGTTGCTGGAGAGAGAGTCTAAGAGGCATCTGCATAGAGATAATAGCTAAAAAGGTGAAAGTTGATATGATTACCAAGATAAAGTATATGAGGACAAGAGGGGTCAGAATAGAATTTCTGGATATTTTAACAATTAAATTCAAGAAGCATTTATTAAATACCTACTGTGAGTAAGGTATTATGCTAAGGTGCTGATAACACAAAACTAAAAATGAAAATAGTCCCTGATCTCAAGGAACTTTACAATGACAGTAGACAGTAAGCTACCTGAGGGCTCAGACTGTTCTTTTATGGTGTTAGTATGAGATCTACAAGGGGATGGATTTCCCCATATCACATGAGAAGTTCAGTCTGGGATCAGGCCTGGTTCCCTTGGTCCTTTCCAGCATGTTTTGACCTCATTAAAACACTGTTTCCCCTAAGCAACATTTCCCTCCACCACATCAGAAGCACAGTTTCTTGTCCTTTGGCAATGGCATTTTTCATATGCCCAAGAAATTTAAAAGCATGCCGCTTCGAGCCAAAATGGAAAGGCTCATTAAGAGACTGCATTAGAGCTAGTAAGTCATACTTTGCATCCATACTATGCCACAAATATAATTAGGAGATATTGAACTTTCATTAGTTAGGGATGCCAGGCACCCTTTAATTGTCATTATTTAAAATTTTTGCTGACTGTAATAGCCTCACGAGATAGACATCTCATTTCTATGACAGCCCCAGGGGACATCAGTGATGTAATTTTATTTCTCTCTACTTGAATCTGGCCCAGGATATTATTCAACATTCAACCTGTTCCTGACTTTTATTGCTAACTTCAGTCAAATATGCAGCAATCCAGCTTTCCTGGTTTAAAATACATTTGTATGAATTCAAAGTTCAGTGAAGAGCTGACAAAATTATCCAGGCAGTTCAATTTTTTAAAAAACTGGACAACAATAAGAGTGCCTCTCCTGTTATTTAACAGAATTACTTGGGAAAGGGTTGCCACATTTGGATAATCTTTAATTTTTTTAAATTTTCATCTTATTTATTCATTTATTAAAATTAGTATGTATTAAATCAGTTTATTTTTGCTCCATCTAAATATTTCCTATATCAGATAGCATAGATATAGTTGTGTAATAATTATTTAATTGTAAATTAGTTGTAAATAATAAATAAATTGTAATAAATTTATTGTAAAATAATTATTTTGTCTCAAGTATATTAATATGTAATTGCTAAAATAATATGGTTTTACCATGTGTTGAATGAGCACGATAGTCTATTTCTGCTTCTTGTGTTTGACACTAGAGAATAAAGCTAAGCTTACTGGGTGAGTATTTCAAGGAGGAAGATTTAGGTTCAATAGGATGAAGAGTTCTCTAACACAATAGATTGATCCAAAAATGAAATGACATGTGTGGTAGTGAGCTTCTTGTCATTGGAATTGTTGAAACAGTGTATGTATGAAAACTTAGCTAATTGCTATTGATGTTCTTTGTCCTTCCTTCTCAAAGAGGACCAATGACATCAGGAGGGTGGTGTCTTGATTTGCAAATGAATTGGATTTAAATGAGGCATTGCTATGCAAGTTCATCGTCTTCTCTCCTTCAAAGTCATCTGAGTCCAGCCCCATGACATAGGTCAGGACCACGGGCAGCAGCCCAGGATACAGTGGAAAACCTTGGCCTTTTTTAAGTTCAGGTCTTTCCCAGGTTTTGGTTGGTCTGAGGCAACACCCATTCAGTGATTAAAGGGTAGGTAATAACGGAAGCAAAAGATGGCCAGGTCTGACTTCTCATAAACTTAACAAGTAACCAAGAGAAGATCATGGGACCAGATGGTCAAAGATTTACAACTAGAATGGACCTCAGAAGCCATCTTGTCCAGTTCCCTTATTTTAGAGACAGGTGAAGCCTAGAAAAATTAAGGTCCCAAGCTGGTAAAGTCAGAGGTGAGGCTTGAAGCAAGGGCCTCTACTTCCAGTCATCACTTTCCTTACCCTGTGTAAGGAAGTTTTGTTAACCCTGCTTAAAAAGTAAAGAAATATAGGATGAAAAAGACTAAGTGACTTGCCCAGGGACAGGAGCTTATAAAGAGTCAGTAGAAGTAATGGAACCCAATTACTGTGTGAGGTGTCAGGGCTTAGTACTCTTTGTACTATACCTTCTCCAACCTTCCCCCGCCAATCTCCTTCTACTACCCTAGCTTCCTTAAACATACTTTCAGTAGCCTTTTTGCCTTTATTGGTTGCTGTATATTCTAAGTAAATACACAATTTAAGAGACAAATAATAAGATAGCAAAAGAAATACTAATTTCATCTCATCTCCTGAACATGCAGCCTCAGATCTGTTCTCCCTTCTCTCTACCCCTCCTCCATATGCACATCTCCTACCCTTCTAGCACAAATGGAGAACTAAATCAAATGCAGAATTGTCATTTGCATGCGAAAGATTCAGCAGTTTCAAGGGCCTTCCCCTTACAAAGAAAACTCTCTGATTTGTTGCCAGGAAGGAGAGTGAGAAGACCAGTGGCATCTTCATTGAAGGGTTGACAGCCACTCATTCCCTCCAGCCCTCCTCAAAAATTGGCTTCATGCCCTTCTGGGCTCCTTCCTCTATGAATTTTCATCCAGATGAAAATATGTTCATGCAGTGCAGACTCAAAGAGGGTGATGACTTTTGAGGGAGAACATTTGCATTGGGAATTTTACGCCTTTGCTCTGTTTCAACTGGTTCTATGTGACAAAAGATTACCAAGTCTGCTTCTCAGATAAGATGCAAGAAGTGAGTGACATTCTATTTTATTGTTATTATTAATATTATTATTATATTATTAATACTACTACTACCTACATATAACTACTCTTGCAACTGGTAGGCCCTTAAAAGTCCTCCCTCTCCCCCTTCCACTAAAGGATTCCTCTCAGCTCTTGAATTACATGTGCAGAATGTCTTCATCCCTAGGAAAGCCTGATCTCTGAAGGGAGATGTCAGGATCTTTTTTCTCTATTACCCTGGTTCTTTTTTACGTCTCCATTCTGGAGTCCTGGGGAAAAAAAACACTTAAAGTTTAAGTTTGACTCATGTCTTTGGTCTCCCCAAAAGAGGTCAGAAGAAAGCTGCCCAATGTACAATGTAAAAGAGGTATCGGGAAGCTATTGATTTCCTCAATATAAAAAGAAAAGAAGGAAAAAACAAGCTTGTTCATGAAATATTCACAAGTACCTATGGACAAGCAAAAGTAACTTAGAAGACAGCCGTGCTTTCCCAAGGGGTTAATAGGTTGGTCTGGATCAAAAACATCTCACTGCACTTGGTCCTGATCCTTTTACTTAATCCTCTGTAGTTGGCTATGTATGAGCAAGGCCTGGACATCTCCCTAGGTGCTAGGGAACTTTATGAAGACTGCCTGAGGGCTTTGCCCTTTGGGGCCTATTCAAAACCACCCAGCAAGGGCAGCTAGGTGACACAGTGGATAGAGCTCCGGCCTTGGAGTCAGGAGGACCTAAGTTCAAATCCAGCCTCAGACACTTGACACTTACTAGCTGTGTGACCCTGGGCAAGTCACTTAATGCTTAACTCCAATCAACTCAAAAAAAAAAATCTGGCTAGTTGGAATCAGAGATTCCAGTGAGTAGTCATCCAGGAGAGGAAATGTCAGGCAACCCCTAGGAGGTATCACTTATGAGAAATTGGAGTGGGAGGGGGCATCCCTTGGCCTCAGTCTTGGCTTCTCTATCCCCTTCTTGGTCAGAGAAGCACCTTTTAAGCTTTTCAGGGTCTGAAGGATTGGGGTGGGGGAAGCTTTTTACATCTTCCTATTAGCATTCTAGAAACACCCCAGGAAAAGCTGACAGCAGTGTATGCATTGGCAGCCAAGGACAGATGGGAGGGGATGAGCAAAGCAGATCCAAGGTACTTCAGAGAACCCAGCGGAAAAGTCATGCCATTCCTAAACAGAATGATCATATTGAGGGCTGCAGCAAAAGGGATTCCAGGATCTGTGAGTAACCTCCCCTCATTCCCTTTGCCACATGGTCTCTCTTAAACTTTGAATCCACTTTCCCTTGGACTGTGGGTACCATGAGAACATGTGACAGACTTGGGGGAAAGGGGAATTATTTTGTACCAATTGTTTTTATTATGTCATTTACTATGCTAAGAAAACTTGAATCTGGCTAACTGATTTATATAAACTGATCATCATGGGAGTGAGTTGTTCCCCACTTCTGCTCATTACTGCCCCACCCCTCACTGGAAGTCCAGGGAGAGACTTGAAGAGACCTGAAACTTAGCAGATGGAAACACAGAGAAGTCTACAGGGTGAGGACACTCTTCAAAGTCTGTGGAGTGGGTAGCTCTTCCTCCCTCAGTGACCAATTTTTTTCCCAAAGCAGCTCACTTCTCTCAATGAATAGACTACATTAAAACCAAGAAAACATGGAGGGTGAATTGTGTCATTCATAAAAACCAAAACTTTTAAATCTGGAAAGCACACACAGCCCACCAGAAAGGAGCAGGACAAATGTCTCATCAGAAAGAACTCAGCTCTAAACACCATGCACAGGGCAAGCTCTAGCAGTAGCCAGTGCAGGGCTGGGAGTTGCTCTGATTGTACCCTTTTTATTATGATCTTAAACTTCAATAACCATGACCTTTTCAGTTCACAAAGAATGGAAAGAGAGTTGTGTGATAAATTATAAACTTTTATTATGCACAATTTGTTTTGCACAGAGGTTATATATCACATTTAATAGGATAGAAACATACTGTCTTCATTGCCTATGACCTTTTTCGAGATTCTGTTTGCTCATGTGTGTGTGTGTGAGCAGTGGTGTGATGGTAAATGTTTGACAACCAGCTTTTCAGGGGGCAGGGGGTGAAGCACACACATATGTATATGTATACATGCATACACATATAAATAATATATTGTCTGTGTGCATACATATATATATGTATATATATGTATACATACACACACACACATATATTCAAAACACACTTTTGAGTTTTTAATCTTCATTAACATTTTCTTCATTACTTTCTTAAATCTAGACAATCAGAAAAAGAAAATTGTGTTGTTTCCTGATTTTCAAGGTGTAAATGTCATGCTGAATTTTTTTTTCAGAGAAATGCAGTAATTTGTCTTTATCAATAGAAGGTCAAATACCACAAACTATTGGTAGTTACATCAATATTTTTAGTTTAGCTTGACAGAGGATTTGCCTTACATAAGAATTGAATCAAAATAAAACAAGTGATTTTCTTTGATACTTTGATCCTTAAAATAGACAGTGTACAGAATGTAAAAAAAAGAAAAGAGATTTGGAGTCAGAGCACCTTGGTTTAAAGTCCATTTCTGCTGCCTCCTACCTATGAGAACTTGGAACTCAGCTTTGTCATCTTTAAATGGGTTCACATTGAAAATTTGACACTTTCTCTAACAAAACGGAGCTGCTTCCAGTAAATCCTAATTGATCTCATCCTCCTCTTCTTCCTCTCCTACTTTTCCCTTCACCATCCACAAATCCCAACTGGGAAAAATACAATCCTTCCACTGTAACAATGAAGTACAGTTAAGCAAACTCATTGGCTCTGGATGAAAATGTATGTCTCATTCTGCACATCTAGTATGTCTCTTTCTGCCAAGAGATCAGCAGCAACATGATTGATCATAAGTCTTTGGATAACATTAATACACACTCAATCAAAATGTTTGAACTTTTTCATAGTTGGAACATGAGAGCTAAATTCCTATGCTGCTTCATTGCTGAAGGCAGTCTGAGTGGTTTGTCATTGCTTTGAGCAGAGTTCTTAAATTTTACAAAGTTCTTTTACTTTATACTCTCGTGGTCACTGTTTAACTTGTCTTCCTGGTTCTGCTCCCTTCATTCTGCATCAGTTCATTTAAGTCTTCACAGGGGTCCTTGAAACCACTGCTTTGATCATTTCTTACCACACAATGATATTCCCTTACATTCACGTACCATAATTTTCTCAACCTCAGGGACTGGCTTTCCAAAAACGTGGGGAATTTTGGGTTATGATTGAAAGCTGTTTGAAGTCAAATTAAATGCATTCCATGCAATCCATGCATTTGTTCATTCATTCAATAAAAAAATTTATTAAGATTCTACAATGTGCAGGTGCTGGGGATACAGATACAGAACACACACACAAATATGTATATAAATAGAGAGAGATATAGATATAGCTATATCTATGCATGCATAAGATATATTTTATACATGAACAACTGCCTGTAGAAAGGCATCGGGAAAGAATATCTGTGGGAGATAGAGTTAGAAAGCTAGTTTGTCTTAGAAAGTAAAGCATATAAGGAAAATAAATATGAAATCAGTCTGAGAAGATAGGCTAGAAGAAGATTTTGAAGGGTTTTAAATGCCAAAGCTAAAAGGTTTTGTTAGTTTGTTTTAAAATTTTTGAGGCATAGGGAGTCATTGGCACTTCTATACACTCATTTTTTGTTTTGGTTTGTTTGTTTTGGCTAGGCAATAGGGTTAAGTGACTTGCCTAGGGTCACACAGCTAGTAAGTGCTATGTGTCTGAGGCCAGATTTGAACTCAGGTCCTCCTGAAACCAGAGCCAGTGCTCTATCCACTGCATCACCTAGCTGCACCACCATTGGCACTTCTAGAGTGAGTAAGTGACATGGATAGAATTTCACCTTAGGAATACCAGTTTTGGAAATAGAAGATAGATTGGAACGTGAAGACATAAGCAGTTGGAAAATGGATTAAGAGACTACTGAAGTAGTCTAGGCAGATGTGATAAGACAATGAGATATAAGCCCAAAAACTTTCAAAGCAAGCTGAAATATTTCTCAGCTGATCAATATCTGCCTCTGGCTTATCTTGATGTGTTTTGTGTTTGTTTGGTTTTTTAATACCTACTACAAAAAAAATGAAATATTGAAGTTCTGTTATACCCAAAGAAAGCATACATTATTTTGAACTGTCTATTGGTGAGCATTCATTCATTCATTCAATTAATGTTTTCGTTTGATTACACATCATCTAATTTCCAGATATATTCCTCCCCTTTCCTCCTCAGAGAGTCATCTCTGTATAACAGACTAGCTAGCTAGCTATTCCAGGAGAGCTGAGGTGCCTTCTTCAGTGAAGGATCTCCAAGCAAGAACTGTTTGGGCTTGCATGTGTGTGTGCCACGTGTGTGTGTGTCTTTGTATTTTTTTTTATAGTTGCAGACCAGCACAGTGCCCGGCACTTTTTATTTGTATCTTTTTTTCAATTACACATGTAATATCATCTACATTAGGAGCTCCAAGGAAGGAATTTCTTCTACGAAAGTTTAAATATATCTTCTTTGCAATTTATAATTTTACATTTCCTTGTATATAATAGGCATTTAATAAATGGTTTTTGAATAGAGTTGAATAAATAGCCTGCTACCACTTTGATCGGTGGAATACATAAATCCATTAACAAGTCATTGTGAAGAGGAGAAAGAAAGGAAGAAAGAAAGAAAGAAGAAAGAAAGGAAGAAGAAAGAAGAAAGAAAGAAAGAAAGAAAGAAAGAAAGAAAGAAAGAAAGAAAGAAGAAAGAAAGAAAGAAAGAAAGAAGGAAGAAAGAAGAAAGAAAGAAGAAAGAAAGAAAGAAAAGAAAGAAAGAAAGAAAGAAAGAAAGAAAGAAAGAAAGAAAGAAAAGAAGAAGAAAGAAAGGAAGAAAGAAAAGAAGAAAGGAAGGAAGGAAGGAAGGAAGGAAGGAAAGGAAGGAAGGAAGGAAGGAAGAAAGAAAGAAAGAAAGAAAGAAAGAAAGAAAGAAAGAAAAGAAAGAAAGAAAAGGAAAGAAAAGAAAGAGAAAGAAAGAAAAGAAAGAAAGAAAGAAAGAAAGAAAGAAGAAAGAAAGAAAGAAGAAGAAGAAAGTAGGAAAGAAAGAAGAAAGAAAGAAGAAGAAGGAAGGAAGGAAGGAAAGGAAGGAAGGAAAGAAAGAAAGAAAGAAAGAAAGAAAGAAAAAAAGAAAGAAAGAAAGAAAGAGGGAAAGAAAGAAAGTAGGAAAAGAAAGAAAGAAAGAAAGTAGGAAAGAAAGAAAGACAGACAGACAGAAGGAAGGAAGGAAGGAAGGAAGGAAGGAAGGAAGGAAGGAAGGAAGGAAAGAAGGAAGGAAGGAAGGAAAGAAAAAAGAGGAGGAAAGAAGGGAGAAAGGAAAGAGAGAAAGAGAAAGAAGGAAGGAAGAAGGGAAGGAAGCAATGGTGCAAAAAAAGATGAGTGCTATCTATGCATGTAAAGCTAACTTTCCCGGTGAATTTGAAAACCACAAGTTTAGACAATTTCTGGGATTAAGATCTCTTCCATAATCTTAAAAGCACCATGGATGAAAAATGGATATGGTGATTACTTATTTTTATCTCGATATGAAAGCTAGTCTCTTTCTTCTATTAGGCAGTTATTGTGTGTTCTTTAAGGTAGTAAAAGTGTATTTGCTCTTTAAAAAAATAAATGCAAACGGTCCAGCTTGGCTGAAAGTAAAACCTGTGAAGGGGGAGGTAGGGGAGTGGGAAGGTGTGTTGAGTGTCATATAATTTTGTTGCAAAGACAGGGCAGAGCCAGACTGGGAAGGGCCTTGATGACCAGCTGAAGAGTTTGTATTCTGTCCTAAAGACAATAGGCAGTCAATGCAGTTTCTTAATCAAGGGGGTGATATGTTAGGACTTGACTATAAACGTTCTAAAATACTTTGCTATGCTAGAGTGAAAAAAAAGAAAACAGATTTAAAACAAATTGAATCTCTCGGGGAAGGGGAGATGTAAAAATGAAGGATTGACATGCAATAATCATGTTAATTTTGGCTAACAAGCAGGAAGTGAGATGTGGTTGGAATGTGATTAGCCTATAAGCCACTCTGACTGTTGCCATTTCTTTCCCCCATGGAACGGTGTACTAGAGCATCTTCAAGGGAGGTTTTTTCATTCTGAAGTAGTCATGATTCAACCTACTGAATTCTGGGCTCGAAATCCAACTGGATTAGCATAGGCTGCAATGGATTTTGAAGATATTCTCCTAGCCATGAGTGGCTGACTCCTGGAGGGGATTTGGGGGGGGGGGAGCGGATCTGAAAAGCCTGGTAGACTTCTCTATCAAGGAATAATGTGACATAACCTAGCAAGATTCTTAAGATCTCTGAGAAGCCAAAAATCTCTAAATACACTGATGAGGATTTACACGTTGAACTTTGGACTCTCTGGACAGTTTCCAGAGGCATCCAAACAGGAGGCATTATCAGAGAGCAAATTAGGGGAAAGAGACAATATTCTAACAAAGAACTGGCAGAAATGCTGCCTTAAGGTTTGTTCCCCAAAAGCCCTTCACTTCTCAGCAGATATGTTTTATTAAATAATTAATATATTTATCAGAAAAAATGAGTGACGCATCTGTCATAACAATATCAGCAAATGAAGGAGACAAAGCTTGTTTCTGTTTCTCTGTGTTTCCGAGGGAATAAATAAGGTTTAAAATTGCATTAACGTCGGCTGCTCTCATGCTGTCTTTTGCTGTGGTAGCTGAAAGGCCTATTCTAAAGTGTAAATGAAGAAAGAAAACATAAAAGAGAATATATATGCTCAGTCTTCATCGGCAAACTTTATGTATGTATGTATGTATGTATGCATTAGACTACAATTCTGCATGTATTTAGACCTACTGAGAGCTGATGGGAGGTTTGGATTTTCAGATATGAAAGGAATACCTGAATGTTTAAATAAAATAAAATTTAAAAAAAACAGAAAGACATCAAACTTAAGCTTTCTACCTGGATATCCATATTTCTGGCACCATAATGCAATTACAAAGGTTAATTAATTTTCCGGATTGAATGAATAAAATTCTCCTTATTTAAGAAAAAAAATTAAGAAGATGGAGACTGAATCTAGCTATCTGAATCCTAAAAAGCTGTGTGACATTTCTGTCTTCTGAGGTTCAGCAAGGATAATGCTCTAACAAGCTAATTTTATTTCGCATTTTGGAAGGGGTGGAAGAAAACAGGGCTATACTATAAAAAAAAAGGTGCTTTCTTTAAAACAAACAAACAAACATTCTGGTTAATGATTCCAGCTTTTAAGTTTTGAGATAAACCTGATCACACTTCCGATCCCAGTGTCTGAATGTCAAGACGTGAGACATGAGCTTCAGTCAAAGGAACTTGCAAGGTGTAGCCTGGAAAACAGAAGTCCTACTGGAGATATACCTCAAGTCTTTTCCCAGTCTGATTCATCTTCCATACCACTGCCAAAGTAATTTCCTAAAACACAGATCAAACCAACCTCCTACTCAAAACACTACTGGGGTTTCCAATCACCTTTAGGACCATGTAATTCACAGTCTGTCTCCAGACTACTTTTGCAGGAAAATTATATGATGCCCCACACCCTCTCCCACCCACCCCTAGCCCCAACTTCACACATTCTACTTTTTAGCCAAGTTGGCCTATTTGCTGTTTCCTAAATTTATTCTATCTCCCACTTTCACATCTTTGGACAGGTGGTCCTCAATGTCAGGAAGCCGCTCCTCAGCTCTCCTTCACCTCTTAGAATCCCGAGATTCCTCCAAGCCTCAGCTCACGTACCATCTTCTTTGGGAAAACTCTCTTGACCCCTTTAACTGTTAGAGCACTATACTTCCTTCTCAAAAGATGGCATACTCATGTTGTAACCCTACCCCAAGAATTCCATTCTATCCATTTCAATTTAATTCAATTCAGCAAAAATAAAATTTTTATCAAAGGATATTCATTTCAAAGTTATAGTAACAATGGAAGCACAAACATTTCCCCCTACACCTAAGGACATTCTTCTCTATACCCCCTTGGTCCCAGGGGAGAGGAGACTCAGACTTAGAGGATTTATTCATAGTATTGACTCCAGTAAGTTCACTGCTGGATAAGACCTTGTCTACTGCTGTCCTGGGCCTGTCAGGTCACTTCTCAGGGCTCAGACCCAAAGGTCTCTTTGGTAGCCTGGCTGGCCTCCAGTCGTCTCCTGGACTCTGTCTCTACTCAACAAAATCCTCATTACTGTGGTAAAGCCCTTTTTGTTGTTCCATGCACAAAACTCTCCGTGCCTTTTCACCGACAGTGCCCCAGGCCTAGAACACTCTCCCCCTTCATCTATGCCTACTAGTTGGTTTTCCTGACTTCCTTCAAGGCTCAGCTAGAGTTCTCAAATCTTCTGGTAGAGGCATTTCCTCCACCCTCTCCCCTACCCCTTCCACCCTGAGATTACCTTCAATTTACTCTCTATATATCTTGAATGTACGTAGTTTTTTGTATGTTACATTTTAATGTTTACATTAGAATATAAGCTCCTTGTTGTTGTTTTTTTGTTTGTTTTTTGTTTGTTTTTGTTGTTGTTGATGGGGCGGAGAGGGATGTATTTCCAGTTATTAGTAAAGTGCCTGTCACATAAAAAGTGCTTAGTAAATGTTTGTTGACTGACTGACTGATCTCTGGTACCTTACCATTCTGATCTTTGGAAACTGACAAGGTTATAGCTATCTCTAACATTCTGTCTCTAAAGTAGGAAAGACTAGACACAATAAAGCAGAAGCAAGAGCAGGGCCATGACCTCACAGGCCTCTCTTCCCATGGAAGGCTTTCCTTCCTCTTCAATGAAACACAGCCAGACACAGATAAAATCTAGGATCAAATATGAATCCTGTCATTTGGTGCTTATAAGCCCTCAGCCTCAGCCTACCTTTGGAGCTTTATTACATATTAGTCCCCTCCACGAACACTCGCAGTGCAGCCAAACTGACTTTCTATCCTTCTGCGTCTTTGACACTCCCTCTCCCACCTTTTCCTTTGCACTGGCTGTCTCCAAAGCTTGGAATGCATGCCCTCCTTACCTTCATCTCAAATAATAGTTTACTTCAAGGCTTAGGTCAAATGCAACCTATCATGTATAACTTTCCCTAATGCCCCCAGCTTCCAGTGACCTTTCCCCCAAATCACCTTGGATGTATTTTGTATTCATTTTTAAATATACCTACCCATATGTGTATATTATGTCCTTTGGATAAGCTAGACTCCTAGGTTGCAGAAACATTTTAAATTTATCTTTGTATACCCTGCATCTAGCCAGTGCCCAGAACACAGGAGGCACTTAAACATTGTTTATTCATCATTTGATCAATTTGATCTATTGGTTAACATGGTTATTGTCTTCATGTATTTGAAGGATTATCATGGGTTTATCTTGGTTTTTTGGCCCCGGAATATAGAAAGAAGAATAAGGAGTAAAAAGGGCAAAGAGGCAGATTTAAGTTGGATATAAAGGTACCCTTTACATAAGCTTTTAGGGTCCTTATCCCAACTCCCACTTACATTGATGAGTCAAGCTTCACAGAGTAAGGATAACTAATTCCCCTCCTGCCTCCCCCTCCAACTTTGGGGATTCTAGTTGGACCCATGAGGGGTTGGGGGTCCTCATTCTGATTGTTATTCCCCATAATGTTCACTAGTTATAGTTAGAATCTCCCTTGAAAACACTGATTGGCCCAGTGAGTAGGGTCTCAGTATCATTTAACCAATTACCATCAATTAGTGTTTATGAAGGAATGTTTACTTAGGATACAGAGCAACAACTGAAGATCAAAACATTCCACAGAACCAGAGGTGAACTCACCCTTATCCCACCTCCCTCCCTGGGGACAACAAGTTTAGATTTAATGCAGTGGCTATCCAGCATTGACCCTATCAAGTTCATTTCTGATGCAAGGTAATCAATTAATGAAGTTGGTCCCGTGATGGCAGAAAATGAAGTTCCAGGGAGATTCACTGTCCCTCTGGGTCAAGCAAGTCTTTCCTAGAAGATTCTTGCACTTCACCAGTGGCTTCTTTGGGCAACTCTGTCATGGACTTTAGCTCCTAGTCCCTTGGGATACCTCCCAAACTCTTGAAGCACATAAGGACACTGCTTGGTCTATTCCATCTCCAATACCCTTTTACCTAAGGGCAGGAAAAAGAAGCAAAGAAAGAGTCTCTGCCCCCATGGTTACGCTTCAGCCCTAATTGCAGCTGGCAATACTCCTTGCCTCAGTCACTACCCAGAAATATTAAAAACAAAGTTGCCCACCCCTCCTTGGAATCTCTTCTGTGCCTGTTCTGTTCTGACTCAGCAACGAATCCAAAAGGCTCCTTTCTTCACCGAACAATAAGGACACCGGAAATAGCTCTAGAATATCTCTTACTGTTTTCAAGTGGAACACTTAGCTTGTCCATTCTATTTCATTACCCACTCCCAGAGGCAGACTCACCAAATTCCCTTGTTGACACATGCTTCCACTACTGGGCCATTATTGATATCTCCCATTGCCTGAGGATAAAACTATCAGAGCTACCCCAAAGTAGAATTCCATTCCTTAAGAGGCAGTAGATGTCAAGTGTTTGGTCTGAGGATGGATTTGAACTCAGGTCCTCCTGACTTCAGGACTGATGCTCTATCCACTGTACCACCTCACTGACATTGATCTCCCTCACTTTAAACAAAGGTCGATGGATACCACATATCAAGTTTGTCATAATGGAGATTTCTTATTTCCTATATGCTAGATTGGGTGGTCTTCCAGCTCTGAGATTCTGTATAGCCAAATAACAATTACTCACATTATATAGTGCTATAAATTCTACAAAACACTTCAGATAATCTTGCTTGATAGCTGATTTTTAAAAATCATTCCCACTTTATAGATAAACAAATTGAGGTTTTGGTAAGTTCAAACTGCCCATGGTTACATAATAAGTGTCTGGAGATAGATTTGAACCAAGGTCTTTTTGGCTCCAATCTTTCCACTACAACCCTCCACCACAATGGAAATATGGGCAAAGTCATTATCTTTCCACATGCTGTCAAGTATACATGCTTACTATGAGTTGTTTTGGTTAGTAGAAGAGGCAATCAATTTTGAAAAGCAAATACCTAAGGCAGCAACCAAATAGTGCCCAGTCTTGACTAATGCTTTAAATAAGCTCTTAATAAAAACTTGCTTGAGGTCTAGCATTGCATCGAGCAATGGAATAGAAAGACAGGGGAAGAATTGGTACACACCCCTTAGATACCTCAAAACTAATAGGAGACAAGTTCTTCAGAGAAAACACGGTGTAAGGACAAGGACTCTGGACTTCGTTATCAGAAAGATTTGGGTTCTCATCCCTGATATGGCCTCAGGAGCCATATGGTTCTGACCCAGTCACTTTTTATCTGTGCCTGAGCTTCCACATTGATAAAAACGAGCGCAAATAAAAACGATGTCCTTGCTACCCACTTCTCAGAGTTCTGTTTAGCTTGGGGAGTGGGGGAGGGTTAAATGAGATAACGGTTGTTAAAGAAAGATTAGAATTTGAGAATACATGGAAGAACCAACTGAGGGACCTGGTTCTTCCTTCTGGTGTTATGAGAGAAATTGCTATTTCTCTCTTGTATCAATGATTAATCATTGAATTAGGACCAAGGGCTTTCCCCTTTTCTACTTCCTCATACAGAAACCAGAGTAGGAAATCTCTCAGAGAATTGCCCAACCAGAATTACTGAAAGCTAATAAAAGACAGTAAAAGAAATTCTAATTTTAGGCTAATGGATACATTCCTGCTCGTTGTGTTTGCTCATCTGGGTCTTGAAAAATGTGGATCCTCTTTTTTGTCAAACAAGTGAAATGGAAATTGATAAGTCTCTATGACCAAGAGGTGGGTGAACCAAGTCACATACCCCAAGACCCTCACTTCCCATTATAACATTCATAACCAATTACAGTTAATTGCCAACCTCAGGAACACCCACTCTTCTAAGGGTAGATAAGCTGTGAACCCACCATAATGAGGGTCTTTGGCATTAGGACCACTGACTCCTTTTATCAATAAAATTATTAAATTCTCAGATCCTATGTCTCTTGAACTTATTAAATTTCACAGTAAATTATCTTACTATGAAATTCTATGCAAAACTGTATTTGGGGATCAAATCATAGAGTCATAGATTTAAAACTTAAAAGGACCTTCCAGGCTATCAATTCTAATTCCCCCATTTTTCATTTGAAGAAATCGAGGCACAGAGATGTGACTAACCCAGGATCAATTAGCTAGCAAGCACCTGAGGCAATTAGCTCACTGCAAAAAGAGTGTCCCATTTGCTACATCATTCTGCTTCAATACTTTATTGTGAAAACTACCTAATTTAGGATTAGAAATTCATAAGATCCTCTCTGGGCTGTCATTTAAATGAATTTTAGCTAGAATAAAAGACAAGGAAAGAGACCCGGCCCACATTTCTCATTTTCCATTCCAAGGCACTTAAGTGCTACTTTAGAGTGTCGGACTTGGGATCAGGAAGACCTAAGTTTAAAGCCTGCCTCATATGATAGCTGTGTGATCCTGAGCAAGTCACAGCCTATCTGCCTCAGTTTCCTCATCTATAAAATAAGGATAACAAAATTATCTATCTCTCAGAGTTGTATCAAATGAGATAATATGTGTAAAGTACTTTATAAACCTTATATAAATGTCAGTTGTTATTATTATTAATTCTACTTTTATAGTTTTAAGCTTTCATCAGGAACTTTCTTACTTTAGTATTGAATTTTAGTCAGTGTAAGACTTCTTTGTATCTCTATTTCATTATTAACTTTCACAAAAGAAGTAGAAAACTAAGCAAGCAATAAGTGAATATATGATAAGGTAAGACAAGCATCATTATGAAGTGCTAAAGAAATGTTCAGAATAGTATTTGAGCTTTTATACTTCACTGACAGTCTTATTTTCAGGTCAATGGGATTCAGGTAAACATCAATCCTATTTCCCTTAAGTCTAAACAGTCATAGGTGGAGATGAAAGCCATCCTATCTTACAAACAAATGATTTAGTGACCTGACTAAGCAAGTCAATTAGCATGCACCTATTCTAATGATCCCTGCACCTGCATTTCAGAGAGAAATAAATTTGTAGACCTCTATTTCATGGGTTTGATTTAATGGAAGGGGAAAAAAAGAAAACATAAAAGGAGTAGGAAAATTTCCCCAGTTTCACCTTTACTATTAAGATATTATCCTGTGCATCTATTCAAATGAAAATGAACTGAGCAGTAAATCATTCTTCAACTTAATAATATTAATAAGGTTTCATTTCCCAGAGATCCTCTTTATTAATACATCCAAATTCCTCTTTTGATTCAAAGAATAACACAAATACGTTTTCATTATTCATTTCCTCATTCTTTTCTATAGACCTGCTAATGGATTCTGTTCTTATGGACCTTTGAAGACTGAGTGTCCATCCCTTTCTAACATCAAGGTACAGAGTGAATTGGCAATAACTGCTGGGCTTACATGGACAAAAGAAAAATTCCCTTTTAGTACCAATTTATTTAATAGCTGTTTCTTGGAGCTCCAACAGTTTTTTTTCCCCCCTGTCTTCTGCTGGGCAAACAATCTTCTTTTTGTTGTTGTTGTGGCAGAGAAAATTGTATCAAATTGGTTCATTCTTCTTCACGTTGGACTGCCAATCTCCATTTGGTTTATGACTTCAGTGTAAAAAAGAGCTGCTTTAGGTCTCAAAGAATGTGTATACATCTATGCTTAGGTTCAACAATCATTCTCTCACTGGATATCACCATTTATGTTAAATAATGCTTAAGAGTACATATCTGCCAAAAGGATAAGGAAAGTGAACAAGATAGTAAGGAGATATAAAAATGGAACAGATTATGAGAAGAAGTAGAATTTTCTTTAAAGGGAAGGAAAAAAAAGACATAAGTTTGCCCCCAGTAGCAATACCATGGGTATTACCAATAGATGTTGTGGGTGCCACTAACTCTAAGTGACATAAACGTTAGAGACTACTTATCCTGAAGCTATATGAACAAGAAATTCTATGACTTTTTAAAATTACGTTTATTGACGGTACCTTCTAATTTTATGTTATGGTCATTTCTGAATATATCATCACAAACTCTCTAGTTGAATCCTCCCTTGTAACCACAACAAGTAATTAAGATGCAGCACAGTGTAAGGGATGGAAGCCTAGACTTGTAGTCAGGAAGACTTGGATTGAAATCCTGACCTTGGCATGAACTACCTATCTGAATCTTGGCAAGTTATTTAACTTCTCTGACCTTCAGTTTCTTCATCTGTAAAATAAGGAGGTTGGAATTTGATGACCTCAAAGGTCCTTTACTTCTCTAAAGCTATGATCCTAGTCAAAGCAGTTTAATTATTGAAAAGAAAAATAAAGTAAGTGTTTAAAGATTAAGGAATGACTGAACAAAACTTGGTATAAGAATGTAATGTTCTGTAAAACAGTACACCTATTCAAAGAAATTTGACATATATACATATATGTGTATATGTATGCATATACACACACATACATGCATGCATATATGTGTGTCTGATGGCAGCCATGGGGGAAAGGAAAAAAAAAGAAATTTACATGATAATTTTATTACATATTTAAAAGGAAGAGCAAGTTGTACATAATGATTTGCAGTTTCATGTACAATGATCTTTTTTTGATTCCACTATATTATGAAAATGCTTGTTTTACTCCACAAATTAAAAATGTAATAAAAAATAAATTAAAAATAAAATAAATTAAAAAAACAAAGAAACTTGGGAAGATGTAGAACACTGGTGGGGAACTTGTTTTGCGGAACAAATCCTTTTACTAAAGGGATTTGTTCTGTGAAGTTTGGATTCAGTCAAAGGGCTGCACTTGAGGACCTAGAGGGCCACGTGTGGCCTCGAGGCTGCAAGTTCCCCACCTCTGACTTAGAAGAAGAAACCCAGAACAAAGAAGACAAAAAAGAATAATGTAATCACATTAGAGTATGGTGAAACAACAGGAAAAGGTAGCTGAGCTACCTTTCACCTTTACTATTAAGATATTATCCTGTGCATCTATTCAAATGAAAGTGAACTGAGCAGTAAATCATTCTGTCAACTTATTAGTATTAATAAGGTTTCATTTCCCAGAGATCCTCTTTATTAATACATTCAAATTCCTCTTTTGATTCAAAGAATAACACAAATATGTTTTCATTATTCATTTCCTCATTCTTTTCTATAGACCTGCTAATGGATTCTGTTCTTATGGACCTTTGAAGACTGAGTGTCCATCCCTTTCTAATATCAAGGTACAGAGTGAATTGGCAATAACTGCTGGGCTTACGTGGACAAAAGAAAGGCAATAAAAAATCTTACAGAGAACCGAAGCTAAAGCACATTTCCCTCCTCTTGGTAAAAAGTGGGGGACTGCAGAGGCATAATGTCTCAAAAGCAGTTAGACAGTGGTTGTATTGGCTGGTTGTACTTACCTTCTTTTCTTTATCATAAGGGGTGGCTTGATGATGGGAGGGGATTGTTATTGGGAAAGAACTGATATAAAGAGTAAATGACATGAATAAAACGTTTTTAAATTAATTTCCCCCAAAAAAACAGTTCAACCTGGGTTACTTTGTTCATCTTATTCCACATATATTTATTGAGATGTACTAAAAGCACTGTGCCAGGCAGTGCAAGCCAAAACACACACATATATACAAATATGTCTCTGTCATTGTAGAATTTCTTTTACTTCTTTTATTTATTTTATTCTGGACTTAAGAAATAAAACAAGCATTTCCACAACATAATAGAATAGGAAAAAAAGATGACTGCTTATGAAACTGAAAATCTGTTGTATACAACTTGCTATTCCTATTAAATATGTAATAAAGTTATCATGTAATTTTTTTCCCATTTTCTTCTTCCCTCCACTTCCACCACCCTACAGATGGCTACCATTAGACATCATTATGTGTGTGTGTGTATATATATATATATATATATGTATATATGTATATATATACATATATATATGTACGTATATGTATATATGTATACACACATATATGTAAAATCATTCTATACATATATTTATCAGTTCTTGTAGAAATCACATTCAAAATATTTACTGAACACTTGCCATTTGCAAGACTCTCTGTGAGCTCATGTCAGAAGCAAAAATGAGTAGGAAATTTGCTCTATTTTCATGGAGTTTGCAGTCTAGGGGGGACAATAATACACTTACTGTCTACAGTCAACACCAGGTAGAAATTAAAAGTGTAAAAAGAAATGCAGTGTGTGGCATTGGTTGAGACATGAAGACATCCAGATGTGTCTTGAGACCATTTCTTGTAGACATTCTATCAAAAATCTCAAACTGGACCTTTGTTTATGTGATGCCAAACCATCCAGATGGAAAGTTCATGTGGATGCTAAATTAATGGTGTATTATATGACCTAAAAGAGGAAGGTGAAGGGAGAGGGGAAAAGGGCATGGATTAATCGGGACCCTGGATCTCAGAGGAACATGTCTCTGGTGCTGCAGATATTGATACTAATGATTCAGCTTGCAGGCCCCTCAAAACGAAAGCTCATTTATCTCTTAGCCCTAGGAGCCAAGTGTTTGGACTTAAAATGAACAAAGTAATAAATAGATAAATGAATGAATGAATAATCAAATGAATTAATGAATAAATTAATGAATGAAGTAAATAAACAAATAAATCAGACAATAACTTACATTTACCTAGTACTTTAATGTTTGCAAAGTACTTTACTCACAATAACCTTGTTACTACAAGTGTTATTATTCCTACTTTGTAGATGGAGAACTAGTCCTCTCTAAGCTTCCTATTATGCAGGACAGACACCAAAATTTATACCAAGAATTCCTGGGCTTTGCGGTCCTTCCTGCAGCGGAATCTTCCACTATGCACTATCTCCTCTAATTGGAATGTAAGCTCCATGACAGCAGAATATTTCTTTTTTTTCTATTTGTATTCTTAGGACTTATTGAGATGCATGGCATAAAAAAAAAATTCTTAGTATATATTTTTTTTTCATTCTTTAATTTCTTCCTTCATTTTTCCTTTTTTTGCTTCCTTCCTTTTTATTTCCTCCCTCTCTCCTTTTCTTCCTTCCTTCTTTCCTCTCTGACCCTCCCTTCATTCTTCCCCCTCCCTCCCTCCTTTACTTCTTTCTTTCTTCACTTTCTTTTTCTCCCTTCCTTCCTTCCTCCCTCCCTTCTTTCTTTCCTTCCTCACTCTCTCCCTTCCTTCCTTCCTTCTTACCTCCCTCCCTCCCTTAGTTTCTCTCTTCCTGTCTTCTTTCCTCCCTCCTGCCCTCCTTTCCATCTTCATTTCCTTCCTTCCTTCCTTCCTTCCTTCCTTCCTTCCTTCCTTCCTTCCTTCCTTCCTTCCTTCCTTCCTTCCTTCCTTCCTTCCTTCTTTTCTTCTTTTCTTCCTTCCTTCTTTCCTTCCTTCTAACATTGATACCCAGAAAGCTAGAGTGACTTATACCTGACTACACAGATAGCTTAGTTTGAAGTTATGGTATATGAGGTGTTCAAGAAAGACTAGCACCTCTAGCATGAGGATTTGCTGAGCCCTTTTCAGGGCTGCTCTTCCACCTCTGGTGACCACCTACCACAGAACTCTCACCTGTGACTCTAAAAAGCCGTAGCATGCACAGGAGCCACAGTCAGGTAAAACCATCTTGGTAGATGGTCTAAACCAGGTTGAGGGTAACCGACAGTCCTCAAACCCATCAGTGAATTAGGGAGATGTCTACCCCCAAGCATATGAAGATTTCCCCTGGCAGAATGTCCAGATGAGAACAGTTTCTTCCAACTGCCATGAAGGTGGCTGAAGCAGGCACTGTGGAGTCTTTAGAGCTTGGTGAGACATTGAAGACACCAAGGTCATCCACTGAATCCTGGGCCGTTACCAGTCCTCCCAACTTCTGTCTTGGTGCTGACTTCAATGACTGAAAGAGAGTGTGAAGCTGATGGCCACGTGCAGCTCTGCCTCACTTCAATCCAATTCATAAACAAGTCAAGACATTACCCATCACCTACTATTTTCCCCAACATCATGATGTCATTGGTCTGTTTTTAAAAAGGATGAACAAAAGTAAGAAATCTGAAGCAGCTTTCAACTTTGGTCACTTGGTCCAGCTCTCTGCCCACCATAAGGGGCTGGCCTCAAAGATTTAAAACTCCTTAGTGGCTATTTACAGACTAAATAGCTCATACTATCATAAATCCAGGCCTGGCAGGCACTGCAGATGCCATTTAATCTATTTTTGACAGATGAGGCAAATGAGGTCAGCAAAATTATCATCATTATTATTGTTAATATTATTTTAACCTAGCATTTATTTGCTTCGCGCATATTATCTCCTTTGATCGTCCTAACAATCCTGGAGGTAGCTATTATTATTGCACTTTTACAGTTAAGGAACAAAGGTGAAAGAGTCTAAGGGTGTTGTCCGATGGCTAGACTGAGGTGAGATTTGAATCTCAGGTCTTAATGGCTCCAAGACCACTGCCTAGCTGCCTTACTTAAGTAGTTTGTCCAAGGTCACATAGGCAGTGAGAAGCAGAGCTTGGATTTGAACTATTTTCCCCTAGCTCCAAATCCAGTAGAGTGACCTCAGCACAGAAGTCCATAAAAAGTCATAAGCTCATCATGAAATTAAAGAGGGAAACGCACTTGAATCCACTTCTCTTACAAGACAGTATTTAGTTTTGAATTATTGAATAATATCCATTCAGCTGAATTGGATTGCAATGGTATCTAACATGACCAGGTAGACCTCTTGAAACAAGGGAGTAGGGAAGGAGGAAATGTCTATCCCTTGTCCCTGGGCATTTTGTATCAGTAACTTAGATCTACATTCAATCAATGCAAATGTTATTAAGTTAGGTGTTTCTCTTGGCCAGTTGCTGCTGAATGGATTGCTGGAGTTAGTATAAGGAAAAGAAATGTACCTTGGTTTGCATTCAAAAACAATGGATTAACCACCAGACAGGGTCATTAAAACCTTTCCAAGGGAAAAAAAAATTCACTTGACATTAACATTTATCTTGGGGTAAGTGGGGGGGGGGGGAAACAGACTAATTTGGCCTCAGGCATTGACTACACATATTTATGAAAATCAATGGGAACCACCCCTGTGCTAATGCCACATGGCAAATGAAAAAGGAAAAGGCAACAATGAAAAACTACATTGTCATCTCTTAGTTAGAAATTACACCTGATAGTACCAAACCAAAATTGGGCCACATGATCAGAGCAAATGAAATTCCTTTTGTGACATCTCACTAAACACAGATATATTTTCTTTATTTGAAATAGGGACTGTACAGGGTGCGGAGCCAAGATGGTGGAGTAAAAGCAGTGACTTGCTTGAGCTCTCCTCCAAACCCCTCCAAATACTCATAAAAAAATGGCTCTTAACAAATTCTGAAGCAGCAGAACCCACAAAAAGACAGAGTGAAACAAATTTCCAGACCAAGACAACGTGGATGATTGATCAGAAAGGTGTACTGCGCAGGGCTGGGAGCACAGCACAGGGCAGTGTGGGCACGCAGGCCGCAGCAAACCTGGAGCAGGCCTCAGAGGACTGAATCTCGGGCAGCTGTGGAGGTTTCCAGACTCCTCAATCCACCAATGCCAAAGACAACTTAGAAGGTCAGTGGGAAAAGTCTGTTTCTGTTAGTGCTGAGAAAGGAAGGGGGGGGCTCAGCTCCATTCCCCAAGAGGTGACCCTGGAGGGGGAGGCAGTTGCTTCTTGAGCTTCTGGCCCACAGATTGAGGGGGAATCCAGTGGCTGATAAGAGAGGGACTGCAGGGATCTCTTTGCCAGTGCTGAGGCAGGAATCTCTTGCTTTGCCCATGTTTGGATCTGGGTCACAGTTCTGGGTGGCGGTGCTGGGGTGAGGAGGAGTGCTGGCTTGGTGGAGCTTGTAGTGGCTGGGGAGAGAAAATTTTCCTCACCGTTACAGGATAGAAAGGAATACTTGTGGTCACAGGCCAGGAAAGGAGTAAACACCTCACCCCTTATCATACCACCTTGGAAGAACTGAAAATTTACAAGTCCCTACAAGTATCTCTGAAAACAGCTGTACAAACTACTGAATCTTGGGACAGTACATTCTCCACATTGGAAGCAGATTCGTACCTTAACAAAGAGTTGAAAACTCAAATAATTGGCCGGGATAATGGGCAAGCAGTGCAAAAAGAGTCAGACTATATTATCTTACTTTGGTGAAAAAGAAGAGCAAAATATACAACCAAGCTCATACATCCAAAGCCTCCAAGAAAAATATGAATCAGTCCCAGGCCTTACTGGAAGAGCTCAAAAGGGGTCTTGAGAAGCAAGTAAGGGAAGTAGAGGAAAAACTGAGAGTGATGCAAGAAAATCACGAAAAACAAGTCAACAGCTTGCTAAAGCAGACCCAAAAAAATGCTGAAGAAAATAACACCTTAAAAAATAGCCTAATCCAAATGGCAAAAGAGGTCCAAAAAGCCAATGAGGAGAAAATGCCCTAAAAAAAAAATTGGCCAAATGGAAAAGGAAGTCCAAAAGACTACTGAAGAAAATACTTCCTTAAAAATAAGAATAGAGCAATTGGAAGATAGTGACTTTATGAGAAATCACGACACAGTAGAACAAATCCAAAAGAATGAAAAATTAGAAAACAATGTGAAATATCTCATTGGAAAAACAACTGACCTGGAAAATAGATCCAGGAGAGAATTTAAAAATTATTGGACTATCTGAAAGCCATGATCAAAAAAAGAGCCTAAACATCATCTTTCAAGAAATTATCAAGGAAAACTGCTCTGATATTTTAGAACCAGAGGGCAAAATAGAAATTGAAAGAATCCACCGATCTCCTCCTGAAAGAGATCCCCAAAGGAAAACTCCTAGGAATATTGTAGCCAAATTCCAGAGTTCCCAGGTCAAGGAGAAAATATTACAAGCTGCCAGAAGGAAACAATTCAAGTACTGTGGAAACACAATCAGGATAACACAAGATTTAGCAGCTTCTACATTAAAGGACCGCTGGGCATGGAATATAATATTCTGAAGGGCAAAGGAGATAGGATTACAACCAAGAATCACCTACCCAGCAAAACTGAGTATAATCCTTCAGGGGAAAAAATGGTCATTCAGTGAAATAGAGGACTTTCAAGCATTCCTGATGAAAAGACCAGAGCTGAATAGAAAATTTGACTTTCAAATACAGGACTCAAGTGAACATGAAGAGGTAAACAGGAAAGAGAAATCATAAGAGACTTATTAAGATTGAACTGTTTACATTCCTGCATGGAAAGATGATATTTATAACTCATGAGACCTTTGTCAGTATTAGGGTAGTTGGAGGAAAAAAATTATATGTATGTAGATAGATAGATAGATAGATAGATAGATAGATCGATCAATAGATAGATAGATAGATAGATAGATAGATAGATAGATAGATAGATAGATAGATAGATAGAGGGTACAGGGTGAGCTGAAGATTAAGGGTTCATATCTGGAGAATAAAATTAAGGGATGAGAGAGGATTATACTCGGAGAAGAAGAAAGGGAGAGGTAGAATGGGGTAAATTATCTCACAAAAAAAGCAGAAAAGAAAAGTCTCTTACAGTGGAGGGGAAACAGGGGAAGGTGAGAGGGAATGAGTGAATCTTATTCTCATAGGATTTGGCTTAAGGAGGGAATAACATACACATTCAATTGGGTATGGAAATGTCTTACCCTACAGGAAAATAGGGGGAGAAGGGGACAAGAGAGCAGGGGGATGATAGAGAGGAGGGCAGATTGGGAAAGGGGGTAATCAGAAGTAAATACTTCTGAGGAGGGACAGGGTCAAAAGAAAGAATAGAATAAATGGGAGGGCAGGATAGGATTAAGGGAAATAGAGTTAGTTTTTCACAACATGTTACTATGGTTGTGTTTTGCATAACTGCACATGTACAACTATATTGAGTTGCTTCCTTTTCAATGAGGGTGGGTGGGGAGGAGGAAGAGAAAATTTGAAACCTAAAATTTTAAAAACATATGTTTAAAAAAATGTTTTCACATTCTACCGGGAAATAAGAAATATAGGAAATGGGGTACAGAAGTCTATCCTGCCCTACAGGAAAATAGAAGGGGAAGGGGATAAGAGAGGGTGAGAGAGATAGAAGAGAGGACAGACTAGGGGAAGGGATATTCAGAATGCATGACATCTTGGGGTGGGGGGAGGGGGGAGATGGGGTGAAAATTTGAAACTCAAAAACTTGTGGAAGTGAATGTTGAAAACTAAAAATAATTAAATTTATATTAGGAAGAAAAAAATATGTAATTCTCCCTTTGAGTTTTAAAATTGATAATTCTAAAAAAAAAAAAAAAAAAAAAGAAATAAAGACTGTACAGCCAAGTTGTTGTTTACTTGTTTTCAGCCATGTCCAACTCTTCCTAATCCCATTTGGGGTATTCTTGGCAAAGATAATGGAGTGGTTCGCCATTTTCTTCTCCAGCTCATTTTATAGAAGAAGAAACTGAGGCAAACAGGGTTCAGCAACTTGCCCAGGATCACATGAGTTAGTAAGTATCTGAAAACATTTGAATTCAGGCCTTCTGACTCCAGGCCTAGTACCACCCAGCTGTCCTGTATGAAACCCAGAGGCAGATGCAAAAAGGGATACCTAAAAACAGAGCCATAATAGATGTGGAAATTCTAAGTGGATGAATTTCACACACATGTATAGTTTACAATAAGTTTGGAATCTTCAAATATTTTTCAACCAATTGTTAGTCATTTATTAAATGCCTACCATGTGTCAAGTATTGTGTCAAGCACTGGGAATACTAAGAAACACTTAATGACACCCAGAGCATCCCAAAGTAGAATTGGCCACCATAGAAAAAGAATAAATTCCCTTTTGTAGAGGCCTTTGAGCCAATCCTTGATAACTACTTTGTGGCTAAAGGGTAGAAGGGATTCTGATGCCAGGGTTGAGGCATCAAGGTGGAAAGAATGTAGGGCCTGGAGTCAGGAAGATCTGAGTTCAAATCTAGCCTCAGACACTTACTAGCTATGAGTCCTTGGACAACTCACTTAACCTCTTTGACTCAGTTTCCTCAACCATAAAATGGAGATAATAATAGCACTTACCTCCCAGAATTGTTGTGAAGGTCAAACAATATATTAGTTGTAATGCACTCAACACAGCCCCTGGCACATTGTAGATACTGTATAAATGCTAGCTGGCATTATTACCTATTGGGCAGCTAGGTGGTGCAGTAGATAGAGTGCTGGGCTTGAAGTCAGGAAGATTTCTCTTCCTGAGTTCAAATTCAGCCTCAGACACTTACTAGTTATGTGACCCTAGGTAAGTCATTTAACCCTGTTTGCCTCAGTTTCCTCTTCTGTAAAATGAGCTAGCGAAGGAAATGGCAAGCCACTCCAGTATCTCTGCCAAGAAGCCCCTAAATGGGGCCATGAAGAGTTGTTCACGATGGAAATGAGTGAACAACAAAAAAATGTATCTATGATGTCCTTTCCCTTTCTGAAATATAGGGATTATTTTTCATTAAGTGTAAATGTGTTGGAGTTGCAGAGGAAGATTTTCACTCAATGTAAAGAAATACTTATTAAAAACTATCCAAAAATGAAACAGGCTACCTCTAAAGGGAGCAAATGTTTCTCTTCACATGGAGGTTGGAAGGTCACTGTGATCATTGTCCAGTATGTTATAGGGACAATTTTTGTTCAGCTTTGGCTGGATGTCCTCAAGTTCTTCGAACTCTGAGATTTTGTAATTCTGAATCTGTAGTTATCTAGGAAAATTCTCATGTTTAGAATGAAAGCAGCATAATGAAACACATAGAGGGTGTGAGAAGAACAGGGCACCACCATGGATCAAGTTCCCACCCACATTCTCCGAAAAGCGTCCTAGGTCTTGATTGGCGCAGGGGTCAAGTCTCAGGGTGTCCCTTCCTTGGCACCATTTCCTGGCAGACTCTACTCATATCGACTTCCAATCCTGGTCACCTAAAGGGATGAAAAGACCTGCCCACGTGGAGTATGGCCCTTCAGACTTGGCAGATGTCCCAAAACCTAGTGAGTCAAGATACCTTGCCTGGCTTATCAGATGAATTTCCATATAGAGATGGGGAATTGGGAAGTGAGGTGTGATCTACCAATGATAAGTACTAGAGTATCTTGGTTGAGCGTCCTTTTTTGTGCTGTGACTTAAGTAACCTCTTTTTGTTACGTGTTGAATGACCTACACATGCTTCATTTCACCCCAGCATTGAACCTGAACTCACAAGTTACTGGCCTGAGTCAGGCCCACCCTTAACAGAGATCCAGTCTTGGAACTTGAAAGACTTGAGTTCAAATACTACCTCTGACCAGCATTCAAACTCTCAGTGTCTGTGGTTAGTCTTTCAAGCTAAGATATGTACAAATAGGCAGTTTATGGTAGGGTTTGGGGAAACACCTAACCCTAACCCTAACCCTGCCCAGCAGGCCACAGTATTGCCAAGTACTGCTGAGCTGGATTAAAATGTAGTTGGGAAATAGTGAGCAAAATAAAACAAGATAATACTAACATGTGATTTTCTAAGTCAATATGTGCCCCATAGAGATCCTTATGTGTGACCTAATGGCACCTATTTCTACTTGAGCTTGATACCATTGGCCTAAAGCACTGAGAAAGTGACACTTGCCCATGGTCACAAAGTCATTATATCACAGGAGAGTCTTAAGGTATCATCTCCCTGACTTCAAGACCTAGTCTCAAACCACTGAGACATGCCCTCTCAAAGGTCTGGACCCAATGCCCACCCCCAAGCCTCTTACCCTCACACCTACACACACACACACACACACACACACACACACACACACACACACAATTACTCTACCTGTTAGGCCCAGAAGGAATTGCTGCAGGTTAAAAAAAATAGACAAATGTGAGGTGGTTCAAAAATTAAAGGAAATGACAAATTCATCTTTCAGGGATAGAATGATTCTATAGACGATTTCAGAAGTTAGAAGAAAAGACTGCTTTTTTTCTCACCCTGAAATTTTGAACTTGACTAAAAATTGTTGGGAAGAGTAATTAAGTTACCTGGCTGGAGACTTGGGGGATATCATAAGTTGGCTTGCTGAGTCTAGCCAGGAGACATAGATAAGTGGCCTACGTTAGGAGGCAACCTAATGGCAGACCATGCATCGACGTCCTCCAGAATGAAAAGACCCATCCCTGTCAAAGAGCCAGTACAAAGAAACGGAAATCAAGTGTCATTTGTAATTAAAATGAGGGCCTAGGATGTTGTTTGAGGATCAAAATGCAGTAGCCAGCTCTTCAAAATAACTTAATAACAGAGATCTGCCAGGGGATTAACTGAGTTTTCGGGACATTCTTTCAGAGAACAAAACGACAAGAATGAAATATTGCAGATGTGTGGATAGCAAAGACATCCATGGAAACAAATTATCCACTGATAATCCAATTACCTGTTGCTTGCAGATCTCCAATCTGTTAATTATCTCCATCAATTTTGAATCAGCTTTCCGCCACTGAGATTCGTTCTGGGCCTGCTCAAGTCTGTGCTATGCAACACTTCTCTCTCCTTTTTGGGGGGGATGGGGACAAGGAAAATGGCCTCTTACTTGCACAACTTCTATTTATGGAGGTTTCCATTCCCATTAAACTGTTGGGAATTAGTATTATTTCCATCTAATATGAAAAACATGGCCAATCTCAGCTACTGAATATAGCAGCAGTTACTGAATATATTAAACTGGGAATGACATTGTTTATGGAATTCCATAACCATAGATAGCACTTTATAGGAGGCATAAAAACATGATCCATCTCATGTCATGCTGGTATTCATTCCGATACTCGTTCATATCACCCTGTCATTTTTCCACATCAGTAAAGCATAATTACACATTCATGATACAAATCTGACATAGTGGAGAGAAAATGGAAAGGGCTGAGTGGATGCCAGGGTTGTTGTTACTGTGTGTGTATATGATACGTTCATCCTCTTACCTACCCCAACCCCCTAACTTCTCATCTTTTCATAGCCTCTTTACAAAGACTTCCTAAGCTATCATTTTCCCAGTCATCATATACTAGCCAGCAAAATATCCCTTTGGAACCTTCACAATATCTCTGTAGTAATCCAAGTAGCTTAACATAGCAGGTAGGAAACATCAATATTGCACAATTATGTTCACATGATATAGACTAGATTACTCTGTCTTTTGCACAAAAAGAGAACAGATTTGGCACAAGGTCAAGAGAGTGGACACATTATAAGTCATAGTCTTTGTGTGCCCCAGAACATAGTCATAGCTTATCCTAAACCACTCTCACCTGGCCCTCTTCCAATCAGATATATTTGTTTATATAATGGCAGATTGGAGTCAAGGGGTACAGGCTGAAACATGAATCACAAATCATAAAATCATAGATATGTGGCTTGAAGGGAGCTTAATGGGGATCTAGGCTCACAGGATTACAAATTTAAATCCAGAAAGCATCTCACACTTCTTACAGTTCAGCAGCCTTGTCTTCTAGGTGAAAAAACTGAAAAGTGGCTCAATCTTGGCATCTGTAGTGCCATGCAGTATTAGAGCTATTTCTTTGTTTAAGGAAAGAGTACTAATAAGTGGGGAGAATAAGAAAAAGGTTTTGTAGGAGCAAGCATTTGAACTAAGTCCAGAAGGGATCTAGGGTTTCCATGGGGCAGAGGCAAGGGAGGTAATTCTGACTTGTGGGGACAGTCTTTTCAAAGGCATGGGATAAAGGGATGGAGTGTTCTACAGAAAGAAAAGCAAGTGGAGGGGCAGTTGAATAAATATTATTATATTAAGTACTTAATAAAAGTAATTACATTTGTGCCTTACAAAATCTAACTTGGGTAGAGTATAGAATATGTAAGAGGCAGTAAAATAAAATAAGTTAAAAAATTTCAGTTATAGCTAGATTATGAAGTTATTGAAATGCCAAATAGAGGACTTTCTGCTTTATTCTACAACACTTATCTAAACTATATCACTTCGCAAATGAAGGAATCAAGCCCAGAACAGTAAATTGACTTATGAAGTGAGGCCTTAGTGACAGAGCTAGGTTGAAAATCTAGGTCTTTTGACTTCCAGGCCAGTTTTTTCTCAGCGCACCATTTTGTATCTCTAAGAAGGACTAGAGAGAATTAAAGTGAGTAGCAGTCTAAAAGGAAATTTGGTATTCTTTCTTCTTTTAGCCCAAGTTACTCGAAAACTGATAAAACAACAAAAAAAGGTAACAAAATAGTGTCAAAGAGCTGAACTTTCCCCTTTCTTTCAAATAAGCTTCATGTGACTCCACTCATCAACTCTGTAACTTTCCTGGCCAAAATACCCTTAGCTGGACACCAGTCCCAATATGTTGTCATTTTCTGGGTTGTCTTTCTCATTTAGAATGTAAGTTTTTTGAGGACAGGGAATGTCCTGCTTTTTGTCTGTGCAATTTCAACAATTAAGACTATCAGGTACATAACATACATTTAATGGAGGTAAGTTTTTTTAATTTTTTTTTCTGATATGGCAATGATTTTGAGTCCTCTTACCTTTTTGCCACTCTTCTAAAAATGTCTTGCTTACACCTCAGTGCCCATAGTGATTGTCTAGAGGACCAATCCCAGAGAAAATTGACCAGGCTTACTACCTGTGTAGAAACTGCAGTCCCTACCTTGTCAGTAGCCACAGAAGACCCAGAAATGAAAGGTCTTGACCTGTCAAATGACTCAATATTAGAAACAGATATGGTTTTATTGATGGAAATGATTCTAAAAATGATGCCTTATCATCAGCCTTGCTACTGGACTATAAGGATTATTAGACCTTTCCATCTTTTCTTTAGCTGGATTCCATTCTCTGGGTGTTTTCTTCATGTTAGAATGCAAACCCCCTGAGAGCAGGGCTATCTCACTGTCCTATCTGCTTAATACAGCGCTTGCCATATCACAAGCACTTAGTAAATGTTATTTTGTTTGTCTGTTTCATTTATTCCTTTTTACTGCATATTAATTTCATTTCTATGGAAATCTTCATTAAGGAATTCAGTGATAGTGCAGTTCTTACATTAAGGATACAATCAGTTAAGATTGTTCTGTTGTTTCAATTGTGTCCAACTCTTCCTGACCCCATTTGAGATTTTGTTGGCAAAGAAACTGGAGTGGTTTGCTATTTCCTTCTCCAGCACAATTTACAAATGAGGAAACTGAGGCAAACAGGGTTAAGAGACTCGCCCAGGGTCACACAGCTAGTGAGTGTCTGAGGCCGGATTTGAACTCAGCAAGATGATCCTTTCTGCCTCCAGGATAAGCATTCTATCCGCTCTGCCACCTGCCTGCCTTACCAGCAAAGATGAGATTCTTGGTACTAGAAACTGCAGCTCCCACCTACGTGCTTTTTGTTAGGCGACAAAATATTACTGATGCAGCCTCTTTTCTCCCACTGCCATACCTTTTTGCGAGTAGTCCCTCTCATGTGGAATACATTCTCTTCTTACCTTCTCAACAAGCATTTTTAAGCACTAGGAATTATGCTAAAGCTACAAAGAAATGTAAAAACAAAACAACACAACCCTGCTCTCATGGAGCTCATTGTCTAGAGAAATGGACAACATGTAAACAATGATATACGTACATGCAGGTAAATAGCAGATCATCCCATTAAAATCAAAGAGGGCTAAGGAAGACTTATTGCAAAAAGTGGGATTTTAAATGAGAGTTAAAGGAAGCCAGTAAGTGGAGGTGAAGAAAGAGTTCCAGGCACACCGAACAGCAGTGAAAATGGACAGAGATGGAATATGGACTGAGTCTTTTGAGTGAGGAGAAGCAAAGAAGCCCTAAAGAACACTTTAGATGTCACCTCCCATAGGAGACCTTTCATTATTGTTTATGTCATTTGAGTTTTCTCAAATGACATTATATTACATTATTATATAATATAAATTATAAATTGCATTATTATATTATATATCATATTATATGCCCAGAATAACTATACAACATTCAAGGTATTCTGTAAGTCCACATCCACATCCACTCAAAAAGTTAGCTCACAAGTCCTCACTGACACTTTCACTTCTCTAGTCATACAGAGGATACAAATAGATCAAATCAAAGGAAAACTGCATAATAAGAAAATTTGCAATAGAATACTCCCAGCACATATCTTGGGCACATTCTCCAACAAATATAGACACCATGCATGGACAGATTGAACATGCACAAGGATGATCCACATGGGGGAAATATGGAGAGAAGGCTAAGTCATACCTCTGAGGCCACAAGATCCCAAGACCGTCCCTGGCATGACAGCTTTGAGCAGTACTAACTCTAATTTATTTCAGAATCTATCAATATATTGTAAGTAGTAAATTCATATTTCTGCTCAAGCACTGACAGGATGCTTTTCTCAATGTTTCTCAAGGTTATTCCCCCTTTTGAGAAATAAAATATTATTAGGAAAGTTGGACAAGCCAAAAACACCGGCATAGTGGGTTCAGGGAAGACTAAAGTGATTCCTTAAGCTTCTGCTATGTCATTGGCTTTAGTGATCCAAGACAGAGGGCATTTGTTTTGTCTTTTAGCTAGGCTTGCACAAGAGCTGGATAGAGGAGTACAAAAACATAGGGATTAGATATGACTGCCTATTTACATGGTAACACATGCTTATTGTAAATCAGCATTATTCATATCAAGGAAAAGAAAATCTCTGTCTGTCTGTCTGTCTCTCTCTCTCTCTCTCTCTCTCTCTCTCTCTCTCTCTCCCTCTCTCTGTCTCTCTCTCTCTTTCTCTCTCCACTATTCAAATGAGGCCAAATCAAACAAAATGGATAAAGCTTTTTTTTCCCCCCCCAGCTTCTCTGGTATGCAAAGAAGTAGATTTAAGGCTATGTTGGAGATAGAAATCCTTTTGCTTTGTCCTAGCTCTGAGTTTCAGTGTGATATTTCAGATTGTCTGGCATGGCAATACTTACCTGGGAGATTATTTTGTGTTGTTGTAAAATGTAATTATGGATGTTCACTCCAGTCTCTTCTCTTTAGTCCTTTTATTTAGTATGGAGATCACACTTACCTTTATCCTCTTGTTACCGTGTTGAAAACTTGTCTTTTTAAGATATTCAGGTGAAAAATGTAAGTATCAGATGCTTCTTTTCAACTTGTTTTACATCATTTTAAAGTTGTATAGAAAAGAAAGTCACAGCTAGAAGGAGGAGCTTAGACCATATCATTTTCCAGAGAAGAAAACAAAAGAGTCAGAAAGGGAAATTAGCAGAAAAGTCAGCTTTAGAAATTCAATTCAATTCAATAAGTATTTTATGTTAGGTCTATGTGAAATGTGTCCTATGCTAGCAGCTGAGATTAAAAAAAAGATATGAACAGACTTTGCTCTCATGGGACTTACAATTTTATAGAAGTATTAAAGTATTAAAGATGCTACAAAAAGGTAGAGAACAAAGAGGCAAAAAAAGTAATTGGATTTGGTGATAAGGATCTCTCTTATGGATTTTCATCAGAGTAGTGGGGTTGGATCACAAACCAAATTCCAAGGGGAGGGAAGGAAATGTGTGTTACTTACATAGACTGTTTTTTGGTTTTTGGTTTGTTTTTTTTTTATAATTTTGGCCTTTAGGAGAAGAAAAGAAAAAGACAATGGTCTGTCATGGTGGCCTGTGGTGGCTTATGGTGATCTGTAGTCAATGAAAGTATGAGTTTTTATTTGTTTTGTTTTGTTTTACTTTTTATAAGACCTGATTATACTTGTAGGCTTAGAAAAAAGAGCTATAAAAAGAGAGAGATTGAAGATATATTAGAGAGGTGGAATGGTTAATGAAATAAAGTGATGTAAGAGCTATGAAGAGTTGAAATTAAGAATAGAATTGGAAAGATTGGTCTTGGCAAAGAAAAAGATCATCCCTTTCCCGGAGTCCAGAATGAAGGATTTTGCCAGTGTGAGGAGAAATTACTAAAACTTTCTGGGTCTTATTTTCTCCATCTACACAGTGTGTATCTAAGATGGGGAGGGTGTGGACTGGGTTTGGACTAGAATACCTCTAAGGCACTTATGGATGTAAATCTATGTTATTATGACAAAAGGAATGGTGAGGTTAATGTGGTATTTCTAGAAAAAGAGGAAGGGAGTTGAGGCAGTTATTTTTTTAAATTAATTAATTTATTTATTTTTAGTTTTCAATATTCACTTCCACAAGATTTTGAGTTCCACATTGTCTCCCCATCTCTCCCTTCCCCCATCCTAAGACAGTGTGCATTCTGAATACCCCTTCCCCAAATCGGTCCTCCCATCTATCACCCCCTCCTTCTCTTATCCCCTTCCCCTTCTATTTTCATGTAGGGCAGGATAGATTTCTACACCCCATGAAGCAGTTCATTTTGGAAAGCTTCAATATTCTCAGAGTAGTGTCACCTCACATCCACTTATTTATTGGGTGGCTACTATCTCTCTCAAAGTTCAAGGGAAGTGCTATGAATACCCACTCCTAAAACTGTAGCTCACTAGCCTCTACCAGTATACTTTCTGTTCATAGTCATCCTATAGATACAATCAGTTAAAATCAAAGGCATTTACTAAAATTGAATAGTAAGAACAGTAACTGCAAAACATTCCCTTTATCAATTTGGGGCACACTTTTGACATTTCCTGAGAGTGAGAGTAATAGATACTAAGATCTTGGGGAAGGAAGTAAAAGTTTGAATATCCTTTCCATTGTTATCTCTCTAATTTATATTATTCGATTTAATTCCAAGAAAGGCTTAAGAAAATAATGCAAGAATTCTAATTGGGTTGATTTTGGATTTTTTCCCCATCAGTGAGAGAGAGCAGCTCTCACAGTCTGATATGCACTCCAGAGAGGATCTGAACAAAAACATGACAAAGCTGAATGGGGAAATCAGAAAACTTTGCAGTTCTTCCAGAATCTTAACTTTAGAAGCTGATATTTTGATTGAAGTGAATTCAGAAAACATCCAATATATTCACATAGGAACACCTATTTAAAATGGAGCACAAAGTTATATTTTATTAATTGTCTACCACTTGGGATTACCCATGACTCTGGTTCCTTCCATTAGTGAATGATAATTTCTTTAAGCAGTAATGCAAATACTTCAAGCCTGGAACCAGATGATGGAACATGGGACACAGCACCGGACCTTGAATCAGGGAAGTTCAAGTTCAAATCAACCTCAGGGACTTACTAGTGGTGTGATCTTGGGTAAATCATTTGATTTCTATCTATTTCAGTTTCCTCATCTAGCAAATGGAGATCATAAGTACACCTACCTCCCAGGGTTCTGGTAAGGATAAAATGAGGTAATATTTGCAAAGTGTTTTGCATACCTAAGAGCACCGTACAAATGCTTGCTATTATCATCATTATCATCATCATTAACTCTGATGAAAATTATATATTTGCTTATGCATTTGAAGAATCATTTTTTTATTGTTTTAGGACCATCCAAGGTTGATCCTAGACACTTAGAATATAGTTTTCCTTCTTGAGTATGATCTACTTTCAATATTACTAGGCTATTGATCTTAATATGGCTTCGTGAGTTGTTCTCTAAGGAATGAAGCGATCTTTTTGCAAAGAGGTTAATAATGACCCTACAAACTGTTTTACTGTACTTTTCATTCTGGTTGAAAAGCTTCTTTCAATGAATGAAGCTTGTAGCATCAGGCCATGAATATGACTACAGCAAAGATCCCAAGAGAACATCTATCCTTCCTACAATTGGACAACTCTGAAGATCTTGTAGGATCATTGAATCTACATTGTAGCTAGTTCTCTGACTGTCCTATTCATTCCTTTAAAAATAAAGCTATCATTAAACAGGACAAAGAAATATAGAGTTTTGGATAATTTAGGTTTAAAAATGTAATAAGTTATTCTAATACCTTCTTGAATTTAAGTGGGGAATGTGGATCAATGAGACAACAGGAAGGTTGGAAATATATAGACACCTACATTTCCCAACATCCCTTCAGTTTCCTCATCTCTTTACCCCCAACCTCCAGATACTTCTGATCTGCTATTGCATGCTATTTATTTCATGGGATTGAGAGAAGAAAGGGTCGTAAGATTAAGAGCCTTAAGTGGGACAGGCAGCTAAAGCCATCTGATTCCTAGAGAACCTGTCACTGCCTCTGAGCTGCTGTAGCTATGGCTTGCATTGGGCAACATGATAGATGAAACAGATTAAATTGGAAGAGGTAGTGGTTGAGGAAGATGGGCTGAGGTTCTGGATACACACACACACACACACACACACACACACACACACACGTGTGTATGTATGTGTATGTACATGTATGTATATGAGTACATACCCACACACGTGTGTATATATGTATATGTGTGTATATATAAACACAAAAATAAATATATACATGTAAATAATATATAAATAAATATTCATATGTTTATATAACATATATAGATATGTAGATATAGATGTATGTTAGATGGGCTTCCTGTGTCTAGACTGGACTGTGACTGAACAGTATTGCTCCATGCCTTGAAACAACAGCCTTTGGGATATGGAGTGATATACTAAACCATAATTTTCCTTTTCGCATCCCTCAGTTGCTTGATGAGCCAATCGTGTTTCAAATATGGTTCTCCCAGTTCTCTTAAAGCCCTATGCAATGAGTATAGTTATCAGAGGGGGAGAGGTTTCAACAAATTAACCTATTTACAGATTTGTCATGTGTCAGTAAAGTAACTAATTTATTTTAGTCAATAAGTGGCTATTTAAAAATTCAATTATTTGTTTCTATAAATGAAATTATTTAGTCAAAAATTAGGGATTTCCCAAATTCAAAGAGAGGGCTAACATACCAAAATGTGAGATGGTACTATTTTTAATTATTGCAAAGTATGTTCTATATCATGCTCCCAGATCTGTATTGAATCTAGGGCTAGTACTCAGGCACTGAGCTCAAGGTGGAAGGAATCTGAGAGTTAGAAAGTTGAGCTCCTTCTGGTGAACATGGGAGATATTACACCTTTGGGAAAGCGGAATAAATGCACTAAAAATCCTCTGAGGTAACCACTTGGCTAGTGGTAGCACCCCTGGTAGCCAGATTATAAACTATACTCCACTGAAGAGAGGGTAAATTGATTGACTGATTACATGACTGTAATGATTTGACTTCATTTCTGGAGGTTTTAGGAAGTAGGTAGTAAGTCAAAGATGGCTTATCTGTGGCACCACTAAATATATATGGAGGCCATATACCTACCATTAAAGTTTAAATTATCTTTTCTGGCTTCTTCTAATAATAAAATTAACCAGATAATTTAATTAATCAACAAATGTTTGTAAGTTAACTGGGTACTGTGTACATAGCAATATGCTAGGCACTGGTGTTAGACAGTTTTAGTTAGATAGATCTAATTAAATTAAATCTAAGTTAGATAAAATAAAGCCTTGACTTTCAGGAGCTTATAGCCTAGTAAACATTACAATTTCTACAGACCTAGGACAGTACTCTACATATTAGGGCTATTAATAGCCAATGAGTTTGTTGAATGGATGAATGAATAAACAAGAGAAAGACCATATGTCTAAAACAGGCATAATCATGGTCAGAAAGCTGGGCAACGAGCATTTGGCAAACACTTATTATGTACCAGGAATTCTGCTCAACACTGGGGTTACCAAGGTCAGCAAAAAGAAAGAGAATCCTTGACCTCAAAGATCTTGGATTCTAATGGGGAAGGATCCACATAAAAGGGAGCTAAAGGGGAAGGGGTGGTACCCAAGTAGGGGCATGATGTCAAAGTCCAGATAGTCAGAACCAGAGCTAGGAGAGCAGTGAAATGAAAGATGATTGGCCTGAAGCCTTCTTCAAAATGGAAGCTTTAGGAAATACAAATGGGATGAAAGGGCTGCAAGAACAGAGGGACGTTCCAGAGTGAGAATATTGCAGGGAATGAAGGAGAATTCAGGGTGAGGAGGCAGCTAAGGCATGATGGTGAAGTCTAGATATCAGAAGCAGAGCTGAAAGATGGACGAAGGATGGTTGCCCTGGGATCATCTTCAAAATGGAGGTTCCAGAAGAATTCCTGTATTCTGGAGCCAGCTTTTACTAGCTTGTGAGTGCTAATGTTAAATTTTCAGTGTGTGCATTTCCACATCAACAATTGGCAACCTCTAGAAATCAGGGTTTTATTTATTGTTTTGTTCATTGTCCAGACTTAAGAAAGCATTGAAAAATGCAAATAATGCATATTAAATTTCAAAGTATATTGCACATACTTTTTTTTTTCTGACAGTGGGCAGTTCAACAACTCATCAATGAGAAAAGGCAGTTTCAAGGACTGATGGATGTTCCAGGGAACCTAAATGAAAATCTGGTTCAAACCTTTAAGATGAAGAAAATTGACCTAGGCACATTATGATTGATTAGAGAAAGTTTCAAGAAAAAAAGGTAGGACTTGAGTTGAATAGGGTAGGATTTGGATACATAAATCATTGAGTTATATAACACAAATAGCAAAAGTTTATATATTGTTCCCATTTTATATAGTAGAGAATTGAGGCACAGATATGTGAAGCAGTGTTGGAAGGGACCTTAGAGGCCATTGAATAGAAACCCCTTGTATTACAGGTAACAAAACTGAGACACAGAGAAGTGATTATTTGCCCAGTATCACAAGCTAGTAGTTGTCTGAGATAGGATTTGAACTCAGACCTGGATGGGAAAAGGATGGGAACACCAGTCAGAGGGAACTGCATAGATAAAGGTGGAAACATGAATGTCATTTAAAGAACATTGTACAGAAATGGACTTTACTGGAACAAAGAACCTGCTTAAATAGTAGCAGATGAGGTTGATTAGATGGACGTAAGATGATGGTGTGCTTTGATTGCCAGGCTGAATAGCTTGGATTTGCTCCAAGAGGAAGCAGTTAATCTCCTTTCATGTTTCCTCTTCCATAAAAACCCTACTCTGATACTGTCCAGTAAAGTGACGGTGGCCCTTGGCTATTGGAAGTTAAACAAGTAGAGTACAAACTCTGACGAATCCTTTCAAGCTGGCAAGATTCCCAATCTACCTGCTGATGGGGTGTGTCTGCTGTTTGAGGACCAGTACTTCAAGCACAGAAGCTTGGAACCTTATTAGCCTTGTTGACCCACAAAGCAGACAAAACAAAAGCTCCTCAGGGGCCACAAGTTCTATAGACCTTTTGTACTTTTGCAGTAATGTTGGAGAACTGGTAGAAAAGGAAAGAGAATGAGCTGAGAATGGCTATCTACACGTGTTAATTATGGGTATTCAGCCTAAAATCTTTGTCCCATCTTAACACTCCACTAAAGGAATTAAGCCACCCCAACACTAACATTTTTAATGGAAATAAAACTAGACCTATAAGGAAGTTTCTCTAAATAGGGAAACAGGCTACAGATTGTCCTAAAAAAAAATGAATAAAGAAATTGGCATATTGGATTTCATGAGGCATCCAAAAGTAAGAAGAAAATTAATTTCATGGACATTCAATCTTCTCACTTGGTGGTGTTTACTATGAGTTTAAAGCATAAAGAATATTTTGAAGTGTTCATTTTTAAAATCAGACCAGTAATTTCATTGGTATAGGGAAGTCAAAGTGAGAAACTCCCTCCATTAAACCAGATCCAGATGTCCTAGACAATTTATAGTCTTAGAAAGTTGCCTGAGGCACTAAGAGGCTGAGACTCATCCACAGTCATACTTGCTCATATGTGTTAGAGGTGAGACTTGAACCCAGGTCTTCTTTTTTTAATATATATTTTATTTTCCCCCAATTACATGTTGAAACATTTTTTAAACATTTTTAATTTTTTTCTATTGGAAAATATGATTTCAGGCTAAGGAATGAAAGAGACCAAAGTAAAACCCACTGAAAAAAGACAGCATTATAAAAAAAAAAAAGGAACCTGGTTAACAGATAGGATAAAACTAGTTAAAAATACCTAGCAGTTATTTCAGAATCAGTTCTTCACACTTAGCATGTGGTTTTTGCCTGGTTAGAGCCTAGGTCAAGTTAAGTACCAAATCAGAAAAAAATGGATAAAGATTAGCAGTTCTTTTGATCCAAAGACTGCACTATTTGGCAAATGTACCTATGACCCTGAGGAGTAAAAGACTGAAAGAAAAGTGATATGTGTATACACACACACACATACACACTCACACGCACACACACACATGCACACATTTACATACACAGGCATATACACATATGTATGTATATATACATGTATATGTGTGTATATGTATATATATTCACATCAGCACTTCCTATGATGGTGAAGAACTGGAAATAAAGTGAGTATATATTGATTGGAGGTTGTCTAAATGAATTTTGGTACATGAATGTAAGTTAAAAAATGTGAGGAATTCAGGGAAATATGAGAAGACAAATGAACGGATGTAGAGCAAAGCAGGTAAAACTAGGAAGACAATATATACAGCACCTACAGTGAGGTAAAGGAAAAGAATAATAAACAGAAATTGAAAGGTGTGTACGTAGAAGGATATAAACTGACCTAGAGAAGACACGAGCAAATGCAGTTTCTTTCTTTGGAGACATATGGATATGGAATGTCCCATTTGTCAGACGTTCAATGAGTTTGTTGGTTTTCCTGAACTGTGAGTGTGTGTGAACAAATATTTTGAGAAAAAAATATCCTGCGAAGAAATTAATTGGTGAATATAATTAGAGAGAGAAGCTCTTAATATTGACACCAATCCTTACATCTAATACTCTTCTAAGTTCTGTGTACACAGGAGAAAAATGCTCTAGAATGAACAATCCACTCTTTTAAGAAACAATTTAGAAACAATTATTTCAGAAAGACCCGACACCAACAATGAGTTAAGGAAAATTTCAAAAGCCATAAAGCTACAGAAGAGAAAATGAACGAATTGTTGATTATTTTTATAAAGGCTGTTTTGATGGAGTCTTTACAACAATTGTACTGAAGCCTCCCACCGTCCAGAGGTGGGACTTGACATTTTAAACATTTTATGCAATATCTCCAAGTCGAAAGGGCCTCAAGGATGAGGCAAGTGAAATAAAGGAACTCTTACCTAGTGGCAGGCTTGCCATGAGCTCAAGGAAGCTGTCACTTTTAAAGAGCACATTGGAAATCACTGCTCTTACTTTCATTAATAATTACATAGAGAGGAATTATTTTTCTTTTTCCTTTCTTTTCTTTTTCTTACATGTGTGCTTTCAAAAAAATACCTTCGAAAGTACCTCTAAAGTAACTCTAAATGAAAACCGTTACTATAGGCAGGAGGTGCAATTAGAGTCACTTAGACAAAGTTTGACTTGTCATGGAATAAAAACCTACCTCTCATATTTACCAAAAGAATGTTTGAAATGGAGTAAACATCCTCTCAGTAATGTGGCTACCTGCCACATTACTGAGACTAGTGGGGGATTATATAGGAGAGCATAAATTTCTCAAATTAGAAACTTAACCAAAAAATAAAACCATAGGTAGCTCATGGAGTCCTCCAAATAATCTTCTTGGCTTAGGGATAGAGATTTGGATTTGTAATTAGGACAGCCCTAGTTTGAATTTAGTATTATATACTTTAAAGCTATGGCTATGTTATAAAGTATCATATATTTTATAATGTAGCCATATAAAGTATTATATACTTTGTAACCATATGGCTAAGTTACTTAACCATTATAAGCCTCAGTTTCTTAATCTGTAAAATGGTTGTGATAACACCTACCCAATAAGCTTGATTAATATACAAATTGTAGGGGCAACTAGGTGGCGTAGTAGACAGAGCTCCTGCCTTGGAGTCAGGAGGACCTGAGTTCAAATCTGGCCTCAGACACTTGATACTTACTAGCTGTGTGACTCTGGACAAGTGACTTAACCCTGATTGCTTAAGGGGAAAAAAAAAAGGAAAATATACAAATTGTGATCATATCCCATTGCAAAACATAATGACCCATATAAATTCCAGGTACTAATATTATTTAGAAGTCCCCAATTATTTTTCTCCAATTAATTTGGCAGCTAAATGGCTAATATATAGAGGGCTGGGCCTGGAGTCAGAAAGATCTGAGTTCAAATGTGACCTCAGACACTCACTAGCAAGTTACTCACTGGGTAAGTTATTTAACCTCTGTTTATATTACTCCACTGGAGAAGGAAATGTCAAACCATTCCAGTATCTTTTCCAAGAAAACCCCATACAGGGTCACAAAGAGTCAGACACAACTTAACAACTGAACAACAATTAATTTCTACCAGTGACTCACTCGGCAAATAAAAGACTGTTCTACGATCCCACAGGATGAATCCTTGGACTAGAAAAAGAGCTGTCCTTGTCATTTGTTCACATAGCTTGCCTGTATCTTTGCAAGCACGTCTGAAGCCATTTGACTCATTCTGAAGACAACTGTAGTAAGAAATTCACTCTTTAACATCATTAGGTCCATGACTGCATAATGAGTCATATGATCATAGGTTTAGAGTAAGAAGTGACTTTGGAGGTCATCTGGTTCAATCCCTTCGTGTTAACGATAAACACAAACTAAGAATGCCCATCTACAAATGTCAACTGTGGAGACTCAGCTGAAAATCTTTGTCTAAAGACTAGCAGCTGACATTCTACCAAAAGGAATTGAACCACCCTTATACTAATATTTTGAATGTAAATAAAGCAAGATCTTTAAAGTTGTTGTTCAGTTGTTTCTGATTCTTCATGGTCCCATTTGATGTTTTCATGGCAAAGATACTGATTTGGTTTGCCATTTCCTTCTCCAGCTCATTTTACAGGTGAAAAATTGAGGCAAACAGGGTTAAGTGACTTGCCCAGGGTCACACAACTAGTAAGTGTCTGAGGCTAGATTTGAACTCGGGTCCTTCTGACTCTCCAGGGCCAACCTTCTATCTATTGGACTACCTAGCTGCCCTGGACAGGTGTCTAAAGAAGTTTCCTTAAAGAGGGAAGCAGGATGCAGACTGTCTTCAAAATAAGGAAGGCCAGGAAAATTGTGGCGTGTCCAAGGTCACATAGATACAAAGTAGCAGAATCTGGGACTTGAATATGAATCTGAATTGTTTATTAGTCAGTTCTGTTTGTTTCATTGTAGTCGATTCCCAGAAGGATACTAGTTTACGGGAATAAGCTATTCTTTTCATGACATTTCCTGTGAATTCATAAGTCATCACTTTACTGAGTCAGCAATCTGACACTCCCGTGGGCCCAGACAATGGCCACAGGCTTTCTCTAGAGCTTTACAGACAATGTCATCCTACTGGATTATCTAAGACATACAATTTCGACCTTTCCCAGAGAAGTGGTTGAATTTAGGTGATTGCCGTGGAGATCACATGTGAGGAAACTGAGTTTTAGAATATGACTTCCTAGGCTCATAAGTTGAAAATGGAAGTGACCTTCAAGGTCCAATAGTTCAACCCCTTCATTTCAGTCAGTCAGTTACAAGTATTTATTAATATATACTATGTGCTAAAACACTATGATAAATACAGAGAATATATGCAGTTATCCTTTCTACACTGTGGGGGTTAGAGCAAGCTCCCGCAATCTGGAAAATCCACATAAAATTTTTTGGCCCTCCCTTTGTACCAGAGAAGAAGTATGAAGTATGGCATTAAAAGTTATGTGGAGACTATACAATAATATACATATATTTTATGCATTTCTGAGTTTCTAAACTTTTTCTGTGTTGTCTGTTAGCCTTCAGGTATCATATGTGGCTTCTGAAAAACTCCCCAAATTCCCATTTAATTTCTTGTGCCAATTCATGATATATCAAAACATCAATGGGGAAAGTCTCCATGTGGAAAGGACAACTGTACAAGCAAAGAGAAAGATAGTCTCTGTCCTTAAGGCACTTAGGGACTAGGAGGGAAGATAACGTTGAAAAGAAAGCTGAAAAGTGGTGAGAGGAGAGGAAGAAGAAGGGATTCAGAGCAAAGGTAAGGGGATTAAACCAATAGGGGTTCAGCCTCATGGGAAATGAAGAAATCATTGCCCTGGGGGCCATCCTGAAAAGGAGTTTCTGGGAGGACCCCAGGGATGAAGAAATTGAAATTTAAAAGATTAATTTGACTCACTTGAGATATCAGACTTGTAAGGAGCAAAGTCATAGGGCCATAGATTTAGAACTGGTGAGGAATCTTAAAGAGATCAAGTCTCCTCATTTTACCTCTGAGGAAACTGAGGCAAACAGGTTAAATGACTTGTCCTGGATCACACAGCTTGCAAGTCTTTGAGGTAGAATTTGAAACCAAGTCATCTGATTCTAAATCAAGAATTCTTGCTACCATAATTCACTGCCAGTTGGCTAGAAAATACAAAACCACTCTCTGTCTCTCTTTCTGTCTCTCTGTTTGTGTCTCTTTCTCTTTCTGACTTTCTTTGTCTGTCTGTGACTGTCTATCTCTGTCTCTCTCTCTGTCTCCCCCAAAGGGTCCTTCACATAAATACATCAAAGACCCTTCTACCAACAAAGATCATAGTCATAAGATAACTTATACTCTTAAGGAGTGCCATAGGTTTAGGGAAGTTAAGTTATTTGTTCATGATCACATGACCATTAAGTGTTACAAGCTTCATTTGAAACCTCCCATCAAGGGCAGTGCAGTACAGTTGGAAAAGCAATGGTTCTGACATGGGAAGAGAATTTCGTTCAAACCCTAACTCCAACCCTTGCTGGGTAACTCTTAGGAGCCCACTTTCCATCTTTGGGCGTCAATTACCTTTAAAATGGTGACAGTGATAACTGGTATATTCCTGATGAGGAAATTTTACCAAAGCTTTCCTGTGTTTACAACTTTAGAGAGCAGATGAGGGCCCTCAGGGAATTAACAATTTGTCCATGATTGGCTAGTATGTGTGGGAGATGAGAGTGAGCCCAGGTTTTCCTGCTTTTCAGACTAGTTTTCTATCCAATACTTTTAAAAAGTGAAGTCCTTAAAAGTGGGTGTTTGTCCCTCTTTCTTCCCCTCTGAAAAGGTTTTATCTAGCCTACTCCTCCTGGATCTCTGACTAATATGGCTCAGCACCACACATTGAGTCTTTATCTCTGTAATTCATAATATAAAAGTCCATTTATAGCACAAAATAATGGGCATATTTTATTTCTAATTAAGATTACTCATCTGTTCACACCCACCAAGATTTCTACTGTGCTTTTAATTTATCACTGCTTACTTTCATGCGCCCAGTTTAATCACACTAACGCCAGGAATTAGATCATTATAACCAGAGCTGTACTGAACTAATTTAATCTTCTTGGGGAAAAAGAAATCAGAACATTTTAGATACAAGGGAGGCTTGTGTGTGTGTGTGTGTGTGTGTGGTGCGAGTGTTAAAAACATATACATATACAAAAGGATATTCCTTATCTCATCTTAAATCCTAATTTAGATACTTAGAGTTGATATTTGATTATCATATAAAACCTTACATTAGTGAGTTTCCAAAGAAAATTAACTTCTTTTCAAAGCTACAGTAAGCTCAGGCACCCAGTATTTCACATGGATTTTAGACTTCAGAATGCAGCTAAAAAAAATTCTCAGGGGATGAGGGAGGAGGAAGCAGAGGGGAATATATTTCTGAGATCAGAGAAGACAGTTGAGCAGTACATTAACCTTGAAGTCCCAACTGGGAGCAAGTGAAAATGAGTTTGGGGCTCTCATCCCCTTCATGATATGAGTTCCTAAATATGTAGCCTTCGAGCCAAATCCTTACCAAGGATAACACCTCTTGATTTTGACTGAACTCGCTAATGTGTATGTAGAAGAAGGACTTTCAAAGGGGATGACAGAATTGCAGCTAAAATTTCCAATGCAACCAAGTCAATATGCTTCTGTTTGCCTTAGGGAGTGGGGGAGGAGAGGGAATGGGGGGGCAGAGTGTCAATCTGACATAAATTGGAATGTCACTAGCCCATAAACTGGGTATTGCAATTTTAGCTCTCCGCAGAGAAGTGAAAGAATAAGGTTACTAATAACAAAAGTTCACAGTATTTACTAAGCAATCAATTCAAATGAGGCTGCTAGGTGGTACGCTAGATACAGCAACATGGCTACACTCATGAAAACTCCGGTTTCACATACTTGCTGGCTAAGTGACCCTGGGCAAGTCACTGTTTGCCTCAGTTTCCTCATGTGTCAAATGAGCTGTAGAAGGAAATGGCAAACTGCTCCAGTATTTTTGCAAAGAAAACCCCGAATGGGGCCATGAAGAATCAATCATGACTGAAACAACTGAACAACCACAAACCTACGATGCTATCAGTTAGCATTTACACAGCACTTTGTGGTTTCTAAAGTGCTTTATGTACATTATCCCATTTGATCCTCACAATGATCCCACGAGGTAGGTGCTGTTATTACGCCCATTTTACTGACAAGAAAACTGAGGCAAAGAGCGATTGAGTGACTGTTCAAGATCACGTACCTATCAAGTACCTCAGTCAGGAATACAACTCAGGTCTTCTTCATTCCAAACAATCCCAGCATTTGCTCTGTCTACCATGCCACCTAGCTGCTATAATTCTATTACCTTGTGATGGCAACTATACAAAGCAGTTAACACATGCCATCTCATTTGACCCTCACACCAGTCCTGTAAGGTAGATACTAATTGCATCATCAACCCCATTTTGCCTGTAACCAAAGTCAGGCTCAGAGAAGGTTAAGTGACTTGGCAGTGGCCACATAGCTACTGAGTGTCAGTTAGCATATGAGCTCATTTTCTTGATTCCATTTCTAGTCTATCTAGCCAGTTATGCTGCTTTTATTCATAATATCCCTCCACTTTATGATGCTCTCCCATATCTGCTCCATAAGCCCAAACCATATGTTTTCCTCAAGGGTTGCCTCTAGCTGCGTTTACCTTCCCTGATTAACCTTGTCCACAATGGTTTATCCCTTCTCTGAAGTTCTGCAGCACTAGCTTATTTTTATTCTGTTGTATTGTTCTCTAGATTTTTTCATGCATCTATCACTGAGAGTACATGACTAAAGCAAATTTTCATTTTTTATAGACACTAGTTACCTATAAGCTTTACACTGCTAACTACCCTCATTACTATGTCAGTCTATGCATTACTCATAGTTTCTGCAACATTTTTGCTCTCATTTCTGAAATTTTGAAGGCATTCTTAAGTTTGCCTTAGTTAATGTGTTCTCATAAATTTTTTGTCTGCCCAGTAGATGGAAAAGTTTTTGTTTTTCTTTTTGTTATATGGGAAAATTCTTTTTCTTTTTTCTTTTTTTTTAAAATCCCTTTGGTAAATAACCTTGCCCACCCCACTACAACATAACATTATTCAACCAGAGTGCTTGGCCTAGGGCTGTGCTCACAATATGTACTCACTAACTCTTTTTGGTGTCTTCTAAAATCTCAGAGGGCAAGGCCTTAATGGAGAATCAGGGTGTTTATCTCAGAGGGCTGGCATAGAGGATGAACAGGTCTGCTTCTTACTCTAGGTCTTGCCTTTTGAAACTTCTATGATAGCCTCATATGGAAGCCCAACTCCACCCCCATCCTTGTATTCCCACGCCCACAAACTTCCCAATGGACAGGCCACTCCATCTACTGGTGTAATTGTGTCCAAGTTCAGATAGTGTTCTGTGTCACCATGTGATCCATGCCAACTAAATCTGCCCAATCAATCAATCAACAGGTGTTATTAAATACCTACTATGTGTCAGGCACTTTGCTAGTACTGGGGACACAAGGAAAGAAGTGTACATGTCGCTCCTCTTGAGGAGATTTCATTCTATTGGGAGATACTATATTTACACAAATGGGTAAATAGAAAACAACCACGTGTCAATTGTTGGGCAAGTGAGGAAGACACAGTTAGGAATGGTTGTGATCCGACTTCCGCTTCCGGGAGCCAAGATGGCAGAGTGAAAAGGTAGTTGCTCTCACTCTCCCCTATCAACCTCTGAAAACCCAGAAAATATCAGCCCAGAAAAAAAAAAAACCCTGGAAAGCCTGAACTAGAAGAAAGACAAGGAGCAGCAGTGCAGTAGCCCAGCAAACAGGTCTCTCAGTGCCTCAGCAAAAACAAGGGGCCCCAGGCAGATAAGTACCCTGGGGCATTCATCTGAAAGGAGGTGAAGAAAACAACCTAAATGCTTCCTAAAGCCCCAACCTTGCTGATTCCAACCCAACACCAGGTGAGCTGTAGGAGCCCTGAAACCCCCAATTGTGAAGAGATCCTGAAGCCCAGGTGGTAGAGCAGGCAAACACCAACACCTGGACCTCCTAGTCCCTCAGTGAGGGTGGGGGGAACCAGTGGAAAACAGCTCAGAAAACCACCAGGAGCCTCGGCACTCCACGCAAAGGAATCTCCCGTGCATTAGCAGAAACGAGGGAGACAACACTGCAGGGGACCCAGGCAGATAAACATCCTGCAGCAGCCATCCAAAAGGAGCAGAAGAAAGCTAAAGGAAAGGAAAAGCAGGCAACCTAGAATTGCCTGAAAGTTCCAGCCTTGCTGATTCCAGCCCAACACAAGGTAAGCTGCCAGAAACCTACAGCCTCCAATTCCCAGCATAAGAGGCCCCAGAACGCAAAGCCAGTGACCAAGACCTAGGCTCCCAACACAAGAAGCTTGGGTCAGTACCCTCTGTTCCCCAGCAGGAGAGCTCAATCTCTTTAAAGGCCAGGGAATAAAGAAACACCATGAGTAAAAAGAAACGTACCATAGATTCATATTATGAGAAGAGTGAAGATCAAGACAGAAATTCTGAAGAGGACAACATTGTCAACAAACCCACATCTGCAACAACAAAAGGGAATATGAACTGGTCTGAAGCCCAAAAAGCCTTCTTAGAAGAGCTCAAGAAGGATTTTAATAGTCAAATGAGAGAGGTAAAAGAGTCCTTCAAAAATACAATTGGGCAGTTGGAAAAAAAATACACTGAAGAAAACAAGTCCCTAAAAAACACAATTGGCCAATTGAAGAAGGAAGGACAAAAACTAACAGAAGAGTACACTGAAGAAAACAAGTCCCTAAAAAACACAATTGGCCAGTTGAAGAAGGAAGTACAAAAACTAACAGAAGAAAACAATCTGTTAAAAACTAGAATTGGACAAATGGAAACTAATGTCTCTATGAGAGAGCAAGAATCAGTCAAACAGAAACAAAAAAAATGAAAAAATCGATGAAAATGTAAAATACCTCATCAGTAAAACAACCTGGAAAATCGACTCAGGAGAGACAATTAAAAATTATTGGACTACCTGAAAATCATGATGAAAAAAAGAGCCTGGACAGTATCTTTCAGGAAATCATAAAGGAAAACTGCCCAGAAGTCCTAGAACCAAAGGGAAAATAACCATAGAAAGAATCCACTGATCACCACCTGAAAGAGATCCCAAATTGACAATGCCAAGAAATATAATAGCAAAATTCCAAAATTACCAGATGAAAGAGAAGGTGCTGCAAGCAGCCAGAAAGAAAGAATTTAAATATCATGGAACCACAGTCAGGATTACACAGGACCTTGCAGCTTCTACATTAAAAGACCACAGGGCATGGAACATGATATTCCATAAGGCAAAGGAGCTTGGAATGCAGCCAAGGATCAATTACCCAGCAAAAATGAGCATCATTTTTCAAGGGAGGAGGTGGATATTCAACGAAATAGGAGACTTCCAAACTTTCCTGATAAAAAGACCAGAGCTCAACAAAAAATTTGATCTTCAAGTACAGGACTCAAGAAGGACTTAAAAAGGTAAATGGGACAGAAGGATACAATATGTTGTTAATAAGGGGGGGGGTTTAAACCCCTACAAGGGAATATGAGACTTGCAACCCTTGAGAACTGTATTGTTATTACACCTTGTTAAAGGAGTATACATAAAGAGGGTGGATATTAGTTGACTTTGATGTAATGATAAAAAAAAATCTAATCAAGTGGGTTAAATGGATCCAAATAAGTGGATCAATCTAATCTTAGAAAAGGTACTGAGAAAGGAGGAGGCAGACAAGGGTAAATTACATTACAGGAAAAGACACAAAATCCTATTACAGCAGAGGGAAAGAAGGGGGGGGCATTGTTTGAACCTTACTCTCATCAGATTAGGCTCAAGAAGGGCATAATATAATCAGTTAGGTATAGAAATCTAACTTGCCCTATAGGCAGTAGGAGGGAAAAGGGGAAAGAAAAGGAGGGGGAAAGAAAAGGGGGGGAAAAGGGAGGGAAGCAGCAGTAAGACTAAAGGGGAAGAAAAGGGAAAGGGATAATAAAAGGGGGAAGGGACTGAAGGAGGCGTGGTCAAAAGCAAAACACTAGTGAAGGGGAGAAAGGAAAAAGGAGAAAGAAAAGCATAAATGGGGGAAAAGGATGGAGAAAAAGACACAGATAGTAATCATAACTGTGAATGTGAATGGGATGAACTCTCCCATAAAACGGAAAGGATTGCAGAATGGATTAAAAACCATAATCCTACAATATGTTGTTTACAGGAAACACATTTGAAAAAGAGTGACACATACAGGGTAAAGGTAAAAGGCTGGAGCAGAATATATTATGCTCAGCTGAAGTAAAAAAAGCAGGGGTAGCAATCCTGATCTCTGATAAAGCAAAAGCAAAAATAGATCTAATCAAAAGAGATAAGGAAGGAAACTACATCCTGCTAAAAGGCACCATAGACAATGAAATAATATTACATTAAATTGAAAAGTTTTTGCACAAACAAAGCCAATGCAACTAAGATTAGAAGGAAGGTAGAAAATTGGGAAAGAATTTTTACAACCAGTCTTTCTGATAAAGGCCTCATTTCTAAAATATATAGAGAATTAAGACAAATTTATAAGAACACAAGCCATTCCCCAATTGATAAATGGTCAAAGGACATGAACAGACAGTTCTCAGATGAAGAAATTAAAGCCATCTATAGTCATATGAAAAAATGCTCTAAATCGTTATTGATTAGAGAAATGCAAATCAAAACAACTCTGAGGTACCACATCACACCTATCAGATTGGCCAACATGACAAAACAGGAAAATGATAAATGTTGGAGAGGATGTGGGAAAATTGGAATGCTAATACATTGTTGGTGGAGTTGTGAAATGATCCAACCATTTTGGAGAACAATTTGGAACTATGCCCAAAGGGACAAAAATGTGCATACCCTTTGATCCAGCAATAGCACTTCTAGGGCTATATCCCAAAGAGATCAAACAAATGGGAAAAGGACCCACATGTACAAAAATATACATAGCAGCTCTTTTTGTGGTGGCAAAGAATTGGAAATTGAGAGAATGCCCATCAATTGGGGAATGGCTGAGCAAGTTGTGGTATATGAATGTAATGGAATACTATTGTGCTATAAGAAATGATGAACAGGCTGACTTCAGAAAAACCTGGGAAACTTATATGGTCTGATGCTGAGTGAAGTGAGCAGAACCAAGAGGACTTTGTACACAATAGCAGCCACGTTATGCAATGACTAAGAATGTTAAACTGAACCCTTCTCAGCATTATGAGGATCTAAGACATCTCCAGAGGCCTTGGGAAGGAAAATGCTGTCCACTTCCAAAGAAAGAACTATGGAAGTCAAATCATTCTCACTTATTTTTACCTTCTGTTGAGTTTTGTTTCATCTTTCTGATGGTTCCTCCTGTTGGTTTTAATTTTTACTTACAATTTCACTAACGTGAAAATATGTTTAATGGGTATGTAAATGTAAAGCCTATGTCAGATTGTGCCTCTTGGGGAGGGTGGGGGGGAAAAAGGGAGAAAAATTTTCAACTCAAAAGCATATGGGGAAAAAAATGTAAAAAATAACAAATAAAAAAAAAAAAGGAATGGTTGTGATCCTCCTAGAAGGTGCCCAGTGTTGGGTCTTTGTTGTTGCTGTTGTTTTTTAAGTAATCTTGAGAGTTGTTCTTCCTCAGTGATTTCAGTTGTATCTGACTCTTTGTGAACCCATTTGGGTTTATTCATTTGGCTTTTTGTGGGTGTATTTTTATTGTGTTTTGTTTTGGCAAAGATACTGAAGTCGTTTGCCATTTCCTTCTCCACCTCATTTTATATATGAGGAAAGTGAGGTAAACAGAGGTAAGTGACTTTTCCAGGGTCGCACAGTATCTGAGACCAGTTTGAAACTCAGCAATATGAATCTTTCTGCCTCTAGGCCCAGCACTTTATCTACTGTACCACCTAGCTGACCAAGAAGCATAATTTAACATTATTGTTCAGTTGTGTATTTGTGTCCAACTCTCCATGACCTAATGGAGCTTTCCTCACTGTCCATGAGGTTTTCTTGACAAAGATCTTGGTGTGGTTTGCCATTTCCTTCTCCAGTGATGTAAGACAAACAGAAGTTAAATGACTTGCCCTGGATCATGCATCCACTAAGTGTCTGACTTTAGATTTGAACTCAGTTCTTCCTGACTCCACTGTATCACCAAGCTGCCCAACATACGTTTAGTGCTGATATAGCTCTTTACTTTTACTGATGTGGGTACAAATTACAATGAGGTCATTCCTTGGCATCTTATATGACTTGTCCATATCTTACTGCAGATACTGAAGGTTCATCCCACATGCTACAGACTTTCCTCTAGATCACATGGAATTGTTTGCATATTAATGAAGTGTGGAGGTTATCCACTGACTACTATTTTTAAAGCACTTGACAAACCTTTATGAGTGATGTGAACACTAGGTATTATTACTCTCACATGGCTAGCCCACCTCCTTTTCTACCCAAACTTCTCTTTGTAGATATTATACTTTATAGATTTTCCCTGGAAGAGTGTTGCCAACTGCCTCATGTTGACCACGTGAGCCTCCTTTGTTCTTTATTTTGTCACCAGCTTTCATTTTTAAGAGACTGTGGTATCCTCGCTTGTATCTATAAAGCAAACCTGGAACAATAACGATGTTTTGAAGACATGCCACTGTTTTGAGGAGAAGCATGAGGTTGTTCAAAGCAATGGAAAATTCCCCAAATAGAATTTTGCCCATTCTTGTGTTCCTATTCATTTTGGCTCCAGGTGATTTCCCTTGTGTTGTGCCTTTGTGAGCTAAACGTAGTGATGAATGATATCTATAGCTTGTCTTCCAGTTGAGTAACAGAATCTGGAGAATATGTATGTATCCATTGGGTTTTTCCATCCAACCATGCTGAAGTTCTCACTGCCTGGTGCTCCCCTCATTCTGACTCCGGCTTTCTTTGGCTACAAGGTGGGCAAGTCACTTAACTTCTCTGTATCTCAGTTTCTTCATCTGTAAGATGGGAGATAGTAATACCCCCCCCCCAGCAGGCTTGTTCTGAGGAGCAAATGAGATAACATCTGTAAAGTACTTTATAAGCCATAATGCTCTTCATAAATATCATCATCTCGTCATTAATGATTACTATAATATTTTAATTATGAAACTATAATATAAATAATAATAATTAAAATTAATAAAATTGATCATGTTGTAGAAGCCTTGCTTAGTCATCATCGTACTTTCTTATTTTTTCTTCAAAACTTTGTGTTGATTTTGATCTCTAAGATGTCTATTTTCTGACTATATATAGATAGCTGATTCAAAAATGACTCCCACATTGGAAACTACTCTTTTCTTATCTGCTAGAATACAAGCATTTTCATTTCTGCAGTGTTATGTGGTGCTTGCCATATGCAATAACTTATGATCTTTTTTTATTTGTTTGTTTTTGATTTTTGGTGAGGCAGTCAGGGTTAAGTGACTTGCCCAGGGTCACACAGCTAGTAAGTGTCAAGTGTCTGAGGTCCAATTTGAACTCAGGTCCTCCTGAGAAATAGGTTAGAGCTCTATCCACTGCTCCCCCTAGCTGCCCCAATCTCTCTCTTTTTAAAGTATTTTATGGATTACCTTTTCTCACTCTCCACCATGAATGGATGCATTAAAAAAGCATTTCTTAAGTGTTTACTATATGCTAGGCATTGTGCTCATGATTGTCTCTTCTCTTTGCTACATCCCTGGCAACAGAACCTTCTCTCAGTATAAATAAGTAGGGTCAAATAAAAAAACATCAACATAGTGGTCATTTAGTTCTCTTCCTTAAGAGAATATCCATAACAGGGACATGAAGTTTGTGTTTAGGCATCATTTACTCTCAATTTTGTTCATGAAACATGTCTTTCAACACGTATTTTGCCATCCCCATCTATATCCACCTTCGAATTCAAAATAGAGATAGGACCTGTGATTTCATCTACGTACAGAGCTTTCCAGATAAAGAAACTTAATCAACTAATTAAGATCAGTGTTCTCTGAAAGTCTATCTGAAGAGTGAACTCTGGCACAGAGCAGATCAACAACTTTCCTAATGGCACCGGCCACTTCATGTCAGAGTTTGGCATCAACTCTTGGTCTTCGTAGCTCTAAGGCCAGCTCCTTATCCACTACACCGTGTTGATTTTAAGACCTCTGCCTTTAAGCCACCAAACGTCAAAGTATGTGTTGATTTCATTTGGTGGCTCTTACCAAGTTCTTCAGAAAATTTCTTTACTGCCTCGTTCTCTGTAACAGATGTTACTGCTTATGGTGTAATTATTTTCATGACAGTCTATTTGCAGATGCTTATCATGAGCCCTGCCATGTGAGATTGACCAAGTTTTCTATGAAATCATGTTTCTTGCTGTCACTGGATACAAATTCAACAACAACAGCATAATAATAACAATAATGATGATGATGACAAAAGTTGACATTTTTATAGCACCTTAAGATCTACAAAGCACTTTACCTAAGTTTTTCTCACTAATTCTTATTTATTTTTCAGAGACCCGACCAACTTAGCTTCAATTTAGCTACAACTTCTTTTTAGCATCTGGATTCCTTTAGAATGGGAAGCTCAGTGGCATAGTGGATAGAGTACCAGACCAGGAGTCAGGAAGACTCCTTTTCATGAGTTCAAATCTGGCCTCAGATTCTTACCGTCTGTGTGACCTCGGGCAAGTTACTTAACCCCGTTTGCCTCAGTTCCTTACCTGTAAAATGAACTGGAGAAGGGAATGTCAAACCACTCTAGTATGTTTGCCAAGAAAACTCTAAATGGGGTCACAAAGAGTTAGACACGACTGAACATTTCCTTTATAACAAGAATATCAAAAGTGATTTTATTCAGTTTCTCCAATAATATATTCACTTATTCACTGACAAGTACTTTAAATTTAGAGTACCAACAGCTATGTTAATTTTTGTAGAAAATCTAAAAAATCACAGGCTGCCTAAGAAAGGAAAAACTAGCCCATGTCAGAACTAGAGCAGGACAACGTTATGGATTTGGGCCTATGAGTGTCCGTTACATTTCCAGCCTAGGTGAGATGACGAGATATGTCTCCCCTCCAAAAACTTCTAAAAACTGGATGTTTATTATCACTTTCTCCCCTTTCTGACATTCTGCCAATATCACTGAAGATGCAGAAGAGAGCCTAAATCTTCTGGAGAACACCTTTAATTTTTTTTTCCCCTCTTTGAGTTAAAATGGCAAAATATTCCATCAAGTAACTAGAGTGTTTGGTGGCAAGCATCTCCCTGGCTACTATGGCTGAATCTCAGAAAGCAGAAATAATCTGTTATAAGAACCATACTCAAAGCATTTCCAATAGGATAGGATTTCCTAGAGTTTACATTCCATCACCTTAGCTTCTTTAAAACCCAGAACTATTTCTATCCTAAGATGGGATTCTTTGTGTAGGCAAATTTTAAGACATTTTATGTGTTATTTATTATCACAGATGTGGCAGAGAACAGACAATGCATTTGGAGATGGAAAAGATAAAGGGAATCACTACAATGCAAAAGATTGTTCAAGAAACTGTAAGCCTCCCTTCCCTCTCTCATTCATCTTAATGAAATGTTCCTCTCGTATTAGTTCAAACTGAGTTAAAGCAAATTAATTGTTCTCAAGTCTTCCCTACCTCAAGGTCCAAACTATGTGCCTCCAACATAGTCACTACCTTTTGCTGAGTCCTTGGTGACTACTCAAAGGATGGGAATAATGAGATGTTGTGATCAAAAATACCCTGAGGTTGTGAGCCAAGGTTAAGAGGAAACATGATGTTTTTGGAAGAAATGGGCAATATGGGGAATGAGTCATGTTTTTGTGGACAGAAGAATGATATGGATTTAATTCTAAATATATTTAGTTTGAGGTCATGATGAGTCATCCAACAGAAGATGTTCTTGAGATTTAGGGTAGTAGTTTATGTGACAGGTTGAGCTAGATAAATTTGAAATCATGAGATCAGACGAGTTCTTTGAAGAATTTAGAGGACAATCAAAGACAGGATACTCATGGTTAGTGTGTGGAAGGTGGAAAGATTCCCTTGTTGAATTAGATGGGCTTTATATCTTTTTGCATATTTCTGAGTATGCAACAGCCCTTGTTCAAATAAGCTTTCTACTAGTTTGTTATCAATTTAGGAAATCTGAAAAGACACAGGAGGAGGCATTGAAGTGAACTGACTAGTTTGTCATTGACCCTAGTTCTAGAGTGTGGATTAAAGAAACTCATTTTAACTGGCTAATAGCTTTGGAAAGACAAGTCAGATAGACATCACAGATTGGTCATTAAGACACTGAGTAATCCATACACGTAAGAGTTGTAACTATGGTGGGTCAACCATGACTGCCCCTAGGCACAAAAATCAAAATGGTATTGAGGGTATTTGTAGTTTTTTGGCAGGGTAGCAACTATTGTGTTTAGCTCTTTTTGATTAAAAATAATTAGTTCAATAAGAAGGCTGGTAGTGCATGAATTCTCCCATAAGGAAACTGTAACCAGGGTGAGTTCCCTTTGAGGCTGATCCTTCCTGGTTCACCTACCGACTGAATGAAGGCTGCAGTACATCTTTTGTGCCATCTACCACCGGCACAAAAATGTCAAGTTCTGATTGTGGACATATACAACAACTTCTCATTAACACACTTAGGAGGAGACAGGAGACTGTTCAGATGACCCCAAGGTGCTTATCAGGATAATCTCCATTCCTCCAATACTCTTTCAAATACACAGTCACTTGACATAAGAGACGAAGTTTGGTAAGGTATCAAGAAAATGAAAAGGGGGAAGATCTTTAAAAAAACCTTTTAAAAAGTCTGCCCGTCTGTAGCTTTCTTCAAATTGTGGGAGTGGAAGTGAATAGTGAAGGTGGCATGCTAAGTCATGGGGAGAGAGGCTGAGTTTAAATTGCATTAATGTCAATGAAATCAGCTAATTCATTCATTAAGTCACTGTTACATCTCTCTCATTTATCTCATTTTGGTAAGTGGAATAAACCAGTTTTCCTATGAGTGCACCTCTGGAGGGGCATGAAATTAAAATCAAAAGATGAACAATTTCATGGACACTTGGCATGGTATGTAAATACACTAGTAGCCTCTTCTTGGCTTCTGGCAGGGGAATAGCCCACAACTGTTTCCTGAAGTTTCATTCAGGATTGGCTTTCAAAGGGACTAACAGGTAAATTTGATCTCAGATCAATTTGTCTAGGCTCCCCTCTCTTCTGATCTCGGGTCTCACTTCTCCAACTGCTTACTATACATCTTGAACTAGATATCCTGTACAATGCCTTAAGCTAATCATATCCAAGACTGCACTCTTCTGTTTTTTTCCCCCCAAACCCTCCTAAATTCTCTATGACTGCAAAATACAATGACCAGCCTCTAAAGCTAGGTATTATCTTGACTTCTCGATTTCTCTTACTCTACCCCCTATATCAATCAGTTTTCAAATCCTGTCATTTCCACATCTTTTACTTATGTCCCCTCCTCTCCTCTAACACTGGCACCACTGTGGCATAGGCCCTTATCACCTCACACCTGGACAACCTGCAATAACCTCTGGCTAATGTCCCTGACTTCAGTCTCTTTGCATTCCAGTCCATCCTCCATTAAGATATTAAATTAATTTTCCTAAAGGGCAAATCTCAGGTAATGCCCTTATTCAATCAATTTTAGTGGCTCCCTATTGCCTCCAGAATCAAGTAGAAAGTAATTTGTCTTTAAAATCCTCCATAGCCTGGATCCTTACTTCCATTCCCAGTCTGTGTATACTTTACACCTCTGAAATCCAGTTAACACTGGCCTGTTTGATGTCCCTTGCACATGACAGTCCATTCCCTGATTCTGGGCCTTATTTTGATGTCCTTCCATGCTTGGAACTTTCTTCCTCCTCATCTTTGCATCCTAGCTTCCCTGTATTCCTTTACATGTCAGTTAAATTATAGCTTCTCTGGGGCAGCTAGATGGTGTAGTAGATAGAGTATCGGCCCTGCAGTCAGGAGGACCTGAGTTCAAATCCAGCCTCAGACTACACACTTGATACTTACTAGCTGTGTGACCCTAGGCAAGTCATTTAACCCCAATTGCTTAAAAAATAAATAAATAAATGATAGCTTCTACAAGATGCCTTTCCCAGCCCTCTTAAATCTTAGTGTCCTATGAGATTATCTTCAATGTAATGCTTTAAATATTTTTTTTTAATAGAACTATTTGCATGCTGTCTCCCTCATTAGACAGTGAGCTCCCTGAAAGCAGGGACTGGGTGTTGCTTTTCTGCTGTTGTTATTTGTTTGGGTTTTTTTCCCCTTTCTTTATATTCCCAGCATTTAGTAACGTTCATCATTGTCCTTCACACTAGAAGAGGACCACAATGATATCATTATGTTGGGGTTACAGTACGGTGTGTCCAACTGTGGTAGCTCTGTGCCAGTGTCTCCCATGGATTACAACTGATTTCAAAGTTTTTCAGAGAGACTTAGAGTGTCCTTGTATCACTTCTTCTGACCTCCTTATGAGCACTTGCCTTGTGTGAGTTCTCTATAAAATAGTCTTTCAGGCAAATGCACATTTGGCATTAGAACAACGTGGCCAGCCCATTAGAATTGCACTCTCTGCAGCAGAGTTTGAATGTTTGGCAGTTCAGCTCAAGAAAGGACCTCAGCGTCTGGTACCTTATCCTGCCCAGGTGATCTTCAGAATCTTCCTAAGACAATTCAAATAGAAGCAATTCATTTTTCTAGCACGGTGCTGGCATACTGTCCAGGTTTCACAGGCAAACAACAATGAGGTCAACACAGTGGCTCTGTAGACCTTCAGTTTGGGAGGCAGTTTAATATCTCTTCTTTCCCACTCTTTCCTTCAGAGCCTCCCAAACACTGAGCTAGCTCGGGCAATGTGTGTGTCAACCTCATCATCTATATGTGCATCCCTGGAAAATATACTGCCAAGGTAAGTGAAGTCACCCACAGCATTCAAAATCTCTCCACTTGATGTTACCAATGTTCCAATGTATAGATGGTGCAGCGCTGGCTGCTGCAGAACTTCTGTTTACATGTCACATTGTGCATAATAAATGCTTGTTGTGCAAATGACCGACCCCTTTCCCCATGCCATATTTAAGTACTGGAAAATGTAAGCATCTGGAGGGCATGGATTGCTATATTTCTATCACTGTCTCCTCAGCAGCTAGCACAGTGCCTGGCATAGAGTACACACTTAATATATGCTTATTGATCTTATCTGAGTTTTTTTTTCAACTCTCATTAATCAAAAAAATGTGACAATGTGTGATATAGTAGAAAGAATGGAAGAATGTTAGATGTGGAGCAGCGGACTTGAGTTCAAATGCTATCTAGATCCCTCACTACCTGTGTTACTCTGATTGAGTCACATCATCTCTATTTGCTTCTGTTTTCACATCTATAAAATGAGGGAGTCAGACTAGATGAAATCTTTTCCACCTCTAGATCTATAACCGAGTAGATTTTCTTTTCACAACCAACGATTCCACTTATATTTCTGTGGGACATGGGACTCCATAGTGACTTATACTGTGTAACTTTCAACTAGAATTTTAAGGAGAAGCAAGAGATGGCAACCCATGAAAGAAGACCTGCACAGGATTACAGAATCACTTCTCTGGAGTCAGAAAGGACCTCAGAAGCTCACTAGTCCAGCTGCCCCACCTTCTAGATGAGGAACCCATGGCCCAGGCAGGGAGGGATCCAACATCACCAGGGTAATAAGCCTCAGGAGTCAGATTAGAATGTGGGTACTCTGAGATCAGAGCCAATGTTCTAAGTTGCTTCCTCACGCTACCCATTCAGTGGCAAAACAAAAGATTTCCTTCTTCAGAGTCAAGGGGATCGTAGTATCATATAACTAGAAATGAAGGGGCCCTTCTCTTCTGCTTGGTGGCTTCTTGCCCAGCCATCATTTTAGGAAGAAGCTGGCCGGCCATCTTCATCTCACTGCTGGACTCTCTCTCTCTGGACTCCTCCTCACCAGACATATTTCACTTCCATTTCCCTGTCAGTTCTTTTATATCCACTGTTTTCCCATTAGAATGTAAGTTCTTTGAGGACAGGCACTGTTTTGCGTGTTTGTATTTGTACCCCCTATCAATCAAACAATCAATCAATCAATATTTATTAAGTGCCTCCTATGGGTTAGGCACTATGCTAAGTGCTGGGGATACCCCCAAAATGGCAAAAGACAGTTGCTGCCCTCAAGGAGCATATAATCAAAATGCAGGGGAGGAAGGATAACATGCAAGCAAATACATACAAAGCAAGCTAAAGGAAATAATGGAGAGAGGCTGCAGAACTAAGAGAGATTGAGAAAGGCTTCTAGTAAAAGATGGGATTTTAGTTGTGATTTAAAGGAAGCCAGAGAGGTCAGGTGTCATAGTGTAGGAAGGAAAGCATTTCAGGCATGGCCAAGGGTTTTGAATGCTAAACAGAATGTTTTGTATTTATTCCTAGAGGCAATGGGGAGCTACTACTGTTTTTTATTGAGTGGGTGGGGTGAGATGATTGGACCTGTATTTTAGGAAAATCACTTTAGCGTTTAGCATAATGCCTGACAAAGGGTAAGTATTTAATGAATCTGTATACATGTATGTATGCATGTATGTGTCTAACTATCTATTATTCTCTACATCTGTCAGTTGAAGTGTTCAGACTCATGTGTGTGTGTGTGTGTGTGTGTGTGTTGTGTGTGTGTGTGTGTGTGTGTGTGTGTGTGTGTGTGCACGCGTGCACCTGTGAGCAAGAGAGTGTGATAAACTAGTTTGACAGTCTGGTTATCCCTATGGATCCCTTCTCAGAATACTTTTAAATACATAAAATAAAATGCATAGTATTACAAAGGAAACTAGTTATATTGAAATAGTTATTTAAAATATTTTTTAAAAGTTCACAGAACTTAAAGAAGTTAAAAATCCCTGAACTAGTCTAACTCTTTCATTTTTAGAGAGGAGGGAAGTAAGACATAGAGAGTGATGCTTTCAGTCACACAGGAAACACACGATAAAGGTGAGATTTGAACTCTGATCCTGTGGCTTGGAAACCCATACTCTACTTTTGAGCACTTATATGACTATTTTAGCAATAAATCAATAAACAATTGTTTATTAAGCACCTACTATGTGCTATGCACTATATTTGGTGTAAGGGTTAGAAAGAAAACAAAAAGAAACAATTCCTGCCCTTGAAAGATAAAATAAAATGGCATTTCTTGGTAAGTTTGTGCCTTCATTGAGGAAAGATGAAGAGTTGTTTTCCTCTGCTTTCCTGAAGCAGTCTATAAAAAGCAAAAATCTATCTGATCCTTAGATCATATGGCGAGTGTTCCAATCACCCCCTATTCAAGTCAAGCTTCCCAGAGTGATTCAGCAAAAAAAGCAAAATTAGCAACTCTATTGATTATGAATTATTCAGGTAAATGGGTCATAAACCTAGATTTAATAGCTGAGAGGGAGCCATGCTCCCCATTGCTAGAGGGATAGGATTTGAGATGGGAGACACAGAGCAGATGCCAAGTTCTCCCTACAGAGGACATGCACCTGGAGACAAGAGATATGAACCATGGCAGGAAAATAAATTTGCATGGGGGGACAGATGGGGGATTGGCATGTACAGATAAAAGTCAAAGAGCACAAGGAGGACAGACCCTTCTTTTTTTCTTTTCTTTTCTTTTCTTTTTTTTTTTTGGCAATTGGGGTTAAGTGACTTGCCCAGGGTCACAAAGCTAGTACGTGCCAAGTGTTTGTTTGAGGCTGGATTTGAACTGCAGTCCTCCTGTCTTCAGGGCCTGTGCTCTATCCACTGCACCACCTAGCTGCCCCACCTAGCTGCCCCCTTTTTTTTTATTCTTCTCACTTCTTTTTTTTTTCTCTTTTTTTTTTCTTTTGTGAAGCAATTGGGGTTAACTGACTTGCCTAGAGTCACACAGCTAGTAAGTATTATGTGTCTGAGGCCAGATTTGAACTCAGGTCCTCCTGACTTCAGGGCCGGTGCACTACCCACTGCACCACCTAGTTGCCCCCGGACAGACCCTTCTGAGGCTCAAACTGGGGTGCCGGTTGTCTGGCCATTGCTTCCAACAAGACCTGTGATGGATGACCTCAAAATTCCTCTCTCCACCGCTGGTAACCATTGATTTAATGTCCCAAATGTCCCTGGTCAGGGAGGGAGACCTTCCCCCTGCAGCCTAGGATTAATAATTCTTTGGGGTTTTTTTTGTTTGGGTTTTTTAGGTTTTTATGCAGGAAGATTATATTATCTTTACTATGGGTTTAGAAAGATCTCCTCCAGGATTTCTGTTGCTTAAGTGTCTCCTGCTAAGCAGGGTTTGCTCAAATTGCTTATAAGGAGAGGGAAGAGAGAGGATGTAAATTGCATACTTCCCAATTCCCAGAGCTACTCGAGGAGTCTGTACAGTTGAGGGACATTAAAATGTCACACAACTTCACTGCAGTCAGGGAGAAAAAAATAATTAAAAAATAGAATGAAAAGTCCTTTTGGGTGCTTTCTGACAAACTCTGTTGGTTAGTGCATTCATTTTCTTTTCTTTTTCCCTCTAAGATACATTGTTTTTCTCCCTCATTGTGGTTTTGTCCTTCAGTAGAGAACATTCTCCTAGCAGTCTCATCTCTGATTACTGTCAGCTTGGGTTTGAACCTTTCCTGCCTCTTGGTCTCTTTATCCGGGGCTATAAAAGTTTCTGAAGGGTGACTACCTCTTTGTACTTCTGCATGGTGTCTGAGAAGCAGCTTGAATTCTCCCCAAGCACCCAGCATGCTCAGGTAAACGAAGAGAACGTTAAGGAGGATAGTCACAGACCTTTCCCTGCTGGTGATCTCAGCTCAGGCATTTTTGTTAGAACAGGGAAAGGTGGACACATTGTCAGATGACTTAACTTCACAGCTTATCTTCTTTTTCATTCTTTGTAGATCTTAGGGTTCACATGTACTGGTGTTCTTTGAGGTCATAATAAGTAATGTACAGTTGAAGAAAAAATAAAAATAAAAAGCTTTTGCCAAGAGTAGCATACAAATGAAAAATTGGTAGAGGAGGGAGGCATCTGCCCGTAGATTCAACTCTGTCTCCGTTAAGGCCATATCTCTTTGCTGTGGCTGATGAAATCAGAAAATTAGGTGGGACTTGGAAATCAGACTCAAAACCTTAGAGGACAGGATGCTCCATACTGATGGTATTTACTCAAGTAATTGCTTACCACTGAATCCCCTGCAGGGACTAACAGTTAATTAAAATACATAAGCTGGCCAGTTACTGTGGCAAGAAATTAAGGACTTTGAATAACCCAGGACAAAAATGCTCTAGAAGTTCATCAGTGGCAGTCTATTTATGATTTCCATGTACCTTTTGGGATTCTAGCCTGGACTGAGTCACTGCTGCTCCCCAGGCAAGCAAAGTGGGGTAATGGGTAGCGTGCAAAATTTAGCGTTGATCCCACCTTAAGTCCTAGATGCCCCAGAATCTAGTGACTGAACAAGAACTCAGAGATCATAAAGTCCTGCCCCTGTAGGGGCTATTTGACTGTAACATAATCTAGGTCCAGAGAGGAGAATTAACTTGACCAAGGTCCCACATGTAATTAATGACTGATCACCATGTAGCTAGTGACTGGAGCTCAACACAGGTACTTTTGCCTCTTATGCTCTTTCCCCTCTGTATTATATATAACTAGAATCAGACGGCCTTCAGTTGGGACTGTTGGAGCGAATGAAATCAGGCAACTCAATTTTCCAGGCTCATTTTATCTGTTTGATACTCTTAAAAGTTTGATTCAAGTAGAGCTAAAGTCTTTTTGCCTTTAATACTAACTTTCAATTGTCCCCCTAGCTCTTTAGGGATTCATGGGGAGTCAGAAGAAAAAAAAATCTTTCCAAGTCACCACTAAGAAAAACATTGTTATGCTATTCACCTCAAGCCCCAAGGTCCTCAAAATACTGTCTGGAGAACTATTTTAACCAGATTTGTTGTCTGCATGAGTCATATCCGCATTTGAAATTTAGATGCTAATGCAGAACTTTGGAGATAGATATTTAGGCACCACTGGTCTGCTGCAGCCTCTCTGGAACTTTGTAGTGCATTAGCTCTGGGCCATTCCAGTGCAATTGAAAAGATTTGGCTTCTCCATCCTAATTATCTGCTAACGTCTGGCCCAAATTTAATGGCCAGAGCTAGTTGTGTCTTGCACATTTTAGTGATATTCAATATCATTATTATGCATGTGTTGATGACTCACATTTATCATCTATCACCTGGATCACTTGAGGATAGGGAAATGAGCGCTGGAAAACAATCTGTTGGGATGTTAATGCCATGGTTATAACAATAATGCCTTGTACCTGGCAGGGAAGTTGTAGAGAGAAGCATATAATTTCTTGGAGAAATAAATGAATAACATATTGCTCAGATGAGCTTTGCTTTTTGTATTGTTTCTACTGGTATTTGCCCATATTCCTTCTCTTGGTTTACTACAGTGCGCCTGACGATGAACTCCTCCTTCCAGGACTTTGTTAGCACAAAGGCAATTATCATTAGCCGATTTAACGAGAACTTTAATTCAAGAAGACAAATAGTTCCTGCTTTCCCTACTCTCCCTTATGTAATGTGGTATATTTTAAGTTCAGGATCTTTGTAAGACAACACATTACTCATTTTTCTCTTCAGGGATTGGAATTGAAAGGTTACAAGCCCAAGCTTGATTGCCCTACCTCATCTGTGGACTTCAGGGTAAGTTTTCAAAAAGTCACAAATAATCAGAGTATTTAAATTAAATTAAAAAATATTTATCAAGTGCTTACTATATGTAAGAGAGACAGCATGGCCCATAGATAGAGAGTTGTCCTCATGTTCAGGAAGAACTGGATTCAAATCCAATTTCTGACACACGCCGGCAGCTTGACTCTCGATGATACTCTTAATGGTATAGTCAATTCTTTACTAGAAATTTAAGTTGTGAAAAAGGTGACAATCTGAATTGATAGAATGAGTTTCCTATCCCAAAGAAATCAAGGTTCAGTACATATTTATATCCCTGCTCTATGGGTTCTGGCATCTGGCATAAACTCAACCAAACAAGGTTGTGAAAGTAGGATAGGGTATGACCCATATCTCTTTGTGTTTAAGATGCTTAGGTAGCCTGGAGACAGAGATATAGGCATTGAGAAAGTTGAAGAATTAGAAGGTGTGATTCTTTGAAGAGGACAGAGTTTGTTATAAAGAAGAATATAAACCAGGTACTAAGCTTATCAGGAAGGAGGAAGAGTGAACTGGAGGTACATACATGGCAGCAAACAAGGGTTAGGACACAATGGAATGAGTTTTAAAGGAAGATAAAAAGTTGTGGAATGAAAGATCATAAGGTGGTAATAGGAAGCAGCAAGGATAAATAAATCTCTTCCTCCTGGTCCAAGATTTAGCAGGAGATTTTTTTTTTCATTAAAATCAAAACCAAAATTTCAATGAGCACCAGAAGATGGGAGGCATCTGAAAGAAAGAGGAAATGGGAATTCACCAAAATTGTTCACTCATTTTACACCTGTCTCACTCTTCATGGCTCCATTTGGGGTTTTCTTGGCAAAGACACTAAAATAATTTGCCATTTCCTTCTCCAGCTCATTTTACATATGAGGAAACTGAGGTAAACAGGGAAAAGTGACTTAACCATCATCACACAGCTATTACGTGTCTGAGACCAGATTTGAGCTCATGAAGATGTCTTCCTGATTCCAAGACCAATGTTCCATCCACTGTGCCACCTCACCAAAAATAGAGGGTTTTAGGGGACACAGTGGAAATGGAAAGTCCTGAAAGACAGGGACTGAAGAAAGTTAAGGCTGAACAATGGCTGGCCTGCACAACCACTGCTGCTGATCCAACTGCTAAGCCCAAGTATTCTGAGTGGCATAATCTCTAGTCAAGGCCGTGTACTTGGAGCAATGCACGCAAGCAAGAAGGTGAACCTCAGGGAGTGGGACCAGAACACCATAGAACCCTGGGGCAGGTAAGGTCCCGGAATATACCAAGAGAGTGGTCAGCACTTTAATGCAGGTGGGGTATGATGGTGGCAGGGAAGTGCTCCCCGCAAGGTTGCTGGCACTTGAGACAAAGCCCTTCTGCTCTGCTCTGCTCCGCTCTGAATTCCAGATCTTATGCATCAGACGTTATCCTAAGTGTTGCCAATACAAGACAACCTCTCCTCTCCCCTACCCTCAAATATGTGTTTGTGTGTATTCACACACGTATGTATATATATTTCTTTTCTCAAGAGACTTAAATTCTACTCCTATTGCTTTAGTTTTCTACTACATACTTAAAGGAATCCAATTAGTGGTTAAAATCTTTAATTACAACATCTAGAACTTTACAATTTAATGTAAGGACTCTGAAGATACCAAAGGCATGAAAAAAAAATCCTAGCAATACAAAAATTGTTGATCCTCAGAACATCAGTAATTATCAACATGTGTGCCTTCTCCTCCATCAATACAAAATCTTTATTACAGTTATCTATACTAACTTGAAAGCACATTCAATTAACTGAAAAATATAGGGAAAATAAGACCCTATTGAGATTATTTTTATATATTATGTTGTTACAACTTGTTTCAACTAGAACAATTATCATCTTGTTTACTGGTTCAAAAAAACCTCTTGATTTATTAAAAACAAAATGCTATTTAACTGGCCCTTTTACAAAAAGGTGCCACCCGTCCGTACGTGAAAGTAATTCCAAATTCAATGTTAGATATAACAACAGGAATAACTCTGTACAATGACCCTCTGATAATAAATGTCAGCTGAGTTATAAAACAAGGAGATGCATGCACACCAAAGCTATTTGCCACTGTGATGGAGGGTATTTTGCACAGAGTCCAGGTCAAGGGAGGAATTCCCTGCATATGGGGAGGGCATCACCAGGTACTATGGTTTCTGGATGACAGTGTACTGCTTGGATAATTCCCCAGAATAGTGCAGAGTCTCCTGGAAAAGATCCCTAATCATTCAAAGGACTTTAGCCTGTTCATACACAAAGGAAAAATTGATATATAAAGAATGTCTATTGGCCAGATTTCAACATCCATTTCGATGAGCCGTGTATAGAGCCAGTCCACCGCTATTTATACCTGGGCCAGATAGCATATTTGTACAATTACTGGGGTTTAGAGTTGAATTGAAAAAGGACAGTGAGCTCTATTATTTATAAAAAGATCAAAGTTCTCATCCTGACCTTAAGCTTCCTATGAAAGCTAAGATCCATCTTTTAAATACTAACCTTCTACCAGTGTTGATATATGGTGGAAAGTCATGGAATGAAGCTAACTTTAAGAAATTAAAATTGAGAATTCCATTGAGATCGATGAAGAAGGGCATGAGAGATTTGAATAGCTGCTTGGTGAGAAAACAAGGACATATGAAGGTCTTACTACATGCCAGGAAAGGTGCTAAGCCCTGGGAATACAAAGAAAAGCAAAAAATTATCTCTGCCTTCAAAGAGTTAACATTCTAATGAGGAAGATAGTCTAAATGACTAGATATAGGCATGCTATGTATAACATTAATTGGAGGCAATATAAGAGAAGAAAGCATTAGGACTTGAAGAGATTGGGAAAGGTCCCCTAAAGATTATGAGACATGAAAGGAGTCTGGAGAGAATACAGGGAATCTAAGAGGTAGAAATGAGAGGAAAGTGCAGTCTAAATATGAAGGATAGTCAGCGCAAAGGCACAGACATGGAGGATGGTGTGGTGTATTCAGGGAATTGCAAGTAGTCTAGCATTTCTAGAGTGCAGTCGGGGAGTAAAGTATAAGAAGACAGGAAAGGTTGAGGAAAAATTTTTAAATTCCAAATAGGTGTTTATATTTTATTCTGGAGGTAATAGGGAGCCACTGAAGATCACTGAGAAGGGGGTGACATAGTTATACTAATCCATTAGAAAAATCATTTGGGAGCTGAGTGGAGTATGAATTAGAATGGAGAGAGATTTAAGGTGAGGAGACCATTTTGATCAATATTGTAAAATTTCAGTCTAGAGGGGATTAGGGCCTGAACTATATCTGTGTGAGTAGGGAGAAGGGGGATGTAAATTTGAGATGTAAAGGTAGAAAAAGGTAAGATTTGGCAATAGGTTGTAGACGTGAAATGCTAAGGGGGGAGGAGTTGAAGGTGACATCCAGGTTGTGTGCCTGGGAAACCGTGAGGATAGCCATGCTCTTGACAATAACAGGGAAATTTGGAAGAGGGGAAGGTCTGGGGAAAAAAGATAATGAGTTCTGTTTTGAATGTGTTGTGTTCAAGATGCCTATCAGACAGCCAGTTCGAGATGTCCGAAGGTCAGTGGTGATGCATGACTGGGGCTCACGAAGGCTAGATATATTGATCTGGGAATCATCTACATAGAGATGACAATTGAATCCATGGGAGTTGATGAGATCACCAAGCAAGATAGTAGAGAGTGAAGAAAAGAAGTCCAGGACTAAGTTTTGTGGGGTATCTATGGTTAGTGGTGTGTAACAACAGGCAAGAATATGCTGAGTTATTTATTGGCACATAATCTTTGAGGAACTCTGAAAAATACCAAGAGTAAAAAAAAAATTCTAAGGAAATGTATTTTAGGAGAAGAAGGTGAACTAGTCATGTGACAAGAATGAGGGGTGACCTCTGGACCACTGGAATGTTCCATTGATACCCTCACAGTATCAGTAAGAAATAAAAAAAGATTTCTAGCATGTTCAGTGGAGCTCTTTTGACAAGCAATTCAAAGACACAGACAAGACTATGTTAAAAATGTTTCTTGTTTTGGTCTTCCTGACCACCCCCCTTTTCTAGTCAATACAGTGAGTTTAAAAGTAGCCTGGGGGCAATGTCAGGAAATAAGATTGCAAAGGGGAACCTGAAAGTCACATATAAACTGTCCCAAAGATGGAAGGAGCATAATTTACAAACTCTCATATATTAACCAAAATTCACAACCTGATAACATGTACTGAATCATGAGAAGCCATCCAGGTATTACTTGTTAAGGTTTCTGGTCCTGTGTTATTTAAATTCCAGGTAACATTCAGACCTTCATAGTTCCAGACCATCAAAAAGGGGCCGATAATTTTCAGAACTAATTTTAACGTTTTATCTATAACTTTGAGATGATTTACATGTGTTAATGAACAAAACCCAAGGTAGCACAGGTAAAAGTTAGTCTTCCCCTCCCAACAGCCTGTAAAAACGAGACCTGAAAGTCCAGCCCCCTGAGCAATCTTCCATATTCATTGGGTCCATTTGGCTAAGTTCTCTCATCTATAATTACGCTTCTGTGAGTGATACTCCTCCCCTCCCCATACTCCTCCCCATGCTGCCTGCCTTGCTTTGCTATTCTCTCCCCTATTCCAACACCATCTCCCTCTGGACTACTGTCGTCACTTGTCTCTGTATACTCTGTGGTTATTAGTGTGATTGCTCTTCCGTTTCTCACCACCAATCATGGTCTTCCCCAATAAGTACCCAAAGAACTAGACACACCTGCCCCTATTTTATAATTTCATAAATTAATTATCAATTCAATAATCACATAGTATGGCAAGCCATTGTGGGGGTGGTGGCTGCAATCTGCAGTGTTGGAGAGAGCTCCTGAATTGAAAACATGGATCAATTTAGACATTTATATATTGAATGTATTGAGTCACAGAGATGTAGAATGACTTGACTATAAAATCCCAAGGCCACAGACTACTCATTAGCAAAAAGGAATAATTATACAAATGTTTGTTGAAAAGGAAAATATTTAAATACATGTGATATTACCTATATACCATTTGTAAATGTATCCTAGTAAAAATAGCATGATGATGATGCATGATTTTTCAATATTAAAAGGTCTTAGTTTCCACCAACGTGGTCATCTCCTCAACTGCTATGTGTCCCATCCCCTCCATATCTGAATACATAGAATTGTACTAAGATGAACAATAAGAGCATACGTTTTGAAAGTGTGTGGTAGGGAGAGGAAAGTCTCAGAGTTTGTCAAGAAATTTGATAGGACCAATGGATAAAAATTATAAACTTATCTTAATTTCTCTGCACATCAGTTTCTGACTACAGCTGTTCAGAAGTGAAATGGACTACCTCAGAAGGCTTTAGATAGCTCTCTCAATGGAAGTCTTCAATAAGAGGATAGGTGAGTATTTTTTATTTTTTAATATTTTTTGTAGTAGAGATTCTATTTGAGGAATGGGTTGGAAAAGATGGCCACCAAGGTCACTTCCCATTCTGAAATTCTGTGATTCTGCAATGATATAATATAAAATAACCACAACTTATTTCACTGGTTATAACCACACAGTGTAAAAATGAACATTCAAAAAGTACTTTAAACAAATGGATATTTACATTTAGTCTTTGATCAAAAGGACCATCATCCTATTTAAGAGCTTTTCTAAAATAAGCTTAGTTTCTAGCATTTCTATGTTTGGATCCCAACATAAAACATTTTCTGTCTCTGACAGCATGCCAGAGATTGTACTTGGACAACTTAGGGCCCCCTTCATGCCATGATGAAGCATAAGAGTGAGACTTTACTGGAGGATTGTAGATCTAGTTGTGGAAGGGATCTTAAAAGAAATCTAGTTCAATCCTTGTACTTTACAAATGAAGAAAGTGAGTTGCATGTCCAAAGAGTTATTAAACTTCCTGTACCCTTTGACATGCAGAGAGATCAAGTGATTGAGGGTCATAACGTCATAAATATAGATCTGAAAATGATGTAACCACTCTCATTTTTGGGGGGGGTGAGGTAATTGGGGTTAAGTGACTTGCCCAGAGTCACACAGCTAGTGAGGGTTATGTGTCTGAGGTCAGATTTGAACTGGGGTCCTCCTGATCCCAGGGGCAGTGCTCTACCCACTGCACCACCTCACTGCCCCCACTCCCTCTCATTCTTAAAGGTGATAAAACTGAGTCTCCAAAGTATTTAGTGACTTTCTCCACATCACAAATGTAGTCATGTCAGGCCTAGCCTGAATTTTAACCCAAGTCCTCTTGATTTCAAACCCCAAATTCGTTCTACTGCTCCAAAAAACAATTATTTATTCATCATAGCAAAATGAAAGAAAGAAATACTGAATTCAGTTATTATTTTTCTTGTTGCCTTGACAAGTCAATTCAATGAGAAGGATCTGTCTATTTGTGTACCTTGTATGTGATGTATACACTTCTCCCTTTTGATCCATCTCCTTGTATATGATATGTATACTTCTCACCATTAAGTACTGGAAAAGCGAAACTTAGAATGAGTTACTATCAAATTGTTTTGTCATTTAAAAAAAGCAAAAGTAATTTGTATTCTTCTATGAGAGTTTCCTTGTCAGAGTGTGTTTTGTTTTGTTTTTTGTAATGGGCCTTATTGATTGCATTCATTTAAAAATGGGAACCCTGTTTTCTGCAATCAATTAACAAGTTCCAAGGTCTTCGATACCCCTGCTCAGCATGGAGATGAAGTGATTTTGGCTAAAAATGTTAACTGATAGACACTTTACAACCAAATAAAAATAGCTTCAAAATATATTAAGGGCATCTTAGCGTTGCTGTGGAGGTGTGAGATGGGACACTAATGCTTCTCCATAAATATCTTTGTGCTGAAATATTAGAATGGGTTGTGGTCAGATGACTGCAGACATAAAACAAATCGTTGATGGTTTATTTATCCATTCAGTCTTCTTTCTTCACAGTGACTGATGTCCTCACATTTGGGCATCTTTTACTACTCTTACATTAAGCTCTTCCATCAGGAGGATGCAATAAATTGTACAAAATCCATCTATGGTATTATCTTCCTCATAAAAATATTTCTTTATGAGGCCCAGATTACTTACATCCTTCTCTATCCCTGCTCTGGAGTTCCTGAAGTCCTGAGTCATAAAGAGAAGAAAACAGGACAAGAATTAGTGAACTTTCAGTAATGCCATGGAAGGTAATTGAGAAGAGAAAAATTAAACATTATCAAATCACAGATTTGAAGCTGAAAGAAACTTCAGAGGCTATCCGATTGAGCCTACTTATTTCACAGCTTGAGAAAATGAGGCTCAGAAAGTATAATTGACTTGTACAAATCTCTCAGATAGTAAGTGGCAGGAAGTGGCAAGCTGGAATTTGAACCCAAGTCCTCTTGCTTCAAACCTTGTGGTCTTTGCAATACATGATGCCTCCTTCCAATGTAGATAAAGATGTTTCATTTTACTATTTTGCCTTCTTCCCAATTTCAAATATTATGACAATCAGAGGATTAAATATTTCAGAATGGAAGGGATATTCAAGATCATGTTCCAACATGTGCTGAGGCTCAGTAGGTGAAATAATTTGTCCCGTGTCACACAAGTAATAACAGATGAAAAAATCTAACCCAGTTCTATTACTTCCAAATCCAATACTTCTTCCACTTCCAAATGCTATATTTTGTTAGTTTTGATTTTTATGTTCAATTTTGAGATATATAGTCCTATTAAGCCGGCTTCTTTCTAGCTAGTATCTAAAGCTGCTTCCCTAGGCAAACTTATTAGAGTCTACTAATAACAGGAACCATGGCATTATATGCAGATCAAGTCGACCTGACCTGGGAAGAGAATGGGTAGGAGTTTTTCTGCTCTTGGTGAAAGGACAAAACACTTTCTATGATTATAGTCCTCAAAGCAAAAAATGGTAGTTGTTCATTTCCTTTTTCCCTCTTTCATGGAAAGAAGTTTTAGCTTTGAGGCAGTTGCACGGAGATAAACCTGAGAGAAGATTACTTCAGGAGTATGTTTTGAAAAAATACAATGGCAAAAATGATTTCCTAGACTGAAGTCCCTGCAGCCAGCGTCAAGGAAAACCTTTCCAAGCACCTTCAACATCAAGATACCTGGAAGCCTTTCTTCCACCAAGATAAGCCAGTGCCCAGTGGTTTAATTTCAATACTCAACCTGTCCTGTGAATTAATAATCAGTGTGAGTACTTCCTCCAACTACACAGATTGCGACCCATCCCTGCCTGTCCATCTACCCATTCTTCCCAGAAGTTAGCAGCAGACTGTCTGCCCAATGTGGTGGAGTCTTTCTTGGTTTTCCTTAACATTGAGAGTATGCCCATCAAGCACAAACTTGATGTTAGGTTTCCCCTGCTCCACTGGTGACCAGTCCATCTTATTATTTTTTATTGTATATTTTATGAACAATAGCCTTTATTCCTATTCACCTCTTCAACTCCTTGTTTCTAATGTGTTACTGTCTGCTCACACGCAGCATGTGCCTTTCCAAAATTGCATCATGGGTGATCCTCAGCCATAATTCTTCCGATTCTATCCCATTTCATAGACTATAACACAAAATAAAAGTTCAGTAATAATGTTAAATTGATGGGCCTTTATTTGGGGATGAATTTGGAGTACTTAAAAAGAGAGTTTCCCAAGAGCAATCCAGCTTGCTCTCCTCCTCTTTTATTATGGGTCCAACTTCTCATTGTCCATTTGTATTATTTATCATATATAACACACACACACATATGTGTATGTAAATACACACACACATACACACATAGATATATAATATATACACATAGATAGATGCACATATATGTAAATATATATAGATAAACATACACATAGCCATATGTGTATATATGTAAATATACACAATTACATGGATGGATGGATGGATATAGAGGAAATCAATAGGTTGCCATGTAATTTTAGATCATAATTTAGAATATAGGTATTCTTTTAAAAAAATTTTTTAAATATTATTTTGAACTTAAACACAAAAAAATAATATTTCTGTTTACATAGGAGGGAGAAAAGAAAGTCACATATGAAATTGTGAATATCTAATTCATACTGTTAGAATTTTTTAAAAGTATTCAATACATCTTTCAAATTGTCTGGCTTGTTTGTGCTCACCTTTGGACTTTTTCTGTGCTGTTATGTAAATTTCTTAAAATATTTAAAAGGCCTTTTATGAGTGGGGCACATTACTTTTGCTAATCCTTCACCTCTTAAAACAGAAAAAATAATGAGAGAAAGAAAACAAAATTCATGATAAAAGAGCATTGTCAAATAAAACTAATCCATGTGGTGGTAGTGTCCATGTATGTCCATCATTTCCCTGTCATCCTTGTATAAATTATTCTTCACAGTGATATTACATTGTGTTATATCTACATATAACAATTTGTTCAGGCATTAGTCATCTCCTAGTAGATGGACACCCACAGGGATTCTGATTTTCTTCTCTTCTCTGTCTCTGACTGTGCTTATCTGTCCCTGTCTCTCTCTCTCTCTCTCTCTCTCTCTCTCTCTCTCTCTCTCTCTCTCTCTCTCTCCATTTTCATTATTCTTTCAGAACCAGGGAGTATATTTTCCTTGTGACTGTTCCCTTCTTGGCATTATCTTCCTTCTTACAGCACCAACTTCTCCTTACTTGTTTACCTGTTGAGTTTGATATATTTTTACAACTAATTGTATGTGAGTGTGTGTGTGTTCAATCTCCTTTCTTCATTCCAAGTAAGATTAAGCAACATTTTATACTCTTATCATACAATTAAGTTATGAAAAACAGCAAATTTTGTCCTCTTCTTCCTTTACACAGTTTCTTTTCCTTTTGCTCTTCACTTTCTTTTCTTAAAACCCACAAAGCAGAGCCAAATGATCCCTCAATGCCCTTCTAAGATAATTAGCTTCTGATACACACACCATCATTATGATGTTAACATTATACCATCATAAAGTCTCTTCAGATTGCTCAAAAATATGTTTTTGCTTCTCTTGACTCATGTTTTCATTTCAAAACTAGTATTCAACTCCAGCAGCATTCATCAGAAATGATTGAAAATTTTCAATTCCAGTAAACATCCAGTTATCCTCTGTCAGTTCACATGAAGTTTAAAAAGAATGTTATTTTGGGGTGTAGGCCTATAACTTTTATTTTGGTGAATATTTAGTCCCAAGATCTCCTCTCATTTTTAATACAAGCCAATAGGTCTTGTGTGATTTTTGTACTGTGGATCCTAGTATTTAAATTACTTCTTTCTGGAAATTTGCAGTACTTTTTTTTTTAATATATCATCTCTAGATTTTAGCTATGACACTCCTGGGAATTTCCCTTTGGCAATTCCTTCTAGGAGTTGATCAATGGTTTCTTTCTGTCTTCTCTTGGACCTCTGGTTCTAATATGTTTGGGAAATTTTCATTTATGATTTCTTGAATTATCAAGTCCAGTTTTTAGGGAGTCAAATGATTGTTAAATTGTCACTTCTTGAACTATTTTCCAGTTTGTTTTTGTTTTTGTTTTTGTTTTTCACATGTCTCTTCTTTTCTTCTGGCTTTTCAATCCTTTGATTTAAAAAAAAAATTTGCTGTCTTCTGGAGTTGTTGATTTCTACTGGATCTCTTCTAGTTTACAGGGAGTTCCTTAGTTGGATAAGTTTTATTACTTTCTCTTTGGAGATATTTATTATCTTCCAATTTTTTTTCCTCCAAAGATTTAAGTTCTTTTTCAACTTTTGGTTCATTTTTAAAAGGTATTCATATATTTATTGTGGAAAATTTGAGTTTCTGTTTGCAGTTGTTATGCAATTATTTGTTCCTTCTGGGGAATCTCTAGATTTGCAATATATTTATAATGGTTTATGTCTTCTTTGTTTTACAAATCACTTTACCTTCAGTCACTGAATTGGACCTTTGTACCAGGATCAGGCTCTGTCCTTTGTTACACTTTGGGGTAAGGTGGTGGGACCTGTTTGGATAGCACTGAGCCAACTGAGTTCCTGTATTGAGCTACAGTTAGTTACAGGAAATAAGATTAAAAAAAAAAAACCTCAACCACTGTGGAAAGTAGAGGAAATTCTGCAGAGATCTGTATCAAGTATAAGATGGTTGCAATTATGCTATGCATATTTATGCTGAGTGACCGTTACCTGTGTCCCAAATATCATCTGATCTTCCTTCTGGAAGGAAACAAAGGTGAAGGAACTTGAGGAATTCCTTGTGGCCTTCCAGATATTTAGGGAGAACAAATGTTTCCTAGGGACATGAAAGACTTTAATGGGAAAGAAAAGAATCTGAGGTTCAATAAGGAAGACGACTTGTTTCAGGAGGTTGGAGGATGGAAAGTGTTAGAGAAGAAAGAGAAGGAAAAGAACAGCTTTACCATCATAGCTTACAAAAAGATACGAAGGTATTTCTGATAAGAAAAGATCTGGATGCTCTAAATAAGGAACCGTTTCTTGTCCTCCTTAGACTGATATTGTCAAGCTAAAAAAACAATCAGGTAAGATATCAATAAACAATATTTCCAGGAATCATAAAGTTTTTGCCAAGAAACTGAAGACTAGACAGGCTAAGTTTGCATTCTTAATTTCACTCAAAGAAGTTAAGAAATATAGAGGAGAAAAATTAATTGGGGAAGTGAACAGCTAGCTAGGAATGTGTATTCTAAGGATGAGATATGGATTTCTATATGACAGCTTGGAATATAGGGTTGACAGATAGCTGGCCAGAGATGTGGTATAGCTAACAAAAGATGATAAAAAATGTTTTTATCAAGTGTCTTGCAAATGTAATTTTAAAAAAGCTTTAAACTAAAAAGACGGGAATAGAAAATTCATCTCACATATATATCCCTTGTTAGAGAATATAGAGAAAACCCACAAAGAAAGAAGAGAAGCTGAGTAACTCATAGATTCACATAAAACAAGATTCTAATTTTTCTATTTCTTCAAATTTTTCAAATTAGTTTTAACTTTTTTTTTTAATTTTGAGTTCCAAATTCTCTCCCTTCCTTCTGCCCCTCCCCTACTCATTGAGAAGGGAAACTGATATCATATGATATCAGTTATGCATGTGAAATCATGTAAAACATATTTCCATATTAGCCATGTTACAAAAAAGCAATAAAAATTAAGAAAGTGAAAAATGATACTTCAAATTAGACTCAGAGTTCATCAGTTCCCTCTCTGGGAGGTGAATACTATTTTTCATCACTCCTTTGGAATTGTGTTTAATTGCTGCATTGATAAGGGTACTGAAGTCTCTCACAGTTGGTTATCATTATAATGTTGTTGTTACTATATACAGTGTTCTCCTGGTTCTTCCCGCTTCATTTTGTATCAATTCAAGTTTTTCTGAAACTATCTTTTCTGTCATTTCTTATAGCTCAGTAGTATCCCATTGCATTCACAGACCACAACTTGTTCAGTCATTCCTCCATTGATGGGTATCCCCTTCATTTCCAATTCTTTGTCATAACGAAAAGAACTGCTATGAATATTTTTGTTCATATAGGTCCTTTCTCTCTGAACTTTCTAGAAGACAAAATTCTAGAAAGAAACTAGGATTGATAACCATTGATTCAATTGTCTATATGCACACATGGTTCAAGTTTAGGCAACAAACAATAGGAACTAGAGTTATTAATACTAGGTAGAAAGTTTGACCTCATAGGTATCAGTGAGGATTGGAGGCATCAAGTCCATAATTGGACTGTGTCTCTGGATAAGTACATCACGTTTAAAGAAATAAAATGAAAAAAAAACTGTGTTTATGTGGGGGGAGGGAGGTACATGGCTCATATTACTCATGTGAGCAAATGCAGGGCTTAACGGGGGGCAATATTTGGATGAACATCAAAAAAGGAAGAAACAGAAGTGATTCATGTCACTGGATACTATTACAAATAGTACAATAATTTTAAAGTTATCTCTCCTGGATCTTTTTTCCACGTCAGTTATTTTTCCAATGAGATCTTTCACATTGTCTTCTATTTTTTCATTCTTTCTGTTTTGTTTCACGTTTTGATTTCTCATGAAGGTATTAGCTTTCATTTGCTCCTTTCTCATTTTTAAGGAAGTATTTTCTTCAGTGAGCTTTTGGACTTCATTTCCATTTGGCCAATTCTACTTTTTAAATCATTCTTCTCCTCATTGGCTTTTTGCACCTCTTTTGCCATTTGAGTTAGGTTATTTTTTAAGGTGTTTAAGGTGTTATTTTCTTCAGCATTTTTTGGGGTCTCCTTTAGCAAGCTGTTGACTTGTTTTTCATGATTTTCTTGTGTCACTCATTTTTCTTCTCAGTTTTTCCTCTACTTCTCTTACTTGCTTCTAAAAATATTTTTTGACCTCTTCCATGACCTGGGACTAATTCATATTTTTCTCGGAGGCTTTGGATGTAGGAGCTTTGACTTTGTTATTTTCTTCTGGTTGTATGCTTTGATATTCTTTGTCATCAAAGAAAGATTCTCGGTCTGACTTTTTTTTTTTGCACCATTTGCTCATGTTCCCAGTCAATTACTTGAGTTTTAAACTCTTTGTTAAGGCAGATGTCTGCTTCCAGTGTGGAGAATGTACTGTCTCAAGCTTTGGGAGTTTTGTGCAGTTGTTTTCAGAGATACTTCTAGGGACCTGTAAATTTTCAGTACTTCCAAGATGGTATGATCAAGGGCAAAGTGTTTTATCTTTTCCTGGACTGTACTCTGGTCTATGAGTGACCACAAGCACTTTTTTCTGCCTTGGAACTGTGAGGAGGATTCTCTCTTTACTGCCACTACAAACCCCACCACTCCAGCACTCCTCCAACCCCTCAGGACTACCACCCAGAACTGTGACCCAGATCCAAGCATGGGCAAAGCAAGAGATTCCTGTCTTAGCACCAGTAAAGAGACCCCTGTGATTCCCCTCTGATCAGCCACTCAATTGCCCCTCAGTCTGAGGGCAGAGTTCAGGAAGCAGCTGCCACCCCAGGGCTGCACTGAGACTGGGGCTGGGACCAAGGCTTCTCTCTCACCACAGTCACAGATTTTTCCTACTGATCTTCTAAGTTGTCTTTGGTGTTCATGGGCTGAGAAATCTGGAAACTGCCACAGCTGCCTGTGATTCAGTCCTCTGAAGCCTGCTCTAGGTTCGCTGAGGCCTGTTTTGCCTGCATGCTCAGGCTGAACTGTGCTCCTCTCTCCACCTAGCACAATATACCTTTCTGATCAACCATCTAGGCTGTATTGGGCTGGAAATTTATTTCTCTCTGTCTTTTTGTGGGTTCTGTTGCTCTAGAATTTGTTTAGAGACTTTTTTTACAGGTATTTGGAGGGCTTTGGAGGAGAGCTCAAGCAATTCACTGCTTTCACTCTGCCATCTTGGCTCTGCCCCCTGGATGGTACTACAGAGGAAATAGATGAGAAGTATGGAAATTAGTCTGTCAAAATACAGTGGTGATAAGAGACTTCAATTATCCAGAAATCTGTTGGAAAGCATTCTCTGTTCAAAAGCAGAAGAGCTAATGAATAACTTCTTGACATGCCTTAATAATAATTCTAACTTTCAAAATCAACCAATATCTATGAAGTACCTAGTATGTGCCAGAGATGATAGAGAGATGTCAAGGAGACATTCTATTCTAAATCTGATTCTCATTAACAAAGTGGAACTGCATACTGGAGTGGAAATTTTAGGAAACTTGGGGAAGTGACTATTCCATCCCACTGTGTGTGATAGAAAAGAAGGGGAAATAGTATGACATCACCTTCCAGTTTTGAAAAACAGATTTCAAGAATTTCAAATGGGTAAAAACAGATAGTATAAAATGCTTCAGGGGAAGTCAGCCTGGGAAGGATGGGAGATGCTCAAGAATGAAATTCTGAAGATACAAAATTATACAATTCCAAAGAAAAGGGGGCAAAAAGGACTTGTCTGAAGAGATCAATGTGGATGCACAAAGAATTCAACACCAACTTAGTTTTCCTTTTTTTTTTAAAATAAAATATGCTGGAAAATGGAATCAAGGCCAGATAACAGAAGGTGACTATGAGAACATAGCACAGTCCTGTAAAAATAGTGTCTGGAATGCTAAAGCTCAGAATGAACTGATATAGACAAGGAAAGCTAAGGAAAATAAAAAAAGAATTCTTTTTAAAGCTTTATGAAATAAAAGAGAGAACCAAAGATGAGAAAGGACATTTGTTTTGAATAGATGCCATGATAACTGACAACAGAGAGAAGGTGGAGCTGGTCAGCTCTGTTTCCATGTTTTGTTTTGGTTTTTTCTGAAAAAGAAAATGACCTTTATACTGGAAATGACACAACAAAAATATTAACAGAGGATAGACCCACAAGTAATGAAATAGTAAGAGAACACCTAGTTGTTAACAATGCTTACTTGGAACAGATAAACTCCAGCCTCAGACTCTGGCCAATGGTTGTTATCATAGTTGAGTCAATGTCAGTGATATTTGAAAGATCATGGAAAAGAGCTGTAAAAGATGATAAATAGCAAATGTTATCTTTTTTTTTAACTGAGGGAAATGAGTCTGAAGTATATAGAGCAACAAGTTTGATTTTGATTCTTACTATGATTCTGGAATAAATCATAAAAGAGATTACAAACATTAAGAAAATGGAGTGGTAAGTACCAATGATAACCAAGAGACAACATGGTTTCATCAAGAATATGTTATACCAGACTAATTTCATTTCCTTTTTTGACAGAGTCCCTAATATAGTGGATGTGGGGAATTCTAGGTAAACTATGCCTATATTTTAGTATAAATTTGGAAAAAGCACTTCGTGCTATGCTTGTGGAAAAAATGGAGAACTGTGCATTGGACAATAATACAATTTGATGCACTGAGATCTGTTTGGATGTTTGGACTCAAACAAGAGTTGTCAGTGTTTCAATTTCAACATGGTAAGAGGTCTGCAGTGTTCTACCTCAGGAATTTAACCCTACTAGTGAATATTTTTATTGTGTATTTATTCATTTGTATATATTTTTTGTGTATTGTATTATGTATTTTCTTTTATTGTATATTTATTTCATTGTGTATTTATTTTCACTTTTATGTGGCAAGAGATCGTCTACCTCAGGAATTTGACCCTAAGCCAGTGAATATATCTAGATAGATAGATAGATAGATAGATAGATAGATAGATAGACAGATATAGATATAGATAGATAGATAGATAGATAGATAGATATAATCAATGATTTGTAAAAAGGTATAAGTGGCAGGCTTATCAAATTTACAGATGATACAAAGCTAGAAGTTTTATTTAATACAATAGATAAGAGATTTGGGCTCTGAAAGGATCTTCACAGACTAGGGCACTGGGGTTTATATAGTAAGAGAAAATAAACAGGGAAAAATTTTTGAGTCTTACAATTGAGTACAAAAAATCAACTCCGTAAATATAGTATTGGGGGAGTCATGGTTACATTGTTCTAATAAGAATATCAAAGTATTTTAGGAGACCTGAAGTTCATTATGAATCAGTATTGTGATAGGATAGCCAAAGAAATCTATGTGAGGTTGGACTACATTAAGAAGGGTGTAGACTCTAGGAATAGGGAGTTGATAGTCCTAGCGCATACTGTACTCTTCAGATTTTCTTTGAGGTGTAATGTTCAACTCAGTACACAACAATTTAAAAACATAATTTGAGTAGTGCCCTTAAAAGGGCAACCAGGATAGTGAAGGTCCTTGAGCCTATGGCATATGAGAATCTGTTGAAAGTACTTGACATGTCTAGTCTAAAGAAGAGACAGAGGGGACGTGATAGCTGCCTTTGAGTATGTGAGGGGTTGTCATGTTCAGGAGTGATTAAAGTTCATCTATTTGGCCCTGGGGGACTGAACCAGGAGCATAGCTAGGAAGTTCAAAGGGGCAAATTTAAGCTTTATGTCAGGTAAAACTTCCTAATGGTTAAAGCTATTCAAAAGTGGAATGGATCCAAAGGGCAGTAGATTCTCCGCCCCCATAGGGCAGAGGCTGATCAAATTCTTTAAAGTTATATTATAGTGGGGATTCCTTTAGTGTATGAATTGGAGTAGGTAGTTGCTAAGGTTCCTTCCAACACTCAAATTCTCTAATATTAATGATCAGAGGTTGTTAAGCCAAATTAGCTTTTGTCTTTTATCTCTTGAGGAATTTTATATAAAAATAGCAGATGCATTGGAGATACATTATACTTAGGGTTAGATTAAGCTCTTAAATTAAAAAAAAAATTAAAGAAACACATCTAATTATACTTTTGAGTCTCTTTACTTCAAATATTGCTCTAAAAGCAATATATAATTTGATGTTTGTTTAATGTTTTATTAAGTTTATTTATTTTAATAAAGATATCTACAAGTATTACCTGTTGTATATTAATTGGTTAATTGGTTTCTGAAAAAAATAATGTTAGGTAAAATATTATAGGGAACAGTCAGCTCCATAAAAATCAGTTATAAATGGGAGATCTGGTCCTGGGTGGCCAAAATTCAGGTCTTTTAAGCTTAAAATAGGTCTCTGCAGAGACCTGGAATTATAACTGAGAAATCAAAATGTGGTGGTTGAACTCATCAGGCTAGATAGGGCAGGATTCCTGAGTTGCAAAGAGAGAGGAAGGTTCTTGGGCTTCTGCTCTGTGAGGCTTATGCTATGCAGAAGAAAGAAGTATCTTTGTTTAGAGTGTAGAGTTTTGGTTTATGGTCCCATATATCCACCTTGACTTGGCAGGAAGTAGACAACACCCCAAGAAAGTGAGCCAGAAGAGTACTGCCAAAGTCAAATGCTTTGTGCCTCTTGGGTAAGAGGGAGTTCAGTCACTAGGCGTGGATTGATTACATCTTCCATATGAAGAAGTTGGGTGGCTATGTCTTGAAGGACTGCAAAAAGGATGAGCCCTAGCATCAATTTCTTCGCAAGAAAACTGACAGAGAATACAGTTGTCTTAGTGGGATAGGATCTAGCCTCATCTTCACAGCCAAAATCTTTGAAAAAGGCATTTCTGCTTGATATCTCTATTTCCTTTCCTCTCACTGTCTCCTTAACCTTCTGTAGGCTGGCTTCTGCTGTCATTGTTCAACTGAAACTGCCTTCTAGAAAGATACCAATAATCTCTTAGTTGCCAAATTTGAAGGATGTGCATCAGTTTTGATCCTTCTTGATCTCTTTGAAGTTTTTGGTACTAATACCTTCTCCTCCCAGATATTCTCTATGTTTCCATGACATTGCTCTCTCCTCATTCTCCCCTCTGTCTGACCATTTCTTTGAAGCCTCTTTTACTGATTCCTCACCCATGTCATGCCAAATAAATGAGGGGTACCCAAAAGTTCTAACTAGAGCCCTCTTCTCTTTTCACTCGATACTATCTCACTTGATATCACCCACTCCCAGGAGTTATATTATTATCTATATGTAGATAATTCCCAGATCCATATATCTAGCATTACCACTTTCCTTAGCTACAAGTCACATATCACCAATTGCCCTGTGGATATCTCGAAAGGTATGTCCTATAGACATCTCAGATTTGACACGTCCAAATCAATTCAAGTTCTTTCAACTCTCCCCTCTTCCAAACTTTCTCTTAAAGTTGAGAGCTCTACTATCCTCTAAGTCACCTCGACTCACAATCTCATCACCATCCTTGACATCCTTCTAACCTGCACTTATCTCATGCAGCCAAACTTTTGCAAAATATAACTTCTACCTTCATGACAGCTCTTTTTTATGTAACCTTGTGTCCACACAGTCACAAACCTTTCCTTACCAAGCCTCTTCACTTACTTTTATGAAAATATAAGTCTGACCATGTCATCTCTTTATTCACTGAGCTCCACAGTGGGTCCCTATTACTTGCAGGATCCAATGTAAAATCCCTTGTTTGGCTTTTAAAACTTTTCATAACCTGACCTCTTCTTGACTTACCACATTCTTACACTTTACTCTCCTCTTCTCAATCTAAGATCTAGCAACGCTGGCCCGCTTGCAATTCTTTGAACATGATACCACATCTCCTTGATCAGTGGCTTTGAAATGACTCCCAAACTTGAAATGATCTGCCCCCTCACCTCTCCCTCTTAGTTTGCCTGGCTTCCATCAAAGCACAGCTAAAATTGTGCCTTCTGCAAGAAGCCTCTCTGTCTTCCCAGGTACTAATGTCGTCCTCTCTCAAAAGGCCTTCCTTCTATTACATATATAACTTCATGTTGCTGCTATTGTGATTTGATCATTTCAGTAATATCCAACTCTTCTTGACCCCATTTTGGGTTTGTTGTTGTTGTTTTGACTTGGTTTAGCTTTTTTGGGCAGAGATACTAGAATGGTTTGCCATTTCCTTCTCCAACTCATTTTGCAGATAAGGAAATGGGGACAAACAGGGTTAAATGACTTGTCCTGGGTCACACAGGTATTAAGTGTCTGAGGCTAGATTTGAACTTGGGAAGATAAGTTCTCCCGACTCCAGACCCAGCACTCTATCCACTGTGCCACCTAGCTGCCCCTCTGACTGAGCATTTTTCAAGGTTTCTTTCCCATATGGTGATGCTTCCCTCCTCATCCTTGCCACCAAACTTCCCTGGTTTCCTTCAAGCCTCAGTTGATGTCTTACCTTGTACAAAAAGGCTTTCCCAGTTCTTAATCTCAGTGTCTTCCTTTTCGGATTTACTCTGATCTTTCTATATAAATCTTAGAGTACATCCCTATGTACTCTTTGTTTGTTTGTTTGTTTGTTGTGTTTTGTATCTTTTCTCCTCTCTAGTGATGAGCACAGTATTTAATAAGTTCTTATTGCTTGGCTGATCATAAGATCATAGATCTACAAGATGGAAGGTAACTCAGAGGCCATCTAGATCAGCCTTTCATCTTATAGAAAATGAAACTGAGAACCAGGGAAATTAAAGAGACGTGACAGTAATTGGAGGGGCAGAAGGGTCAAGGAAAGTCTTCTTGAGGAATAGGGAAATCTGAAACTATTTGTAAATAGGTGGGAGGGAGACACTGGACAGACTGAGATAAAATACACGCGAGGAGAGTTCAGTAATTTCTGGACCAAAGTCTAGAGAAGAGAGCAGTGAATAGGGATCAAGGGCTCAGATATAAGGATGAAGATTTTTAGAAACAGGAGTAGAGGGAAAAGAAGAGAGAAGAGACCCCTTTCAGCCTTCCATAACCTTTCCAGTGAAGTTGTCTGCCAAAAGTTTTTCATTAAATATGGTGGTTGGCAGTAAAGTGAGAAGCTTAAGGAGGGAGAAAACCATCTGGAGCAGTAACTATAGACAACGACAAAGGGAGCCTGTGCACCTTTTTAATAAGCTGAGCCTAGATATCACAGGGCTAAGAAGAGGTTATACATTGTGAATTTATAGCTAGGTGAGGTCAATTCATTTTCTGTACTTTCTCCGGAAATACTCAGGGCCCAGGAGAAGGGGCATATGAGCCATGAAATTCCTGTTCTGACCACTTTTTCCCCCTGACCCATAAATAGAAGGTCAGGTCTCAGGATAATGTGTGACAGAGTGATACATTTCACTGTATATCTCCTGAAGCTCTAGTGTCTACTTTGACTTAGAGCAACTACAGGGAACAGGTTGCATAACACACCATGCAGGTGACTTCCCTGATCCAAAGCTCATCCGGAGCTTTTTATTACTTCTTCCCTTAGTACCATAATGGAATTCTTCGACCTCCTCTTCTTAAAACCCTTGTCCACATCTCTTATGACCACAAGCCCATAACAATGATTTTTATATTTGTAATAGAATGTAATCTCCATCTGAGAAGCAAGGGTGTTTTGTTGAAAGAAACATTCAAACCTAGGTCTCCTGACTCAAGTCGATCACTCTATCCCTGGCAGAAGGAGAGATGAGAGCACTTTGTTCCAGTGGCTAAGAAGGCGAACTAAAGCAGGTGCTGTGGAGGACTTGGAGCTTGCTCAGACATGAAAGATGCCAAGAACATCCAGTGCATCCTGGGCTATCTGGACTGCAATGACTCTTGAAGAAAGAATGAGGCGGGTGCCCAACTCTGTCTTATTTAAATCTGATTCAAGTGCAAGTGAAGACATCACCTCATGATGAAAATTTTGAAAATTTGAAAATTAAGGATGAAGAACGGCAACAGTCACTGTATCCCACATGGAAAGGTATGTGCTAATGGCAACGTGGTCTGTGCTCTCCTTCTTTGCCTTTCCTTTGGAATCAATAGATATTCAATAAGCAAGGAAGATAAGTCAAAGGCAGAAGAGTCACATTCTTCATTTAATACCTGGATGGAACTTATAGATGGGATATTATACCACAGATGAGTGAATGAATGAATGAGTGAAAAAAGTATTCACAAAATGATATATTCTGGAGATATAAATACAGATGATAGTCACAAGTAGCATTTATGTAATGCTTTAAAGTTTGCAAACATTTTTATGTATCTCTTTTGGTCCTCAAAAAACAAAATGGTATCTACACTCAAGGAACATTCTAATAGGAGAGAACAAATATAAGGGAATATAAGTTGAGGAAGGATGTAAGGGAGGTTGAAAGGATGATTCATAGAGTTACAAAATGATTGACTGACATGGCCTTTCCTGGAATGGCAGTGAAGGAAGGGAAGGAAATGAGCATTTATATAATGCCTTCTGAGTGTCAGGCATTGTGCTAAGTGCTTTTTATTGGATCCTCATGACAACCCTGCAGGGTAGGTGCTATTGTTGTATATTTTGTAGTTGAGAAAATTGAGACAAACAGCAATTAAATGACTATAAGTCACACACGAATTTACATCTTCCTGACTTCAGGCCCAATGCTCTAACCACTGTACCACCAACTGCTTCAAGTGTTGAGAGTTCTAATGGTCATAGGATCATAAATTTAGAGCTACAACAGATTTTAAAGAGTATCCCATCCAACCTCCTCACTAAAAGGTGAGGAAACTGAGGCATAGAGAGTTTGTTACTTACTCAGTAGGGGATTGTGGCTGGATTCAAACTTCTTTCCTCCAAATCTAGTACCTTTAAGAACTTTTGTTGATGTTTAATCATTCAGTTGTTTCTGACTCCCCATGACCCCATGGAGCATAGCATGCCAGGCCCTTCTATCCTCGACTATCTTTGAAGTCAATCCAAGCTAATATTCTTTGGTTCCATGACACTATCAATCCATCTCATCCTCTGCTGTCTCCTTTCCATTTTGCCTTCAATCTTTCCCTACATCAAGGTCTTTTCCAAGGAGCCCTTCTCATCACAAGGACAAAGTATTTAAGCTTCAGCTTTAGTATTTGACCTTCCATTAAATAGTCTGGATTAATTCTTTAAATATTGACTAATTTGATACCATTGCTATCCAAGGGACTCTCAAAAATTTTCTTCAGCATCACAGTTCTAAGGTGCCAATTCAGTAGCATTCTGCTTTCCTTCTAATCGAACTCTCATAGCTATATATTGCTACTGGAAAACCCATAACTTTGACCATATGGACTTTTGACAGCAAGATCATGTCTCTGCTTTTTAGTATGCTGTTCAGATTTGCCATAGCTTTCCTTCCAAGGAGCAAGTATCTTTTAATTTCATGGCTGCAGTTGTCATCTGCAGTGATCTTTGACCCCAAGAATATAAAATCTGACATTGCTTCCATTTCTTCTCCCTCTATATGCCAGGAAGTTTGGGACCAGTTGCCAAGATCTTAGTTTTTTGAATGTTAAACTTCAAGCCAGCTTTTACACTGAGTTCTGTTATTCTTATCAAGAGACTTCTTAATTCTTCTTCATTTTCTGCCATTTGAGCAGTGTTGTCTGAATATCTGAGATTGCTGATATTTTTCTCAGCAGCCTTAATTCTGGTTTTGGATTCCTCCAACCTGACATTTCAAATGATATACTCTTCACATAAGTTAAATAAATGAGGTGACAATACACAGCCATTTGTACTCCTTTTCCAATTCAAACCCAGTCAGTTCTTCCATGTTTGGTTCTGATTGTTGCTTCTTGGCCCCTATATAGGTTCCCCAGGGGATAGGTGAAATGATCCAGTACTCCCATCTCTTTAAGGACTTGCCATATTTTGTTGTGATGCACATAGCCAAAGGTTTTGGTGTACTCAGTGAAGTACAAATATATATATATATTTTTTTTTCTGGAATTCCCTTCCCCCTTCCCCCCATAATCCAGAGAATGTTGGCAATTTGATCTCTATTCCCTCTGCCCCTTTGCTGATCTTCTCAGTTCACATATTGCTGAAGCCTGGCTTGCAGAACCTTAAGCATCCCTGTGCTGGCATGTGTCATGACCATAACTGTTTAGTAATCTGAACATTATTTGGCTTTGCCCTTCTTTAGGATTGAGATGTAAACTGATCTTTTCCAATCCAGTGTCCATTGCTGAGTTTTTCAAATTTGCTGGTCTATCGAGTGTAGCACTTTAACAGAATCATCTTTGGGGATTTTAAATAGCTCAGCTGGAATTCTATCACATCTGGTAGCCTTATTGTTAGCAATGCTTCTTAAAGCCCATGTGACTTCATTCTCCTGGATGTCTGGCTCTAGGTCAGTAACCACACAATTGTAGGTATCAGTGATGTTAAGATCTTTTACTATATAGTTCTTTTGTGTATTCTTGCCACCTTTTTATAATCTCTTCTGCTTCAGTTAAATCCCTACCATTTTTGTCTTTTATCATACCCATTTTTGCAGGAAAGTTACCTTGATATCTCTAATTTTCTTGAAGAGATGTCTTGTCTTTCCCATTCTATTGGTTTCTTCTATTTCCTTGCATTGCTCCTTTAAGAAAGCCTTATCTCTAATTGCTATTCTTTGGAATTCTGCATTCAGTTGGATATATCTTTATCTTTCTCCTTTCCCTTTCCTCCTTTCCTCCTTTCCTCAGCTATTTGTAAGAGGTCTTTTCAGAACCAATTAATTCAAGAAGAAAAGTACCACATACTAAGTTTCTTCCAGCTAGGAATTAGTCACCCTACAGGTTAGCTTTGCCATATCTCCCTTTTTCCCCTATCAGCAACATCTTTAGTAGCAGTCATGCTGTCTGCTCATGTTTCTATCTACCATAAAGCACCACATTCCAAGGTCTGAGGTCTCCACTGTCTTCCCCAAGTAAATTTGAGTTTAAAAGTTTATTTTTAGGTAACCCTTTGTGCTGTTGATCTCTGGTTACAGAAGCTCTAGTTACTGTCCTAAGAATAGGCAGCCAGAGAACACATTTTTAACTAAAACAAAATCTATCTGGAAAGATGAACAGAAATTCATCTATTCCAACCACTATAGAATGTTGAATCCCTAAGTAAAAGTTGCCTGGGATGGGAAAAGAAGGGAGTGGAAGAAAATTAAGAAGAGGTTAATTTGACAAGGATTCCCACCATGTAACACTGCTCCTCAGACATTTTCATCTCAATCTTTACATATTCCTGTGAAACAAAATGAATATTTGGACTATTACCAGCAATCTGACCCATTTACTATACAGAATGCAGTAAAGGATTTTGTTGCTGCTGTTTCATCCCCTCTGTTATGAAATTTGGGATTTTCTAAGCTTACTTTTTGAAATTGAGGTGCCAGGTGCCTGGTTGCAATATTCGCTCCTTTTAAGAAAATTAGTGATGATTTAGATGAGTAGTTACAAAAGTCCAATTTGCATTTCTCTTCAGGAAAATTATAGCAGTGACTTCCAGGTAACTCATCATCTCGCTGCTCTGTGACCCTTTTTTTAGAGGCTGACTTGGGTGAAAATGATTCCCCATGGGCACGTGCCTGGCAAGAACAATTCCAAAATGATAATTTGTCTCCTTCTGTTCTCAGTGACTCTGTCTTCATCTCTGTGAACCAGTCAAACAGCCTTCTCTGTTACTCACACACAACACTTTTCCATCTCCTTCTCAATGTCTTTGCAACATCCATGCAACATCCATGAATTCACCCCTTTCTTGCATCTCATAGATATTCTCTCTGCCTTTAAAATGTTGCTTAGACAATTCAAGCATCACTTCTTCATGACTCTTCTCCAGCTGCTAGTATTTTTTCTCCCTATTTTGTATTATGTTGTATTTATTCACTTTATATTTATGCTATATGTTATTTTTATATATACAAGTTGTCTTCTTTATTAGAACATAAGCTCTTTATAAATTGAGATTGCACTATCTCCAGAGCCCAGCAAAGTGTCTTTGCATATAAGAGACATTTCAATAAACATCTTCTGATTGATTGATAGAGTCATCTTGAAATTAACTGATCTCATCTCCAGTTCATGTAAACAATATTTTTTTTAATATCGTGGATTCAGAGTTCCAATGGAAAAACTTCCCAAGAGATGTACTGATGACAGAAACATTCCCCAGCTGAAGAGTGCAGATGGGGAATAACTTTTGCACATTACTGGCAAATGGTGTCATTTAACTTTCCTTGAGCCAAACTACACTCACTCAAGTCAGCTGAGAAGGGGAAAAAATAATACCTGATCCTTTTTGGAATTATCATGTAATGAAGTTTTAGACTTCTCTTTGATTGACACATTAAAATGAAAAGTAGGTCAAGCTCCAGAATATAGAATGACAGACAATGAATTCAAGTTTGCAGCCACTTTATGCTGATGTAGATAGCAGGGAAATAATAGTAATAGACCATCATATTGGCATAAAGCAATGAAAAAGGAAATAGCTCATCTGAGCCATCAGTCACAATGTGTAGGGAATAAATAACCCTTTCTTCCAAAGGGTAGCTTAAACACGTAATTCTTTGTCCAGGTGTCCAGGCACAAGAAAAACAATACCAATAAAGCCTAGTATTTAAATGGTACCTGCAATGTGCCCTCAGGCACTGTGCAAAGCACTTTGCAGGTACAGTCTCATTTGATCCTCATAACCTTGTGAGGAAGGTGCTATCATTTTATAGATGAGGAAACTGAAGCAAACAGAGGTTATATGGCTTGCTCAAGGTCCCACAGCTAATAATCATCTGAAGCCAGATTCAAACTCTGATCTATCCACCCACTGTACCACTCAGCTGCCTAATAGCATTACAACAAATGGCATTTATCTTTCTAACTCCATTCAAAGAGGTTGCATTGTATACTTTAAAGAGTAATGGAAAAAGAATACATGATTTGACCTGAATGCAGAGTCTGTCTATACCACTCACTTTACTAGGTTACCTTAGGCAAGTTTCTTATTGAAGATGTTACTAGCATAGCTTGTGTTCCTGACAAGGTCTCCAAAATTCCTAGATGATACAAATTTGGGGTGGGATGGGATAGGATGGATATCTAAAACAGACCTGGCTCTGAGTTTAAGTGACATGACTTGTTCAAGGTCACAAGGCAGTCAGCACCAGAAGGATGGAAGGAGACCTTGAAACTCACATAAGACCCTGAATGGGAGGAGAGACCTTAGACTTCATCAAGAGTTGCCAGAGACTTTGAGATACCACAAATTCTCCTGGGAAAATGACAGGGTATGGCGGGAGAATGGCGAGTAGGGGGCGCCATAGTGCGCAGAGCCCTGGTCCAGGAGTCAGCAAAAACGAAGCTCAAATCCTACCAAACACTTACTAACTGTGCAACTCTGGGTGAATCGTTTAACCTATGTCTGCCTCAGTTTTTTCAACTATCAAACAGGAATAATACTAACACCTACCTCACTAGTTTTTTATGAGGGTTGAATGGGATAATATTGGTAAGCATACTTAGCACAGTGCCTGATATGTAGCGAGCACTTCATGAATGCTTATTCCATCCATCAAGGAGAAGCTCACCCTTGGTATAGTACTCTTTGAGGCTAATTATTCTTTTTCCTAGGCATTCAGATTCAGTTGATTCTACCTGATAATGAAGTATAAATGTCTTATAAATTTTTGTACTGAGACACAAAACCTTGGTGTCCTTACCTTCATTACAATTCACCCAATCAATCCCCACACATTTTTTTTTTTAGGCAATTGGGCTTAAGTGACTTACCCAGGGTCACACAGCTAGTAAGTGTCAAGTGTTTGGTCTGAGGCCAGATTTGGACTCAGGTCCTCCTGACTTCAGGGCCATTGCACCACCTACCTGCCCCAGTCCCTACACATTTCTTAAGCACCTATATGGCGGGGAAAGAAAAACAAAAATGAAACAATTCTTGCTCTTACAAATCTTGTCACTTTACTTCTCTGGCCTTCAGTGTCTTTATCGATAAAACAAAGGGATTGGACAAGAGAATCCTTAAGGCATCTATGTTCCTATGAGCCCTGACTACCATTATTCCACTCACTAGGTGAAGAACTTCAGTGAAATGCTCCAGATTTCTTAGTCTCACTTTCCTCACTAAGAAGATAAGCATGAGAAGACCAAGGTCATTCAACAGATAGAGTCACTACGAGGAAAATGCTTTGTAACCTACAAAACTCTAGACACCTTAGCTATTCGTATATACACTACAATCAGCCACAATAGTGACTCAGTGGAGTTTGAGAGCTTGTAGACATCTTAGGGACCAAATGCTTCACTTCTTCAAGTTTCTGAGGAGGCAAACGAAGTCAGAAGAGCAATGTGATTTAAATGCCTAAAGTCACATGGTCTCCATACTGGCAGAGCTAGGGTTAGAACCCAAGCCCAACTCTAGAATAATAATATTCTTTTGATCATAATACTTTGAAATTTGATGATAGTGGTAAATCTTCAGTAACATTTATTTATTTTCTAGGCCTCCTAATTACGTTCTCCCATCTCTTTAAACCAGTCACTGCCATTCTGACCAGTAGGCTTTCAGCGAGGTAGGGTGCTCCTCACACCACCATGCTCCAACTTCCTCGCTTGACTGAGCAGGAGACAAACTTATGAATGCATGCAGAACTATACCAAGGAGGTTCAACTGGAGCTGTTCACCAGGGAGCCAAGAAAAGATTATTCTGAGAACTCATTTACTTAACAGCTTAGGACAAAACAGAGCATAGTACCTGATTAACATTGTTTTAAAAAAAGTGTTCTAAGTCACTTCCCCTTGCTCAAATAGTCTCTGTTTTGTCTCTACCTCCCTCAAATGAAGGCATTGAGTGCCACTTCCCAGGGGTGTAGTTCATGGTGTTTGAATCAGGTGCAAAAATGCAGAAATCACTTTGAATGTGAAGCTTATTCAAGGTGCAGTTGAGGTGACAACTCTCCTGGGATTTCACTCAACCTCCTCTGCCCCCCACCATAAACGCACACACACCCACACAGGCAGTTGTCTGTGGCTTTTTTGTCTTTAACCGACTTCATATTTACTTGTCTGATCATGGTGTCTAGTACATAAAGTGTGTGTATGTATGTGTGTGTGTGTGTGTATGTGTGTGTGTGTGTGTGTGTGTGTGTATTTTTTTTCCATTCAAAAGGATCTTGAATCCCCAGACTTTTTTTTTTGTCTACATATATCCAAAACCTATGACAGTGTTGGGTACTGTGGTAATTAATAATAGTACACATAATATATTTTTGTTGAATTGAGTTAAATTGAATCAAATACATTCATTTGGACTATTACTCTATAACCATCTGACTTGGTCCTTTTACCTCAAATTTTGTCCCACTCCAGTCTATCTTCTCCCACAACTCCAAAGCGATTTTTTTAAAGCCCAGGACTGACATTGTCACTCTCCTACTTAAGAAACTCTAATAGCTTCCTGTTGCCTCTAGGATAAAAATATAAACTCTTTCATTAGATTTTTAGAGCCCTTTGTAACTTGGCTACAACCTACCTTTCTTGTGTCATACATTACTCCTTTTCTGGCATTCAGCAGTTCAGTCTCAACATGACCTCTCCCACCTCCATATGTTTGCATAGCTTGTCCTCAAGGCTTGGAATGCACACCCTCCTCACCTATAACTCTTGGAATCCTATTTACTTCACAATTTGAGTCAATTACCAATTTCTTTACAAAGCTTTTAGTGATTCACTCAGCTGTAAATTAATTGATACAGAAAGCTTTCAGGGGAGGAAACTCCCTCTACCAGTGCACATTAGCACATTTTCCCACCGTTTATAGTCTCTGCAAATTGAGTAAAGCACTGAGAAAATAAGTGATTTTCCCAAGGTCACATTGTCAGTATCTACTCAGGTTAGGACTTGAACCCAGGTCTTCTTAACTCTAAGGCTAGATTTCTATCCACTGTACCAGTTTTGTGATCACTACATATTTGTTCTTTGTCTCTCTATGTCTTTCTCTCTGTCTGTCTGTTTGTCTCTGTTGCTGTCTCTGTCTGTCTCTGTCTGTCTCTATCTCTTTCTCTCTGTCATTTACATGTTATTTCACCAAGGATTGCACATGGTATATAATTCTGTTTCTTGATAACTGGGATGGAGCTAGTTTTTTGTTTCTGGATGCCCAATACTTAGCTCACAGCCTTCCTTAGTAGTAGGTGATTAATAAATGCTTAAATACTTGCTGATGACTTGAATACATACCATACTGTTGGGTACAGGAGTCCACTGGAATCCTAGAGTGTACTACCTGGCCTGGGCTTATGAGCCAGTCCTCTGTTATATGTGATTATCTCCTTCAGCTCAATAAAATGATAATGGAGATCTATCCCCTGTCCATTTTTCTTGATTCCCTGTTCTTTCATTAAATGGTTTTATTTCTGTTCCATTTTCTTCAATTACAGTTAAAATCCATCCTCAACATTCATTTCAAATCTTTCATTTAGAATGAAACAAAAGATGCAACTGAAAGTCACAAATGAATAGTTCTGCTTTCTTTTTCTTTTTCTTAAGTGAGGATTGTGGGCAGGAGTGAGTGTATTAAAAAAAAGTTTCTCTTCAAGTAGGTAAAATGTTCACTTCCTTTGCTCTGCAGGGAAAAGAGATTAAAATAATTTGGAGAACTTGCTTCAGTTCAACTCACTGGGCAATTTTATCCATGCACCCTTACTTACAATAAATCATTGACATTAGTGAATGCAATCTCCCAGCCACCTTCCCAGAATCTGCACATCATTAGCTATCTTGTCACCACATGAAGCATTATTCATATTCTCTATGGACTAATGCACAGTGATCAGATTCAGACTGAATATATACACGTGTATTTATTCAGTAATATGTATGCATGTTCATATATGTAACAGAGACTACTCTGGCTCTACTGCCTGAAGGTTGGGTATATTACATTTCACCCCTCCCCAGTGTTCTATAGTACCCTCAAGGGGACTGGAGAGTATTTAGTCTCGGCATTTAGCTCAAGCTCCCACTGACTGTGCTCTTCCAATTTTAGAGAGTCCAAGCTCCTCCGTTTCATTCAACTGCTGAATGGTTACAGTGGCATTTACAAAGGAACAGGTAAGTGCTTCAATGGTATAGTGAGAACAAACATATCCATATCCTCCCCCAAATCTAATGGCTCCTACATTGCCAAGGTTTCTTGGGAGGGGAGGGGGCTCAGGTTCACAAGTTACCTTAGTTCCTGTATAGTATGGCTGCACCAAGTTACGGTCCAAAGTGTATCTGGACTCCTATATTAGCACCCTGGTTTCTCAGGGCTCCCCTGCTGGGCTGGCAGCAACATCTGATCTAGAATTCTGGCTCCAAGGTCACTAAGGTCTGGGGACTCCACTGCCTGAGCCTAGAACTGAAAAACAAAAAATACAAAGGAAGTAAGCCCCAAACCCCAAGCCCATTTCTCAAAGCCACAAGACAGTGAGGTAGTCCTTCTCTCACACCATCATCCAATTTAGTTCACGGTGCTCATGCTTGGGTGATCCCCTAGACATTGACAGAAAGAAAGGGAGACTGTCCCAGTCTAGTAGTTTTAAAAAGACAACCTGTTCTAGCTCCAGAGGCAATGAAAAGAGATTTTTCCCCACCCATGGGGTAGGGGGGTGCATGATATCTGCTTCCAGAAGATATCTGCTGTGTCCTACATGGAACCTCCATCTTTGGTTATCTGGGCATGTAAAGCCTAGTTACATAAAACACACATGTCGGTTCACATATGTTTACATGCACATGTGTACAGTATGCGCGTGTGTATACATGGACATATTTATGTCTGTGTGCATGTGTATAGGCATGTGTATGTGTATATATACACAAAGCACACATGGATGTATATATGTGTGTATGTTTTCCTTAAAACTACTCAGGGAAGTATTTAATGCATGTCCCACCGTGCTTACTTTGCAGCTTGGGTAAATGAGATCCAAAGCAACTAAATGACTTGTCCAGGGTCACCGAACTAGCAAATAACAGAGCCAAGACTAGGACACAGATCTTTAGAACGAGACAACTAGGGGCCCTTCTGGAAAGAACACTAGACGTGGAAGCAGGAAGAGCCCAGTTCAAATTCTGCCATAAACACAGCTGTGTGACCCTCGAAAAGGCATTTAAACCCTCTCAGCCTCTGGTTCTTTATCTGTAAAATGGGGGCAATAATAGCACCTTATTCACAGGGTTATTGTAAAGATCAAATAAGACAATATAGAGAGAGCTTTGAAAACTTTAAAGTATCACCATCATTATTATTACTATTATTATTATTATTATGTTCCTTCCAACACACCAGGCTCTCTCTCTAGTGAAAATATGCTCTTTGATACATAAAGGAAGGTAAAAAGTAGTCTGTAGAAGACACTAGAAATTAATCCTGGGTATACCTTACTAAATAGAGTGCTTTTACCAACAATCATGCAGACTTATGTTATACACTCACACACGCACATACACATACATATGAACATAGATAATGGTATATGTACTATTTATACATTAGCATACATGTGTATGATATGTATATTTGAATTATGTATGTTTATGTGCATATATAAAATGATATAGAACTAAACATTATAATTATAGATATTAAATGTAAAATTATACACATAGATACAAAACTACAATTAAAAACTATTCGTTGTGTTCTATATCACTGCTCTGAAGGCTAGTTTTCTAGAGGGGAAAAAATAGGAGATAGAATATTTGAAATTCCAAACATATCGGGCAAGTTTTGCTTCTTTACTGGAGTTCTGGAGAATGCCAGATGAATGAGCTCCAATCTGCGTTGAAGGCACTACTGTTCTTCTGGCTTCCTAGGTTCATAAATCCCACATTACCCTTGACTCGTCCCACTTACTCTTTCTATTCCCTCAGTCCCTCATCACCTTTTCCTTGGATTACTACAATAGCCTTCCAAATGGTGCCCCTGCCTCAGATTTCTGCCCGTGCCAGTCTGTTCTGCACAAGTGATTTTCCTTAAGGGCAGCTCTGACCACGTCACTCTCCTAGTTAATGAACTTCAGTAATATTTCTCAAAAATAAAATATCAAAACCTCTGCTTAGCTTTTAAAACCCTTCAAAACCTGGCTCCAATCTTCTCATTCTCAGTTTGCATTGTTCCCTTATCCCACAGTATGAAATCCAGTCAAACTGATCTTCTCTGTGGTCTTCCCATACAATATGGCATCCCCCATCTGCATACCTTTGATCCGGCCATCTTTGTGCAGAATGCACTTTCTCCTCCCTCTTCTACATCATAGAATTTCACTCTTACTTAAAATGCAGTACCACCTTCTGTGTGAAACTTTTCTAACTGATAGGGCCTTTCCTCGCAAAGTACCTTATACTTAACTATGTAGTAGTTATTGTTATTTGTTGTCTTTATTATTTACATAAAATATATATGATTATATAGGCATATATAACTATATACATACATATGTATATATACACATATGTATCAGCACATGCATATTTATGTATTGGAAATATGTGTAGATAGATAGAGAGATAGTAGATAGATAGATGAGTAGATAGAGAGATTAGATAGGTAAACAGACATACTTGGTGTTTACTTTTCTAGAATGTAAGTTCCACAAGAATAGGAATTGCTTTATTTTTGTATTCTCAGTGCCGAATAGTTTGCCTGGTACAAAGAGCTAAATAAATGTTTGCTGATGTTCATTGATGAATTGATTGATCCAAAAATAGCAGACAATAGGTAACAGCACACCTGTAAATAGGGTCAGGTAGATTTAATTCTAATTCTAGTGCACTTTGTACTATACCATACTTCCTGTCTGTTTAGCAGGTTCTACTATAAGATTACAATTCCTTGGAAACTCATGAACTACTTGCTAAAATATATATATGTTACTATTTAGAGCCATAACTACAGTCTGTGGCTAGGACATTGTCCCACATTGACACATGGCTGATAGGGCTGCTGATGTAGCCTGCTATGGCTATATCTACACAGACAAGTGGCTGTTGAATGATTCTTGTCCCAGCACATGCTTTACTCTATAATAGTCAATCTCTGCTATGTGTAATGAGATTGACCACTAAGCCCAGTCTTTCTGAGTTTTCACAGAGGCCTTGGCAGATGCAATCCCTGTATGAACCTGAAACATGTCTACATTTTTGTCCAGTCTTCTAGCCTATCATGAAGAGGAACCTTGTTGACTAGCAATATAGCCTTAAGTAGGAGAGATTTCAAAAGGCTTTATTCTACCAGACCCTGTTCATTGTCTTTGTCTGTCTTCTTCATACCTGGTGGCATACAAGTGAGACAAAACAGACAATATTCTAAGAAGAAAGGTCTTGGGCCCTCTTTATCCAAGGCCAACATATGACCTCTTTTGACCTTCAGCTGCATTCATTGATGAAAATTCAAAATCACCATGTCTGAATCATGTGATTATCAAGTTATTGCCGCTGGAGAGACCTGACCTTCTAGAAGAGATTATGAGGGAAGCCTCATTTCTCTTGGGCAGACAAAGGTAGGGATCTGTCAGGCTGCTGTGTGGTGCACCAGAAAGCACAGATGTTTCTTTGAACCATTCTGTTTGAGTATGTTCATGTGGTTTCTATTTTTTTTTAACTTAACTAGAGCCGTGCTTTCATTGGTGTAGGGACATACCAGTGAAAAATTCTTTTTATCAATGCAAATGAGCATCTGCCCTGCAACTTGCCATCTCAGATGAGAAATGTCTGTGACCTTGAAAAGTCAAGCACATTTCCCAGGGTCACACAGCCAATATGTATACAGAGGAAGACCTTGAACCCAAGTCTTCCTGTCTCTGTGGTCATCCACTATTACATAGTGCTTTATGTTTGGTTAATTACTCAATAAACCTTGTAGTTGGATGTGAGTGGGAAGCATTCTCTCAGTTCTTTGGGAATCCCTAACTTGACAAGCACAGTAGTCTGGGTTACTTTAGAGTAACTGAAACAGAGCTACTAAGCACATCTTGGAGAGATGCTATGGGTGGGTGGGGCGGGGGAATAGTGTGACTCTGAGGAATACATTTGAATCTCCTTTGGCACTCCAGTACTCACTGAGTGCTCTGCTCCAGTATTTCCTGCTTAGAGATGGCTCTAGTTAAGAAAATGTCAATGAAAGCCCCATGGCCCTGGCTCCTTCTGGCCTTGACACAAACATGGAATTTCCAACAATCAACCAAACAGTTTTTAAGAGGAAGAATTTGATTCTCAACATACTGTAAAAAGTCAACAGTTGATACCCTGATAAGAACGAAAACATATATTTTTCAAATGGAGCCAAAGTCCAAGAATAGAGAACTGAGAATTGCACTAACCATGGAAGCAATGATCAGTAAATCGAGTAAATGTCTGCTGACTAGTGAGCATTTCGCAAGCACCTATTATGTGCTACTCATTGTGCCAAATGATAGAGGTGCCAAAAAGGGCAAAAGACCATCCCTGAATTCAAGGATATTTTTTCATCTATATTGATTCTTTTAAAAATGAAATAAAACATTCATTTTAGACCATTAATACTTTATATTTGTATTTCTTAATATCAGAGAAAAATTACTGTAATTGAAAACATTACCTGCCCAATCTTTTCATCACAATATTTCTAATTCAAATGTTGGTCCAAATTCAGTGACAGGGTGATGTTGTCTAATGGAAAGCAATTATATTTCAGATCATGAGTTCTTGTACCAGCTCTGCCCCTCATTAGCTCTGTGGCAAATCCTCTTAATACTCTGGGCCTCAGTTTCCTTTTCTATTAAAAGGAGGAAATAAAATAGACCACAATATTTCTAATGCCCCTTCTGATGAAGCTCACAAATTCTGTTTCCAAGTTTGTTCAAGCCAATAGCCTGTGGATAATGAAATGGTCATTAACTAGTGATAAGATGCTCTCAGCTCATTGGAGCCGAGTCAGCAAGAACAGCTTCTGCCTTTATTCATTGCATGTTCATGGTAAATAATGTTAGATAGGAAGTAGAATTTGACATTGAAATACACGTCTATTTTTTGTTTTGTGGATGTGTGTGTGTTCAGGTCTTGGTGGTCCAACACTTAGCAAAAACACTGGCACATAGTGGGTGCTTAATAAATGCTCATCAACTAGCTGACTAGACCTAGGATTACATCAGTGCATTCCTGGCCGGTAACCTCCTTTGCCAATGCAGACAAATGATTCATTAGCCATTTGTAATCTCAGGGAAATTCTTAAGACAATGAAAGGTCAAGTGACTTGCCTAGGATCACACAGACTATCAAAAACAAAGCATAGCAAAGGCAGTAGGTGGCACAGTGGATAGAGCATTGGCGCTGGAGTCAGGAGGACCTGAGTTCAAATCTAGCCTCATGATGCTCACTAGCTGTGTGACTTTAGGCAAGTCACCGAACCCTGCTTACCTTACCCTCCTGACTCTTGGATCAGTGTTTATCCCATATTCCACATTGTCTCTTACTGAAGTAAGTTAGAAGGATGTGCTAGTAAGTGTTTAACATCTGGCTGAGGGTGGAGGTGGTGGTGTGGGTGTACACATGGCACACTTTTAAGTTCTGTCTGTACTATTAATATCTTCTTCACCATATTTATAAGTGTGGACAGTCAATGAAACAATAAATCAAGCCCTGGTTTGTAAAATTTGCATATACTTAAAGGGTAAATGATCACACTGAAAATTTAACAGCCAGCTCTCACTATCCAGAAGGAACTGAATGACCCCTATCACAATTCTTTTCTAAACTTGTACTTGAGTGAAATCTATTGTGTTCAAATGAAGTAGAGTTAGATTATTCTTTGATAAATGTAATCTACTGAAAATAGTAGAACGAGGCAAGCTCCAAATCCTGTCTGGGGTCACCGAGTCAGCATGGATCAGAGACCCGTCTGAACCCAAGCCTTACTCTGTGGGTAATCTCTTAAAAAATATTATTTTAATAAATGTAAAGAGAGAAAATAATAAAAAAAAATGTGAAATGTGGAATTAAATCTGGAGCAAAACCCTTAGTGCCGAACAAGGAAAAAACCTAAAGCATCAGCTGTTTCTTCAGCCTGGAGAATTCCTAATGCAACACAGCTCTCAGCCTGGTGACGACCTAGTAGCTAAGTTCCAAGGAGCTGCCAGAGGCAACTAGAGGTTAAGCGATTTGTGCAAGATCCCACAGTCAGGAGGGGCCCAGACCCTCCTGACTCCAGGGCCAGTGACCTCCTCACTGCCCCTCACTGACAAACTAAGCAGAAAATGGGGGCAATAACAGACAAATGCAATTCAAAATAATAAAATAACAAACTACGAAGAAGTGTGAAAAGCATTTAATTTCTCTTCTTAAGTTTGGTTGAAGTTTTGCTACATTCTTTTCTTCCTTCCTTCTTTCCTTCTTTCCTTCCATCCTTCTTTCTTTCCTTCCTTTCTTCCTCCCTTCCTTCCTCCCTCCCTCCCTTCCTTCCATCCTTCTTTCTTTCCTTCCTTTCTTCCTCCCTCCCTTCCTCCCTCCCTCCCTTCCTTCCTTCCTCCCTCCCTCCCTTCCTTCCTCCCTTCCTCCCTCCCTCCCTTCCTTCCTTCCTCCCTCCCTCCCTTCCTTTTCCTCCTCCCTCTCCCTCCTCCTTCCTTCCTTCCTCCCTCCTCCTTCCTTCCTCCCCCTCCCTCCTCCTTCCTTCCTTCCTCCCTCCCTTCCTTCCTTCCTTCCTCCCTCCCTCCCTTCCTTCCTTCCTTCCTCCCTCCCTCCCTTCCTTCCTTCCTTCCTTCCTCCCTCCCTCCCTTCCTTCCTTCCTTCCTCCCTCCCTCCCTTCCTTCCTTGGTTCCTCCCTTCCTTCCTTCCTTCCTTCCTTCCTTCCTTCCTTCCTTCCTTCCTTCCTTCCTTCCTTCCTTCCTTCTCTTCTTCCTTCCTTCCTTCCTTCCTTCCTTCCTTCCTTCCTTCCTTCCTTCCTTCCTTCCTTCCTTCCCTCTTCTCTCCATCTCTCTATGTATCTGTCTCTCTCTACATTTCTCTCTCTGTTGCTGTCTCTCTCTATTTATCTGCCTTCCTCTGTTTCTCTCCCTATTCCTCTGTTTCCACCTCTGTCTCTGTATGTCTGTTATTTCTATGTCTGTCTCTCTGTCTTCTTCCCTTTTAAAAAAAAAACAAACAACCAGAAGAAGACAACAAAGTCAAAGCCCCTATATCCAAAGCCTCCAAGAAAAATATGAATTGGTCCCAGGCCTTGGAAGAGCTCAAAAAAGATTTTGAGAAGCAAGTAAGGGAAGTAGAGGAAAAACTGAGAGTGATGCTAAAGGAGACCCAAAAAAATACTGAAGAAAATAACACCTTAAAAAATAGCCTAACCCAAATGGCAAAAGAGGTCCAAAAAGCCAATGAGGAGAAAAATGCCCTAAAAAGCAAAATTGGCCAGATGGAAAAGGAAGTCCAAAAGCTTACTGAAGAAGATACTTCCTTAAAAATTAGAATAGAGCAATTAGAAGATAGTGACTTTATGAGAAATCAGGACACAGTAGAACAAATCCAAAAGAATGAAAAATTAGAAAAAATGTGAAATATCTCATTGGAAAAACAACTGACCTGGAAAATAGATCCAGGAGAGAGAATTTAAAAATTATTGGACTATCTGAAAGCCATGATCAAAAAAAGAGCCTAGACATCATCTTTCAAGAAATTATCAAGGAAAACTGCCCTGATATTTAGAACCAGAGGGCAAAATAGAAATTGAAAGAATCCACAGATCTCCTCCTGAAAGAGATCCCCAAAGGAAAACTCCTAGGAATATTGTAGCCAAATTCCAGAGTTCCCAGGTCAAGGAGAAAATATTACAAGCTGCCAAAATGAAACAGTTCAAGTACTGTGGAAACACAATCAGGATAACACAAGATTTAGCAGCTTCTACATTAAAGGACCGCAGGGCATGGAATATAATATTCCAGAGGGCAAAGGAGATAGGATTACAACCAAGAATCACCTACCCAGCAAAACTGAGTATAATCCTTCAGGGGAAAAAATGGTCATTCAGTGAAATAGAGGACTTTCAAGCATTCTTGATGAAAAGACCAGAGCTGAATAGAAAATTTGACTTTCAAATACAGGACTCAAGTGGAACATGAAGAGGTAAACAGGAAAGAGAAATCATAAGAGACTTATTAAGATTGAACTGTTTACATTCCTGCATGGAAAGATGATATTTATAACTCATGAGACCTTTGTCAGTATCAGGGTAGTTGGAGGAAAAAAATTATATGTATTTATATGTAGATAGATAGATAGAGGGCACAGGGTGAGTTCGAAGATTAAGGGGTCATATCTGGAGAATAAAATTAAGGGACAAGAGAGGATTATACTAGGAGAAGAAGAAAGGGAGAGGTAGAATGGGGTAAATTATCTCAAAAAAAAAAACAGAAAAAAAAAGTCTTACAGTGGAAGGGGAATCGGGGGAAGGTGAGAGGGAATGAGTGAATCTTATTCTCATAGGATTTGGCTTAAGGAGGGAATAACACATTCAGTTGGGTATGGAAATCTGTCTTACCCTACAGGAAAATAGGGGGAGAAGGGGACAAGAGAGCAGGGGGATGATAGAGAGGAGGGCAGATTGGGAAAGGGGTTAATCAGAAGTAAATATTTCTGAGGAGGGACAGGGTCAAAAGAAAGAATAGAATAAATGGGAGGGCAGGATAGGATTAAGGGAAATAGAGTTAATTTTTCACAACATGTCTACTATGGACGTGTTTTGCATAACTGCACATGTACAACTTATATTGAGTTGCCTGCCTTTTCAATGAGGGTGGGTGGGGAGGGAGGAAGAGAGAAAATTTGAAACCTAAAGTTTTAAAAACATATGTTTAAAAAAATGTTTTCACATGCTACTGGGAAATAATATAGGAAATGGGGTACAGAAGTCTATCCTGCCCTACAGGAAAATAGAAGGGGAAGGGGATAAGAGAAGGGGAGAGAGACAGAAGAGAGGACAGAGTAGGGGAAGGGATAGTCAGAATGCATGCCATCTTGGGGTGGGGGAGGGGGAAGATGGGGTGAAAATATGGAACTCAAAAACTTATGGAAGTGAATGTTGAAAACTAAAAATAAATAAATTTATATTTAAAAAAAAGACATATATTTTGCACGAATCATTCCCTATCTTCATGATCCTATTATATATGCCACCAAGCAGTAAGTTTTAGATTATCTGAAGAAAGACTACAAGGGAATATCACATCACCTAAAAAAATTTATTATTAGAAAAGTTTCAGAACAATGACAAGAGCCAGATATAGTATTCTATTTCTTAGTTTACATATTTAAAATGGATTCAAATGAGAATTATGACTAATGGGATTCAAAATCTGTCTTCTGAAATGTAGATATTGTGTTTCCTAGATACAGGAGTTTCAAGGTATTTTTTTGTTTGTTTTCTTCACTGTGATGATTTATTTACATAATCTAAAGTTCTTTAGGAAATAGTACAGTTCTATATCTGTATCTGCATCTGTTCCTTTATTCGTTTCCAAATTTTCTTCAGTGAGTAGCTTGTTAAGTAAATCATTTTGGAATTGTTTGAATTGAATGCCATATTATCTTATTCTTATATATTTGTATTGATTTTCATCTTGATTCTCACAAGTCGATGTTTTGTTTTTTGAAACGAATTCCTAGTTATCTTAATTAATAAATGTTGACTTACTGAACAAGGGTAAATTCATTTTGGGGAATGTTGTTTCATACTCGCCATGTGCAGTGCCATCATGTTCTTGAAAAAATATTTTTGATACATAAGTGTGAAGTTTTCATACAGGCAATTAACCTTTGTACTCTCATTTTTTTCCTGGATACTGTTTTCATTTTTTTATTTTTGTTTTGGTAATGTTTTCTTATGACCACTTTTACATGAAAGTGGCCAACAATTTATATAAATGTTCATTTTATTCACACAGTCTTTATAAATTCTTAATAGAATGCTCTACTTCCTCACCCTCTGCATATGATTTTGGTTTAAGATGAAACTTGGACCCAGAATGTTAGCAATTGGTTATTTTATTTTATTTTATTTTATTTTATTTTATTTTATAGGAATTTTAAACAACTTTCTTAAGGTTTAAAGGGCTATTGAATATAAATGACACTGAGTTATACTTAGGATAGTATTTCATTTTATTTTTATATTTATATACATCTAAAATTTATTAATACCTTCCTTTTGTACATCTTCTTCATTTCTTAGTGTATCTAATCTTTCATAGTCTGCTCAGAAATTCATTCTTTTATAACAAAGAATTAAACCAGAAAAAGGAGAGAGGAGGCAGGTATTTGTTTGTTTGTTTGTTTTAGGCAATTGAGGTTAAGTGATTTGCCCAGGGTGACACAGCTAGTAAGTGTCAAGTGTTTGGTCTGAGGACAGATTTGAGTTCAAATCACCACCTAGCTGCCCCAGGGAGACAGTTTTGCAAACCAACTATATACATCAATCCAGGCCAGCAGTATATACAGTATTCCTCCTCCACAGTTCCCCACCTCTACTAAGAAGGGAAGGATATGCAATATCATATCATATATATTTGAAATGAGCTTAGTCAGTGTAATTATACAGTATTGAATTTCTAATGTTCTTTCCATTTACATTATTGTAAAAATGATTATATTGTTTCTTTCTTCTTGTTTTATTTTGTGATGGTTCATATAAGTTATTTAATCTCTACCCATATTCTTCATACTCATCATTTCTTCAGTGCAGTAGTCATTCAACACATTTACTTACCATTGTTTTTAGTGATTCCCTAGCCAATGGGCATCGACTTCTTCATAGTGATTTGTTCCTGCAAAAAGTACTGTTACAAATATTTTTGGTGTCTATATGAACCTTTATTTTTTTTATTTCATTATTCTTTGGGTATATACCTAGCAGCAGAATGTCTGGGATAGGGCATGGATATTTCAGTCATCTTCTTTGTATAATTCCAAGTTTCAAGAATAGTTGGGTCAGGTAGAGCAAAGATGGCATGGTACAAGCAGTAATCCACCTGAATTCTCTGAACGTGACCCTTCCCCAAAGAATTTTAAAATAACGCATATGAACCGTTTGTGGAGTTGTGAACTGATTCAACCACTGCGGGGAACAATCTGGAATTATGCCCAAAGGGCTGTAAAAACTGTGCATATCCTTTGACCCAGCAATACCACTACTAGGTGTGTATCACTGTGCACAGTAACAGCAATGCTGTAATGATAATCACCTGCGAAAAGCTTGTCTACTCTGATCAATATAATGATTCAAGACAATTCCAAAGGACTCAAGATGAAAAAATGTGATCCACGTCCATAGAAAGAAGTGACGAACTCTGAGTAAAAATTGAAGCATAGTTTTCTCACTTACCTTATTTTTTTAGCCGTTTTTTGTGATATGTCTAATATGGAAATATGCTTTATGTGATTTCTCAGATATAATTGACATCATATTGCTTACTTTCTTAGTTTGTGGGGCAGGGGTAAGAGAAAGGAGAGAATTTGGAACAAAAATTTAAAGAAAAAGGATGTTAAAAATAAACTATTAAAAAAGAATACTTGGACAAATTTTGAATAGTGTTTTAAAAGGCTAAATCTGTGTGTTGGGGTGAGGAAGCGAAAAATCATACCTCACAATTTGGCACTTTTAATCTTCATGGAATAGATGGGGGAAAAAATGAAGCCTAGAGTAATCTGCTGAGTTTCTCCGTTTATGGCGTCAAGTGGGAAAATTAGAAAATTGGATTGTTTGGGGTTAGCGAATCTAGACATATTGCTTCTGAATGCCAGACACTCAAGCTGTTTTCTAACACTGAGTGCATATTTGACCTGAACTATTAAGGCAGCAATTTCAAGAGCCTGTGCATTTTCATCGACATCTTCTGGTGCATGAAGTATGAATAAAAGGACACTATTCTCTTTTGCACACATATTTGAGCAGCTGAATGTAAATGAAGCTTTTATATCGATGGAAACAAAGAACTCTGGACAACAGAACAGTGTGCCCAGAGCTACAGAACAACCACCATCCTCGCTGCTTATGGGACAATTTACTGGCTGTTGACAAGTCCGTTAAATTTCAGGACAGACCAGCTGCAGACAAAATCTCAAGTTGCTAGTACTCTGAGTCCATTTCTACTTCCTTCTTTAAATGCAATGGAGTATTGCTAACTGATGACAAATCATAGGTTCATAAGTTCATAGATCTAGAGGCACAAAGGATGCCAAAAGCCAATGATTTTCCAGATAAGGAAACTGAGGCCCAGGGAGATGAAGTCATTTTTCCAAGGTCACCTAGATAGCATCAGAGGTAAGGTATTTGACTTCAGATCCAGTGCCCTGCACCATGTGGCCTCCCTGATAAAATCAATGACACTGATGAAATGAAGTTGACAGGCAATATATCTTTCAGCTGGTGGAATCAATAATGCTGTGTCTGTACGTAAGACCAAGTGACTAAACTGATTAGTTAGTAATCAGTCAACATATTTATGACAAGCCAAAGACTAAACTTGGACTTCAAGAATGGATTGAATGACAACTTGTCAGCTATGTTGTACTGAATATTCCTTTGGGGGGTGCATTGAATTGGATAGCCACTGAGGTCTCTTCTGGCTCTCAAATTTTATGATTCCATGATTCTGTGAAAGCAAAAAGAGAGACTGCATTAGGCTACATCAGAAGAAAGAATAGAGTTGTTTGGTTTGGTTTGAGATGGCAGGAAAGGGAGTAAGAGGTGAAATTTGCAAAGAAGCAATTTGGATGTGAAGGAAAATGACATCCTAACAATAAAAGCCATCCCAAAGTAGAATGATCCACCTTTAGATACAGTGAGGTCCAGATCTCTGATGGTCTACAAACAAAGACCACGTGATTACTTGTACAATGACCAACAAAGAACCTTTTAATTCTAAAAATTATATAATTAAATGACTGAACTTCCTTTCTAAAAGTCTTAGCCTCTAAATAAGGAGATTAATATGGGCCATTCTGGAAAGAGAGAGAGAGAGAGACAGAGAGAGACAGAGAGACAGAGACAGAGACAGAGAGAGACAAAGACAGAAACAGAGAGACAGAGAGAGATGGAGAAAAAATACAGAGCCAGAGAAGAAGGGGAGACAAAAAGAAAGAGACTGAGACAGACAGATAAAGACAGGCATAGAAAGACATAGAGACAGAGACAGAAGACAAAAATATGATAAATGATGTACTTGACAAATGACATTTTTCTTCTTCCTTTCCTCCATCCCTTCTTTCCTTCACTCCTCTCTCTGCCTACCTCCCTTCCTCCATTTCCCCTTCTTCTCTTTCTTCATCCATCTCTCCCTCCAGCCCTCCTTCCTTTCTTTTCTCTGTTTTTCCTTCCTTCCTTCCCTCCTTCCTTCCTTCCTTCCCTCTTTCCTTCCTTCCTTTCTCCACCTCTCCTTACTCATATAGTTTCTGGCATTTTCCAATTTCACTTTATTTCAGAGTATTAGTAAAAATGATTGAGGGCTATATACTTTACACTTTTTAATTATTTTGTACATTTTTTTTCTCATTTACTTATCTTTCTGCATATTTTCATTCAGTAGAATATTAGATCCTGGAAGACTTTTTTTTTTTTTTTATGCATTCCCAGCATCTAGCATTATACCAGTCATATAGCAGGCAGCTAGTAAATGCTTGTTGCTTATAACTTCTACTTTGTCCAGAAAGTAAACTGGAAAGTCCTAGATAGTATGCTTATTCAAGTCTTTCTCCTCATATTGATCCACATGTACGTGAAGCTGGTAGTAATCATCTCCTTTGCCATTCAGAGGCATTCTTGACTTGGATTTTTTCCAAGCAACTAGAAATTTGGGGTTCTAGGTCAAGCAGCAGTGAGCTTGTCCTCAACTCAGCTTTGTAACACATATGTACAAATAATAAAAGTAATCAAGACAAATCGATTGAGTGTGAGAGTGTCACTAGAGAAGCTTATCCAGTAGATTGTCAAAATCAGGAAATCCTAGCTCTGCCACTTACTAGCTCTGTTATTTTGGGAATGTTAATAGAATTCTCATTGTTTCATGTGGAAAATGAGAAGAAAGTCCAGTAAATAAACATGAATAAAATGTAATAACAACAATACAGACAAGCAAAACAAAATGTGTCTGCATGTCAAAAATACACGATATAGTAAAATAATAGCATCATAAAATGCTAGAGCTGTTAAGGACCTGAGATAATTTGGCCTAACACACTCAATCTGCAGATAGAGATAGGGAGGGTAAAGTCTAGTTTAGGGTCTTAAAAGAGATAAGTAGCAGAGCCTGATGATATATTGACTGTGATCTTCCTAATGGTGTCAATCTAAAATATCTATTTGGACTCAATGACCTTAAAGATTCCTTCCAAATAAATATTCAATCCTTCAAGAACTGTGTGTGGCAAACCCTCTATGATGAAGAAGATAGTTTTTGTGAATTGTCATTCATGAGAAATGCATCACCTAGCAGCCCATTTCCCTGAGTTTTGCTAAGGTAATGAAGAAAGAATAGACGGACCCATCCCCAGTTTCCTAGTCAAAGCCTTGTCAGCTTGGTGAAATGTCCAGACCTTATGTTCTAACAGCACACATTTTATGAACCCAGGTTACCTCTAAGCCTTGATGACACATCTGAGTAGAGTATCAGTGTAAGTGCTGCACGGTATTACTTGATTACAAATACATATTCAATTAAATTCCATGATCATAGAGCAAACCCAATGCATCATTTTAAAGAAGTCTATCGAACAAAATTGCTGCTTACCATTATCAACTTAAGTCATCTATTAAATATTTAATATGTGCTAGGCACTCTGAGAAGCAATGACAATGCAAATGCAAGTAGAAAGAAAGAAAGACAATCCTCTTGCTCAAGGAATTAACATACTAATACTGGAATATAACATATAAAAGAAAGTTGAAAAGGTAAGAGGAGAAAGTAGGGTGGTAAATAGAGAAAATCCAGAGACTGAGAAGTGTAACCTGGAAAGGAATAGCAACATGGTTGGCCTGGAAATCCTCCTTAAAATAGAGGTTCTGGGAGAAAACAGCCAATCAGAGGAAGAGGCCTCAGGGGCAGAAGGTTCTTCCAATATGCAAAATCTAAGTGTTGATTGAGCTTTCAAGGTGAAGAAGTTAGTGTGACATTGTAGAAAGAGTCCAGAGAGTTAGGAATATAGCCTGGAAAAAAGATGGTATACATAAATTATAACAATATATAATTTAAATAAACCATAGAGCTGAAAAGAACCTAAGAGATTATATGGCCCCAAACTATTTTTTTTTAAGAATGACAATATAAATGCCAGTAAGAGGGAGTAGATTTGGCTCTAAGACATAAGGTGAGATCTATATCAGTAGAAAATTTTCAAATGAAGAATCTAAAAGAAAGTCCAACAAATAATCTACTTTTTTCAGGTCAAGAATGTACACTGTAGTAAAATCATGAAATCATTAAACACTGGAGCTATGAGGGACCTCAAATATCATTCAGCCTTTTATCTGTAATTTGCAGATGAAGCCAAGAAAGTGAAGTGCCTACTTAAGGCATTTACTATCTTGAAGCCTGATGATATTGCGGTAACTGAGGTTTTCTTAATTGTGTGAGCAAAAAGTTTCTTTGAGAAAACATAAGAATTGTGTTCAAATCCTTATTTTTTTCAAGGTAATAAAGGTTACTACATGACTTGGGCAAACCACCAAATCTCTCTCACCATAATTTTCCTTATCTGTAAAAATGAGAGTGTTAGTTAAGATTACATCTGAGGTCCCTTCCAGCTCAAATCTATAATTCTATGGGGAAAGCATATTGTTTTCATACACCACATAATTTTCCCCTTTTGAATTATCTAATAAATCATTCACATTAATTCTGTAAGGCAATTTTAGCCTCTATAAGAACAATGATTTGTTGGTTCTAATCTCTCATTTCTCAATTTAATAAACATTCATTAAGCACCTATCATATATAAGTCAGTAGAAACAGAATGATATATCACTCAGTAAATATTTATTAAGTACCTATTATGTGTAAAATACCATGCTAGGAGTTAGGGATTCCCAGAAAAAAAAAAAAAAGATATGTTTTCAATTGAATGCTTCAGTTTTGGTGGACTTGGAGTAGTGCGGAAGAGGGTTCCAATCTCACCTTTGATGCTTACTCTAGTCAAGTCATTTAATCTCTATGTGCCTTAGATGATTCTCTAAGATGCCTTTAGTAAATCACAGGTTGGCATCTTTATGTTGGGGGGAAGAAGTTCACAAAAAAGGTAGCCCTGTACACTTACAAAATGATGCATTTTCTGAGCAAGACACCAACCTAGGTGTTGGGACGATAAGAGCAAAAAGAAAAGAAAAAATAAATTTTCATTCTGCTTAATGAATGAATGGTTCAAACCATAATGTATCCATTGATGTTTTAAACACCAATTCTAATATTTGTTTAGTCATTTTCAGTTGCATCCAAGTCTTTGTGATTCCATTTGGAGTTTTCTTGGCAAAGATACTAGAGGGGCTTGACATTTCCTTCTCCAGCTCTTTCTATATACGAGGAACCTGAGGCAAACAGGGTTAAGTGAGTTGCTCAGGGCCACATAGCTAGTTAGTGTCTGAGGCTACATTTGAACTCAAGTCTTCCTGACTCTAAGCCCAGGGCTTTATCCACTGCTCCACCTAGATGCCCAGACTAATCTTAGAAAATATCAAATACTAGAATCCACTGTTTAAGAAGGACCTTTATAGGTTCATGTGGAAGTGATTACACACACACACACCTAGATGTGCAAAAGTAAAAGCTTATTAAAAAAAAACAACTTAGCCACTAAAATACAAGTTAGAAATTAGAAGGAAAAAAAATAAAAATATATGACTATATTTGTTACTCTACACAGCTCTTAAATGCATATTTGACACAAATACATGAGTCTCAAATCACATCAGGACAAAAACTTATTGGATGCAGTAAAAAAAAGTTCTCAAGATTTGGTTTGGAAAGGAATTGCATCTTACCCATTTTTTCCCCTCTAATTATCAAGCGACACTAAATAAGCAGCTTAGAATGAATCAGACTCACCTTGTTACTCATCTAGCTTATTGTGTTGGAAAACATTTACATAGTGAAATGTTGGTAATGGCATACTGATAACCCTGGAGCTATGAGCAAAGAGATTGCTGCTTTGTGCTAAATGTACATTTTAAACTTTTACTCCCACTAAATACCTCTATTTGCTAATGACTTCCTCCCTCCTGGAATTCATATTTCCCAAGCAATCTGCGAGGGTAGGATAGCTGTGATGTGACAAACGCTATTAAAACTAGTGGTCATACCCAGCACAGCAAATGAAGGGAACCATTCAACTAATTTATCTTTTAAGAAGTTGGCTACAAAGCTCCTGGGCCTGATAATAAGATATTTGGCCTTTTATCTCTAAGCTATTGGTCTGAAAGTGACTCAAGCTGATGATGGCCCAAAGCAGTAACTGGATGTCAATTCTCTAGGTTGCCAATCGAACAAGTCGTTTTAGCCTTCTGAGGAAAACAAAACAAAACACCTCTGGGCTTCAGGATATAGGCAAAGACTGCCCTTCAGTAAAGAAAGATGTCCCACTCTTGCAGCCTGCCACTGCATCCCTGATGTTTCCTTGGAACTCTCCATATCTGAGTAGCCTAACGAATCTCTCCCCAGATTTGAAAACATGCTGAAGTATACGTTTCTAAAAGATTACACATATTTCAGGAATTGTCTCTCTAATCAGCTCCCCCTACCTCAGCCTAAGCTGAGGAAAATCTCCGACCCCTAGGATAGCTTCCTGTCAATTCTGAACCAAACATTTATTGGATTGGACTAAAAATGTTGCAAGTGCTTATATTCTTTAATAACACCTTTAAGCAACATAGAAATGCATTTCTGCTTGCAGGTCATGACAGTTTGCATGTGTTTATGTCCCACTAGGGACATAAATGTAAGGCTTTCCCTGGACAGTACTCTAGGAGGATTCCCAGGAGAAGAGGTAGAAATAAAGAGCTATAGATCATATTCTGAGCATCTCACCAACTGTTGCAGCTGCTGGCTCTCAGTAAATTACTTGCTCATTTCCTGTCCTTGGTCCAACTGATTATCTCTCCCTGCTTTCCTGCATGCTTCTCCATGCCATAAGGTCTCATTTCCTGTTTGCTTTTGCTCGTCTTTACAAAGATATAGGAATGCTGCATAAATACATTGGTGAGAGAGAGAGAGATCTCTAGCTCCCTGCCAACCCAGAAAGAGAACCTGGGAGAGAAATACAGTACTGGGACACTCCAAGTAATGCGAATGTGCCATTGGACACTCATTCCACCCAGCCCACCAACATATCTAGGGGAGGGATGACATTCAGTGTCTCATATACTTGGAACTTTCTAAGCTAGAAACTGCCAGCTTCCTAACTGATTAATGGCATCACCGCTAAGAAATCAGAGGTAGGAAATCAAGCAGATATTCTCAAATGAGATCTTACCTCTCCCAAAAAAAAGGCCTGGATTTATTCCGCTATCTGTAGGACTGGGTTACATGGAAATGCCCTTCAAACTGACTTACCGAGTAGGAGGGTGCTTCTTGCCTGGATCATTTATCCTTTGGTTTGTTTTGTTTTTGTTGGGTTTTTTTTTTTCCCTGCACAGGCTTTTAGGTTAACACACCCACATCCGTATCCTGTCCCCTACAGAAGTCATACCTGATACTGACCCCAAATTTATCTTTGCCCACTTTTCCTTCCTCTTTATCATCATCCCTCCACCAGCCTCATATTTCAAATTTTTAGCATCTTTACTTGAGAGAAGTAAATCTAGGCCCACAGTAAAAAGGCATATACTGCTTTTAGCATAATTAAATGGTTCACTTTTGTGGAAATCTCTAATTCCCCCTAAAACACTCACAATGGGTTGAGACAGAAGTTCATGATTCCTAATATATTTTCATGTCTCATGTTATGACCAGCTCCTAATTTAATATTTTTGGGGCACAGTTGGGCTTCTAATGCTTATCATTCCTTATCCAGTTGGCAGGTTGGTAAATGATTTTTATGTTTTATACTCACCCTCGACCTACAAAATATTTATGTTTCCCAAGGGATTCATGGAGAAGGGACCCAAACAAGGTCACATAGCACATTGGTGACTGGATCTAGAATTGAACTCAAAGTTGTTGCTTCAATTAGCCATCTGAGCCAGGTTATGAGGTCATTTCAACCCAAAATTGAACAAACTACAAGAAATTATTTCTATTTAAGGTTAAAGCATTTTTTTAAAAATTTTCCCTTTTGCAGAACTTCAACCTGTGGATTTTTATTAAGATTTTTTTCCAGATTTCTTAGGTTACAAATTTAAAGCTGGAAGGAAACCTTAGAGGTCATTCAATCCAATGATATCATTTCATACATCAGGACACTGAGGCCAAAGTGAAGTGATTTGTCCAAAGTCACACAGGTAGCAAATGTAAGAGATGTGTTTGTAGATGATATCTCCTGACTTTAAAAACAATAATCCTACCTCTATACCCCCCTTTTTACAGATAAGAAAACTGAGACCCAAAGAAGTTGAGGTCATTTCCAAGGTTGTTAGTTTGACATTTATATGCTATTCAGAAAATTTTTCAGTGTGGATGAAAAAAAATCATACTGTTGGTCTGTGATATGTTTGCCATTTGCTACAGTACTTATGAACTTGTATATAGAAGACCTGGGTTCAAATTTTGGATCTTCTTTTAACCTCTTTGATCATGTGCAAGATTTCTCACATTTTTGTTTCCTCATCTATAAATAATAATAATAACAATAATGTAGCAGTCAAAATAAATGACCCATAGTGTTTTTTTTTTTCATCTCCAAATCCATGAGCCTATGGTCAGGCAGTGTTTTGAGACCCAACAAAATAGCTTCCTTCTAGTACATCTCTAGCATGTGTTTTGATTCTTGAATCCAAACCAGAACCTAGTTGATGCATAACTGAGCTGACAGTATCCTAGAGACAACTCAAAACTCAACCTCTGCTCAAAGCATCTATAGCTACATCTTCCCCTATTACTCATTTTCTTTGCTAATATAATACTCCTAGAATATTCATCCAACTCAGTGGTAGGATGGTACAAGGGGATTTTAGTTTTTCCAGTTTCAAGGTAGCCCATGGTTATTCATTCTTAAAACTATAGTTCATGAGCTCCTACTGGTTTGTACCTTTAATATTGTCAGGTAATAGGCATTTATTTAGCCCAGCACAAAGGCATTTACTGAGATGGCACAAGTGGACAGTAGCTAGTAAACATTCCCCCATAAACCTTCGACACACTCTCCCACAAATATATGCAGCATCAGTGGGCAGAGTAGCCACATACACAAAGTTCACTGGGGGAGTGAAGCACAAACACAGGGGAACACACAGCCTCTAGCACTGCAGGACTGGAATGTCCTTTCTCTTCTTGTGACATCTTTGTGCTGCTCTCCACTGGAATCAGTGTCTCTGGTGAGCAAGAAGCTTAGCTAAAATCCATGATACTTTCTCAGTGAAGCTTGATTCCTAACTACTAGGGCTCATTCTCTTTTGAATCTATAATTGGCTGCCTTCTCCGATAAAATGGATTACATTCCTCAAAAGCTCTCTCCACCCTTGACTCTCTTTTCTTGCTCTGCTTAAAAAATGCTGCAGCCAGAAATCAGGGAAGGGGAGAGGAAGGGAGAATACTACATATCCAATATGAACATGAATAAGAATCATTGATATAGCATTCCTAATAAGTGGCCACCCAGCTTTAGGTCAAAGTCTTTTAGAGACTCATAATTGATACAAGTTTTTCTTGATTAATTTAACCTCTATATATCTTCTACCCATTGCTCTCACTTCTGTTTTCTGGACTTAAGAGAACAAGGTGCCTGTTGGAAAGTAAGTTCTTTGGGAGTAGGTATTATTCATGCATGTATGCATGCATGCATTCATTCATTCATTTTTTGTTTATTTATTCATTCATTTATTTATCTACCTTTCCATTCAGTCATTTATTTCTTTGTTTGCTTATGTATTTATTTGCCTATGAATTTATTTGTTCATCTATTAATTTGCCTATTTATTTATTCATTTATTTATTTTTGTATTTGTTTCTCCAGTGCCTACTAAAGTGTATGAAAAACAGGTGTGGTAGTAAATGCTTATTGCTTGATTAATTGACCTTGATCAAATCACTGAATGCCCCTGGATATAGTCTCCTCATAAAAAAAAGGAAGATATTTAGATTAGATTCCTTATTACAGCCTCAAATCTATGAATTTATCATCTATAAAGTCTAATCCATCTTCCAAATGAACCTTTTAGATATTTGAAAAGTTAAAACCCCTCTCCCATTTCACCCAATTATTCACTTCTCTAGAGTAAACATTTCTAATTCCTTCAACTTATCATTATATGGCACAGTCCGGAGATACTTCACCATTCTGGCTGCCCCTCCTTAGATGTTCTACAGGTAACACAGTGTTGGGCACATGGTTGGCACTCAATATAGGGTAATAAAATGACATATATGAAGGTCTTGAATATCCCCAAATTTGAGTTGGTGCATGTATGCCCTATAGCTAAGGTTACGTATATGCTTGAAAAGAGCATCTTTCAGATTAGAGGGTTGGCATGGTATCATGGAATCTCATGGCAAATGACAGAGACCAGAATTAGAGCAAGACAAATACTGATACTGATGATGATAATGATAACGAAGACAATGATGATGACGATGAAGACAATGATGCCCAACTTTTATCTAGGGCTTTTTGTTTTACAAAATTATTTTTATATATTATTTATTCAAGCCACACAATACCTTTACAAAGTAAGCACTAGGAACTAGGTAGGTGACAAAGTGGATAGAATGCTGGACTGAAAGTAAAGAAGACCTGAGTTCAAATCCAGCCTCAAACACTTAATAGCTGTGTGATCTCCAGCAAGTCATTTAACCTCTATCTACCTCAGTTTCTTCAGGGGGTAATAATAACACCCACCTTCCAGAGTTTTCATGAGAATTAAATGATATGATATTTATTAAAATGCTTTGAAAAACTTTAAGTGGTATATAAATTCTAGCTATTCTTAATCTTTTTATTCTCATTTTGTAGAGGACTATAGAGTCTAAGTGGATTACCCATCATCAAACAACTAACAAAAGGTAGAAGTAGGATTTGAACCTGTTATTGTCTTACTCCAAGTCCTTCAGGCTATTTACTATTCCATACCATCAACTTTAATTAAACAGCTATGGGACATTGCAAAAGTCTGTCAAGCCAACCCTTAAAGGTATTTGGTGGTCATTGGGGTGAGGGGTAGGAGACACTCCTATAGCATGATGCCTCAAAAAGAAAAGCAGCAGTCAATGTGAGAATCCTTCAATGGTCCCTTCAATTGACAGAGACCAAAGATGAAAGCCAACTCAGCACAGCACCCTAGTAAATACATCCTGCTAAATGAATAGATGTCCCAACAGTCTGATTCTGGAAAGCACTGTGATATTCTCTGAATGCTATGGTAGGAACGCAATAGTTTTGGATGGAAACTCTCACTTAATTCATTAGAGTATCTGGTTTGAAAGAACATCTCACTGAAAAGAGTGGGAATCAATTTGGATTTCAATATGACAATTTTCAGGATATGTCTCTAATTACTGTACCTGCCTAAAATGGAGATGGGGTAGAGAATCCAAGTATTTCTTTTAAATCTAGCATGGTAGAATCCAATTTGCCTACCTTGTTATGGCCCCCACTTATCTTGACCTTAATGTCAACGTAGTGTGTTTTTTCATTTCCTCCCTCCCTCCCTCTCTTCCTTCTTTCCTTTCTTCTTCCTTTCTTCCTTCCTTCCTTACTTCCTTCTTTCATTTGTCATTAAGCCAGCCAACAAATATTTATTGATTCCCATGTAGCAGACACTGTACTGATCACCTGGGATGCAAAAGGAGGCAAAAATATGGTTCCTTGTCTCAGAGAGCTCACATTCTAATGAGGGAAGCAGCATCATGATATATAGTATAAGTAGGAGGTAATCTTAAAGGGAAGGGACTAGAATCAGAGTGAGGAAGAGAGAGAAACTAGGAAAGTCCCAAGGTAGAATCTTTAAAGAAAGTCAAGAAACAAATATTTATCAAGTATGGACCATGCCAAGAGCCACCCCATTCATCCTTGGCTCTCCCAGAGACCTAGCCTGTTTCGTAACTCTGATCTTTCACTGATATTGACACCACTAGCTGGCCCTGGTAGGTTTCTTCCTTAAAATATTAGCTTGCATTAACACTGTATAGACATGACCTAAATATAGCACTGCCCTTACTCATGCCATTCCCCCCACCAAATGCTTAAAATGGCAGATATATTTAAAACACCTGTCCTGACAAGGATGAGCCCATGAACATACCTCCGCCTATCTGTTTTAAACACAGCTGGTGTTCTATTAATAAACTCAAAACATTATTTCAGTTGCTTTCCTGAGCATAAACACTGGCAAATCTTGTGTTAACTTTTGGTACTATTGGAATGTGGAAACTGAGGAGCAAAAATTCCTTAATTTCCCCCTTTATCCTCACATTTTGAAAAATAACTATTATAATTCATAGTCCTAGACTTTATTTTTATCTTGAAGAAGAGAAGACTTGGGGTAGGGGAGGGGGGCGGTCAAGATTGCTGCCTTCAAATATATGAATGGCTGTCATTTAGAAGAAGGCCACAGAGGGACAAAGCAGGAGCAAATGGTGGAATAGGCTAAGAAGCTAATATTGTCTTGATGTCAGGAAGGTTATTCAAAATTTGAATGGGCTAACTCAGGAAGCATTGGGTTTTCCCCTCACAGTTCTTTAACCAGAAAGTGGATGACTTCTTGTTGAGTAGACTACAGGGGGATTTTTAATTTTCTATTTATTTATTCATTCATTCATTCATTCATTCATTCATTCATTTATTTATTCATTTATTTATTCATCTATTTATTTATTTATTCATTCATTTATTTATCTATCTATCTATTTATTTGTTTGTTTGTTTGTTTATTTATCTATCTATCTATTTATTTATTTACTAAATGGATACTTCTATCTCTTCTAACTATAAAATTCCAAGACTCTGTGATGGGGCATACTTTGCATTAGGAGAAGGAGTTTCCTTCTCTTGGAGTTCCCTATATCAATGAAATCACAGGGTTAATCCTTATTCCTAACTATTTTTGAGGCAATATCATTTTTACCTTTAACCTAACTGAGCCCTTATTTCATGATTTTCAATGTCAGGGACCTCTTAAAATGAATGTCCCGCTCCCCAAAAGCTTCCAGTGACTATAAAGCTCTTCAACCTCTATGAAAACTTCTTCTATATGAATTACGTTTTTTTAAATTTAATTGGATATTACAATCACAGATTTAGAGCTGCAAGGTACCTAAAAAGCCATTTAATCCAAGCCTGTCATTTTACAAAAAGAGAAGCTAAAGCTATGAAAGGTTAAGCAATTTCTTTAAGGTTACAAACCGGTACTAAGTCAAGATTTCACCCCGAAGTTCTCAGATTCCAAATCCAGGGCTTTTTCCACTGTACCATAGTAGGCCCCATAGGCTCTAGTGGTCATTCTCTCAACTCCTACTGACATTAATGAGTCAGGTCTTTAGAAGACTGGCTAGTAACAGTGGTTACATTAACCCTTCCAGCTCAAAGGGACAGGATGTTCTTCTATAACGCCTGAGCCCCTGCTCTGGTGTATCCTCTGCATTATCAATCACCATGATTGTCAATCCAGTGTACTTGATCAGCTAACATCAATTAGCTTTTGAAAATGATAGATTTGCCCATAAGATATAGCAAGAAGCACAAACTCACCCTTTTGCTGTCAGATTGGAGTCACACTTTCCCCTGCACTTCCTCAGTGTATAGGGAGAATAGGCTCAGACTGAAGCATTCAATCCATGAAGTTCATTTCAAACATGGCACAGACCATGGACAAAGCCCCCCCCCACCCGCACCCCCCCACACACACAGACCCTGCTTAGAGAAACAAGCATCTTGATATCAATCCACTGCTGGATTGGGTCAGGCAGGTCACTCAGGGATTGGCTTCACACTGAGGTTATTTATCCATAATCTCTGGCATGGCCTCTAATTCCTTGGCCTCTGGTACTCCCCTGACTTTTTGGAAATCACCAAGACACAGCCTACTGTCCAATTTTACCAACATTCCTTCACCTGTGTTAGAAAAAAAAAACACAAGAGGAACAGAAGAAATAGCAGGGCCAAGTTATTATGGCTTTACACCGATCTATGTGGGAAGAGTAGGCCAATAGAGCTCTCTCAACTCAATAGCTTAAAGCAATGTTACCTACTTGAACACAGCCACAGAAGAAATAACCTGAGTTGACCCTGTGACCCTGTGGGTATCTTTTATATGCATACCCAGTTCCAGCTCAGCAACCAATGAAAAAGGCACACAATAAGTAAAGAGGAACAGTTATAGAACACTTGTATATATCCAGGTGGGGAATTATATCAGGCTAAGCATGCTTCCATACTCATAAGGGCTCTGCTCTCATTGCTTAGTATCCTACTATACCACACAAAAATCTTTTCCCTACTCCATTGTGTATGTCTATAAAGATAAATACACACGTATATATATATGTACATATGTATATATACATACACATACACATTTATATATTCTACATAATTGCGTTACATACATGTATGCATATACATATATATATATTATGCTCACATATATAAAGGAAATTTACCACAGAATTCTGTTTTATTTATGTATATGCCTAGAGATGGATAGATAGATAGATAGATAGATAGATAGATAGATAGATAGATAGATAGATAGACAAACATATATACACATCATTTCCCATGGAATTCTGAAGCTTTGACACCATATGAGAAAATGAGCTTATAAAGGTTTGTTTTAGAACTTGGAGATCCTTTAGTTTACAAATCATGCTGACCTAGGAAGCCATCTTAACATTTAAAGGCTGCCAATTTTCTTTATCTTAGAGCATATAGAAATGGAGATACTGACTGGAGTTGGGACTAGCAGGCTTAATTTCATCCTTCTGAACTTCAACATAAAACAGAATGCCAACCAAAACAGCCTGGTGTTCAGTTTTGAGTCATTTCTGTCTTCCTGATTCCTGTGGTATCATTTCCTTCTTTTGGCATCATTTCTTACATTGTTCGGAGCAACACCCACTGTTTTAGCCATAAATAAAATCCTATCCTTTAAGTAGCAAGTATAGGTAGACGTCAGAAAGTAGTGATTAGGGGTCTGGGGAAAAAGAGTACTTGTTAATATTTAGAAATTCTTTTTTTTTTTTTTTAAGCAATTGGACTTAAGTGACTTGCCCAGGATCACACAGCTATTAAGTGTCAAGTATTTGGTCTGAGGGCGGATTTGAATTCAGGTCCTCCTGACTTCAGGGCCAGCGCTCTATCCATTGCACCACCTAGCTGGCCCAACAGTCAGAAATTCTAAGGAGACTTCTGAAAATCATGAGTCCACTGAAAGAAGAGGAAGGTTAAGGATAGCACCTGGATCTCTGATTATTAAATGAATGGATAAAGCTTGATAGTAAGAAGGAATTGCATGATTCAGAGAAGGAAAGGACTTTAGAAATAATGTAGTTCAATATTATCATATTATATGTTGTAGAATTTAGGCACAGAGTGGTGAAATTGGTTGTCCCAAGTCACATGGGTAGTGTGTGGCCAGCATCAGGATTTAAACACAGCCTCTCTGACTTTAAATCCAGTGTTCTTTCTGCTATGGCACATTGCCTCTACTTCTCCTCTTCTCTGTTCTATTTTTTCTTCTTATTTTTTTTATTTTCCCCACTTCTCCCTCTTTGTTATCTTTTAAAATGATGAACTTTTGTGTATATTTGTAAATGCAAGGCTTTTAAGTCCTTTCCATGAATATAATACATTTGCTTTTTAATAACCAAGTACTTTTTCACTTGTTACAGTTTCAGACCCCAAGAAAGTATTCATCTAGTCCTCTTGTTAGGTCACTTTTGCCTACGTTCTGACTCTAAATTAATTAATTTATTTATTTTCATCAGGCAATGGGGTTCAGTGACTTGCCCAGGGTCACACAGCTAGTGTTATGTATCTGAGGTCGGATTTGATCTCAGGTCCTCCTGAATGCAGGGCTAATGCTCCATCCACTGTGCCACCTAGCTGCCCCTTGAAACTAAATTTACATGCAGAAATTGACCTCCAAATCTATAACGAAAAATATTATCTAGACATGTATACATGTGCTTGTCTATAACATACACAAATATAGATTCTTGATACATTCTAAGAGATCTATGACTCATCAACATTGTTCAATGATACAAGTGACAACTTATTTATGTCTGTCTATGCTAGATGACTCTTGTCCATGCTCTCCTATAAATGTGCCATATAGAGAACATTTACCATGAGAGGCCTTCCTCACTTTTTCTTGATATTGAAAAGATCTAATAGGTTGGTTAGCTATAATCCCTTGTTCCCATGGCAAACAAAGCCAATTTTCTTTTTTCCAACACACATTTCTTTGATTACATGCTTATTCCAATACTCAGTGGTTTTTTGTTTGTTTGCTTGCTTCATTTTGTTTATTTCTTTACTGTTTGCATTCAGTTCCAGCACACCATGCCTTTCTCTATTCTACCCTGAGATATACTCAACTTCTTATGTGACTTAAGCTCATCACATTGAACAGTGTCAGATTATGCAGTTCCCAGATTTTCTAGGTGGAGACAATTAAACAGAGACAAGGGCAATCCCACAAAGCATACTTTGGTCATTTTTTTTCCATGTAAGAGTCTTTGATACAATTATTACAACAGATTTTTTAAGAACTCAGGGATTTTAGTAGTAAAAATCTTGGAGATCTGTAATACTAGTGTCTGAGAACATTGCTCTATAGAGGTCTGGATAGTTAGGTTGGAGACGAGAGTTGGCTTAGGGGAGGGGAGCAAAATATGCTGGTGGGATAAAGGTATAGGCAGAAGATGTTCTTGGTACTGATGACAAACTCTGCTTGTTTTACAATCATGTTTGGGGTCAGGATGAGGATAGGTTTTCAAAACTATAAAATGTTCAAAATGAGAGCATGAGCCTATATATCCCGATGATGGACATTAGGAAGTCAAGCTACAGTAGATGCTGAAATAGGAAAATAACTAGATTAAAATAATGTTTGGATGACTTATGTTCTATATGACTATGTTCAGATAAGATGAAAGCAGAGAAAAAAAAAAAAACAAGGAATAGAGCACATTGAAGGTATGATTGCAATGACCTGGGAATGACATAATGGGATCTGAAAAAGTCCTGGACATCAATACAAGATAAATCTGTAAGCTAAAAATTAATTATAGAGGAAAACTTTTTTTTTAAATTTCATTAAGTGTTTCACTAATTGTATGCATGTATGTGTGCATGCACACATGATAGACACTTCTGCCAGTCAGGTGACCGTTATGGACCAGTTGTCAAAAAACATTAAAAATAATTGAAGAAAGAAAATTCTAAATTCAAGTTTGAGGTTAGTGAACATAACAATGTATATGTATAGACATATATACATAATTTTTTTCCTACCCACATTCACAAACCCTGTGAAATGTAACCACAGACCTCTTGGGAGTCCATGGACCCCAGGGTAAAACTCCTACTTTGGAAATAATTGAAATGATTCCTGGTGATTAATATTTTGTAATAACAATAATAAAAATTCAGGTTATGAATGTGACTGGTGTAATAAAGGTTTCTTGTAGCCAAGCCCAGCTTGGCAGAGATGACCTAATGATATAGAAAGTTCCCCACCTTTTTTTTTTACTTCCAGACTCCCCTCTATTGCTCAATATGAGGAGGCACCCATTGTATGAATACTTAGCAGAGATGAACCTTGCCCTGCCCATCCTGTGACCACCCATGTAGGTGCATCATCTACGGCCCTCTGGAGAGTCAAGTTGTAGGACTACCAACCCAATGAGATTCTGCATTTTATTCTGCTTCATCTGTATCATCCTGGTATCAAGCCCTGGAGATAGGAGACATCTCCTGTGAGGAAGATCTGAGGTACCATTCATTAAAATTGGCCCTGTCCCTTTGATAAATGGTTATAGGATTGGAGCTTTCCTTCAGTTGTCTTTTATTGCAGATTGGACATTTTTATGCCCTTAGCAGATGCCATTATTTCCATAAGCACTGTTTTATCACTACTTATTTTCCTTGATGTATCTATGATCTCACTGATGTGCTGATTTCTTCCAACAGTGCACTGCCTTCAGTCATTGGTTTGGCTAGATGATACTGTATTTTTCTCAGCTGAAATATTACACACAGTAAACATTTGTCTCGAATTGGATTTGATTTGATTTGGAAGGTGGCATGCATTTGCCAAATCTTGTGATTTTTTTTTTTCTCTGCAACATAGGTTATATACATCCTCTTTCCTCAAATCACACAGTCACCAGCCTGGTCCAGGCTCTCAGAACTTCCTCCTTGGACCACTGCAATAACCTCACATTTCTCCCTGCCTCAAGTTTTTTCCTGCTCTCATTCATGCCCAACACAGATGCCAAAGTAATTTAAGTAAAATCTATTTACCTCAGGACCCTCGACTGTAGTCTCCCCCCACAAAATAAAAAGAAACAAAAACAAACAAAAAAACCCTCAAATTCTGATGTCTGCCTATTACCCCTAAGATAAAATATAAGTTCTTCTACTTGTCATATAAAGCTCTTCACAACCTTGTTGTGCTATTCCTCTCCACACACTCTGCAAATCTAGTTATACTGACTTGTTTTTATTGTTCTTTACTCACTCTTCTCCAATTTCCATTTTCATGCCTTTGTCCTGACCACCTTCCATGCCAGGAATGTTCTTTCTCCTAACCTCCAGCTTTGTGTAGCAAATGCAACCTTCTCTAAAAACTGTTTGCTGGTCCTCTGCTTTTCCCCCCACTGACCCCAGGTTCTAGTACCTTCCCTTCCAAGACAAACTTCCATTTCCTAACCATTTGTCAGTCAATCAATCACCTAGCATTTGTTAAGTACCTACTCGTTGCCAGACATTGTGTTAACCAGTGGCAATATAAAAAAAGGCAAAAAAAAAAATTCTGCTCTCAAGAAACTGGTCATCCTATGGAGTAAGTCCAGAAGGAGGCACGTTATGAAGGGCTTTACAAGTTAAACAGAAGATTTTATATTTGATCCTGGAGGCAATAGAGAGCCACTGGAGCTGATTGAATAGGAGAGTGACATGGGCCAACCTGTGTATCAGGAAGATTAAATTTGATATCAGAGAGGAGGGTGGATTGGAATGAGGAGAAATGAGACGAGGTAGGGAGCCCAATCAGAAAGCTATTGGAATGGTCCAAGCCTGAGGGGATGAGGCCCTGTACTACAGTTGTTGTACTATCAGAAAAGAGAAGGGGCTGTATCTGGAAAGTTAAAATGACAAGAATTCACAACGGATTGGATATAGAAAGTGAAAGAGAGTGAGGAATCCAGGATAACCATAGGTTGTAAGCCTAGGTGAGTAGGAGAATGGTGGTACCCTTGACAATAACAAGGAAGTTAGGAAGAAGGGAGAGTTTAAGGGAAAAGATAATCACTTCCATTCTGGACATGTGGTCTCCCTCATTAAGATGTACATTCTTAGATGGACAGAAACTATACGTAATCATGGCTAACCCTTGTTTTGTTAGGAATTCTGCCCCTAGATGTAGTTCTTGAGCTCTGATTCTTAAAAGGTGAAAAATGTTCCTGGCAAAAACAGAATTTAGTAGAGACATGTAGGAGAGCTTGGGGAAAGAGTCAGAATCAAGAGGTCAAGCCACATCCCGCGAGCCATCAGGAAGCAAACAACCACAAGGGTAGTCTCAGGTGAGGGTACAGACAGGTGAAAGGAGGAGCTACAGAGTCAGGAATAGGAAATGAAAGCAAAGAGGACACAGAAGTGTGTGTAATGGGCTGGAAGAAGACAGTGGTCACGTTCAGGGATGTGTGAAGCAATTAATGCAACACACCTGGACTCGGGGCCTCCAAAGTCCCTCTGAGCCTGTAGGATGGGAAGATTTTTGCTTCTGCTCTCCCTTTGCTGGCTCCAGCTCAAGCTGAAAATATAAGACTCGAATTTGGGACTCTGTTCGAATGGTATTTTTGTCCTGTCATGTAGGAAGTGTTGGAAATAATAAGGTTGTTTTTAAAGACATCATTCCTTGGCTTTCTCTAGAAGAAGGAGAATTATTCCAAGGGTAGATGACAGCCTCTGGAGAAGTGACAACAAAAAAAATCTCTTTGGAATGGAAGCAGGATTAGTATAGTATCTATAATAAAAAGGGTGAGGTAGCATGATACAGAGCAAAGATCTGGAGCAGCAGGTCAGTGGACATCATATCAAACCCCACCACCACCATTTACTGCCTATACCACCTTTGGCAAGACACTTAAACAACTGAGGTCCACAAGTATAAAATTAGGACCTCTGAGATTTCTTCCATCTCTAGATACCTCAGCTTATGATCTTGGGAATTAGAGGACCTGGATTCAAGTCCTTCCTGTCATTCTTACCACCTCAATGACTTCAGACAAGTTGCTCAATCTCAACAGATCTCAGTTTCCTCATCTGTAAAGTAAGGGATTATACATGAGAGTCTCTAAGGGACCTTCCAGTTCTAGAGCTTTGAATTTAGGGCCATAGATCTAGAACTGGAGGGGTTTTAGAGGCTATCTAGTTCAACCCCTTCTTTTATTCAGGTGAGGAAACTGAGGTCCAGATTGGTTAAATTACTTACCTAAGGTCTCAGAGAGAGTTAAGTATGGATAATGGCTCACATTTACACATTGCTCTGAAGTATATAAAGCACTCCAGATACATTATCTCATTTGAGATGCCTAATCCTGTGAGATAGGCATAGCAAATACTATCATCGCAATTTACAGATAAAGAAACTCAGACTTAGAGATTTACCTCGGTTGATAATTGTCTGAGACAGGATTCAAACCTAAGTCCTCCTCACTGTAAGGAATGGATGGATTCCAGAGCTCTATCCACAATGAAATGCTTCTCCTCACCACACACACTGCTCTTTGGAAAACACTTACCCATTTTTGTAAGATTCATAAGTTGAGATTTAATGAGCTAAACATGAATCCTGAGAAAATTTTTGTCATCAAGTTTCCCTGCAGAAGCAACTTTTTTTTTACTTAAAAATCGTCCAATTCAAAATTTAGTTTAAAAAATATTCAAACCTGTTCTTCTCGCTCCAGTTTTGCTCATCTGCCTTCGCCCCCAATCTGTTAATTTAAAAAAAATACATATATACAAATAGATTAATTGGAGCGAAAAGCCCCCAGTTTGCCTCATTTTCTAGTGCCAATCCACCAAGCAGCTGCGTTGGTTACTATTTCAATAACTGTACTCATTTCAAAGAAAGCCAAGTATCGCAGCTCCTTGAAAAAGCCTCAGAAAGTGACTAAGCCCTCAGGATAGCATCGTTTTCAAAGGGAAAGAGGTTCACAGTTTACCCTGCTATTTATAACAGTCTGAAAGAGAAAGGTTAAATGCGTCATTGTAGAAGTACCCCCAAATTTGAGTTCTGCCAACTATTTACTTGTACTGAAAAAAGCGAATGGAGAGGTTGAACATGTAGTCTTTCCCCAAAACATTGCCATCATCATAGCTGAGATTTCTGTAGTGCTTTTCATGTTTCCAAAGCTCCAAAATCTTATTTGAGCTCCTCAACAGCCCTGCAAGGGAGGTACTGCAGTGATTGATAAATTTGTTTTATAAAAGGGGAAACTGAGGCTCAGACGAAGAAACTTCCTCATGGTGATGTAAGCGTCAGAGGCAGAATTTAAATGGATAGTTTCCTCACTCCAAGTTTATCTCATGGACATTGTCAATTGCACAGATGAAATGGAGGACAGATTAGTCATTTCATCAGTATTTCTTAAGTACCAGGCATTGTGTTAAGAGCTGAGGATAGGAAGACAAAGAACAGCATCATCTGTAAAGGAGCTCACAGGCTAATGTGGAAAACAATATTAAAAAATGTAGAAACAAGATACGTACCAGACAAATTGGAGATACTCTCAGAGGGAAGGTAGTAAGATTAAGGAGAACTGGAAAAGGCTTCTTGTACCAGTTGGGACTATAGCTAAGACTTGAAAGAAGCCAAGTAAACTATGGAGGAAAGATGAGGAGGGAAAGAGTTCCCAGTATGGAGGACAGCCAGTGAAAATACTTGAAATTAGGAGACTGAATGTCATGTTCAAGGAACAATAAGGAGATTGGTTGGATGGTAGAGTATTTGGAGGAGTGTAAGGTTTAAGAAAACTGGAAATAGGCCAGGTTGTGAGGGGCTTTAAAAGCCAAACAGAGTGTTTTCTATTTGATCCTGGAGACAATAAGGATCCATTGAGTGCGGGGGAGAGGGATGAGGAAAAGAGATATGGTCAAACTTGTGTTATAGGCAGATCAATTTAACAGCAGAGCAGAGAACAGATTGAAGTAAGCAGACCAACTCTCAGGATGTTGAAATAGTTTAGGTATGAGGCAATAAAGGCCTATACTATGGTGGCAGTAGTGTCAGAGAAGAGAAGGGGTAGATGTAGATAAAGGCTGCAATGGATATTGAAATGGCAGAATTTGATAGCTGATTGGATATGGGGAGTGAGAGAGCCTAGGGAATTAAGAATGACCAATAAATTGTAAACCTGAGAGAGTAAGAGGACGTTGTGCTTTCACCAGTAATAGGGAAGTTAAAAAGAGAGAGAAGTTTGGAAGGAAAAGATAATGATTAGTAGGATTATATCCTACTGATTCTCTTCTTTGCAGATGACATTTTGTTGATTGCATCAAATTCCGACTCAGAAGAATAAAGCCTAACAATCTACACAGGGAAAAAAAAGTGGATAACTAATGCCAAATCAAGTCTATGATGTCCATTTGGATGGACAATCCATTTATCTGGTTTATCATTGTAAATATCTTGGGAAAAAAAACACTACAGATAAAAAGTTTAATGGAACCATTATTCAATTGCAGGAAGAGAGCTAGATGGATTGCAATTGAAAAACTTTGCAAGGGGCTTAATGAAATCTTTCCAGATTCTTGACTATGTAGATGCAACTTTAAACATGAACTGTGAATTGCCCATGTTGGAAGTGCCTGGAAAGAACGATTTTTTTTAAACGTTGCAAATTTTATTTAAATGCGTCTTTGGTAGGTTAGGTTTGTTGTGAAACATTTTCTATCATAGGAATGAAATTTTCTTTGCTTTCTTTAAAATATTATGAAGCCTGACTTGGTAAAGGAGAATTTCTTGATAAAGAAAGACTTTTGTTACAGCACATAGCCACTCATCCAGTAAGAAGAATGCATTCTCTGATGCTTATTCATTTATTTTTTTTATTATTTTGTCTGAGTTTCTGCAGAGGAGAGTGTGGGTTGGTAAAAACGAAAATTACTGCTGGTCAGATTCAGGCACTTATTTATAAGACTTATTAGCTCATTAAAAGAGAACAATATTTCTTTCACACACAGCCACTTCTGAAAACACATACACATTTATTTTCAAAGCAAAGATGGTGAAGAAGCTGGAAATAGGTTAAGAATATGCTATAGGAAAATGTAATTTGTATTTCTGGACCATAGCTTAAAATAAAGAAATGACAGGCCCCTGATCAGAAGTGGGGGTTGAAACCAACAACGGCTGGTTAGAGCGTATTTACCTGGAATCTTTCAAATGTAATCAAAAGGGATTTAATATAGAAAAAATAAGGGGAAGGTGGGGGGAAAGACTACACTTTCAACAAGCAAAATACAAGAATCATGGAATTTTAGGACTCAAAGAGATCTCAGTGGCCATCTAATACAACCCATACGTGAAGGAATCTCCAGTATAAAATAACCAAAAAATCATTCAGTCTCTGTTTACAGAAGTCTAAGGAAGGAAAGGACAAGATCTTTTTAAGGAAGCCTATCACTTCTGGACAGTTCTAATTTTTAGGAACATTTTTTTCTTCTGATACCAAGGTAAAATTTGTCTTTTTGCAACTTTGTTTTTGGTTCTGCCCTCTGGTCACAAGCAGAATAATTATAATTCCTTCGTCATCTGATAACTCTTCAGACACTTGTATAATGGGGTATTAGCCAAAGATTCCAGTTCTTATGATCTTGTGCAGAGTGCTTCTGATGCAATCTCTCACATAGAAGAGGCCAGAGAACCTTTTCTGGAGATTCGTGATGAGGTATAAACAGCACAGGACCATGCACAGATTCCCGGACCACTCCACTGGAGACCTCCTGCCATGAATATACTACAATGTCAATGATTATCCTTGTAATCCAGCCATCCAACCAGTTCTAAATCTGTCTGATGGTTTGGTCTTCTAATCCATAGCTCTCCATTCACTCCATGAGTACAGTGTAAGATACTTTCTCAAAAGTTTTTGTTAAATTCTAGGTAAACTATATACTCAACATTCCCCTACTGTAGTAATTCTGATAAAACAAAAAATCAGGTTGGTCTGGCATGACGCTTGTTTCTTGATGAAACCATGCTGGCTCTTTGTAATCACAACTTCCCTTTTTTTGATATTTGCCATCTAATTCTTTAACGACCCTTTCTAGGATCTTTCCAGATATTGAAGTCAATCTTAATGTCCTCTAGGCAGAAGTTGTTTTTTTTTTTTCCTTTTTTCAAAACCAAGATATCTGCCCTTCTTTAGCTTGATGGCTATTTTTCATTTTCTATTATCTTTTAAATATCACTGACAGTGGTCATAGGCACTCAGTGCAGGAAAGACAAGAGGAGAGTAAAGCTGAAAAGGACAGATAACATATTGAATGAAAACAGCATGATACGAAAAAGATCTTGAAAGACTTTAGCACTGAGCCAAATCAAATAAGGTGAAATTTAGTAGGGATAAATGTAACATCTTATACTTGGGTTAAAAAAAAATCAACTTACAAATCGAAATACAAGATCAGGGAGCCCTGGGCAAATAGCAATTCAGTTTTTTTGTTTGTTTATTTTTTTAATCATCTCAGGGATTTAGTTACTGCTCCATGTTGGTCAATAATGTGATATGCCCATCAGAAAAGCTAATGCAATTAGTAACTACATTAAATGACTCATGATGTCCATGATTAAAGAAGTGATAGTCCTGCTGTATTCTGTTTTGGTCAGATTGCATCTGGAGTGTTCAGTTACGGGAAACACCTTTCAGGAGAGATGTGGAGAAACCAGAGGTTGTTCAGAGGACAGTAACCAGAATGTTGAAGGGCTTTGACTCTATACCATATGAGGATCAGTTGAAAGACTTAGGTTGGAGAAGAAAAGGTTTAGCAACATGGTTGCTGTGTTCAAGTATTTGAGGAACTGTCACATGCAACATGAAATATACTTGACTTGATTGGCTCCAGAAAGTAGAACTAACAACATTAGGTAGCAATTTCAAAGAGTAAAATTTTAATTGGATGTCAGGAAAAACTTCCTCTCAATTAGAGCTATTCAAAAGTGTGATGGGCTCCCTTGAAAGGAAAGAACTTTCACTAGATGTCTTCAGATAAAATCTGGATGAGCATTTTTTGAGTATGGTTGAGCAAATTCAATTCAACAAGCATTTTTGAAATACATGCTATGTTCCAGGCACTGTGTCAAATACTGGAGATATCAAGAAACAGCAAAGCATTTCCTGTTCTCAAAAATTTTATAATACAGGAGTGAAGTTGTCAGGGGCAGGAGACAACATGTACACAGATTAGTGCATCAGCAACTGGGGGATTGGGTAAAGGAAATTCATGTTTAAGTTTAGGTTGGACTAAAGATCTAGTATGGTCCCTTCCAGTTCTGAGATTAGTTTCATTTACTATTGTCATATGGGATGTTTTTTTTTTCTTATCAATAACTTCCTTTGGGTATCAGCTCTGCAATGGAATCACTGGTTCAAAGTTTATGGATCAGTTTATATGTACACTTCCAAATTGCTTTCCAAAACTGATGTACCATTTCACAGCTTCACCAACAATGTATTAGTGTGTCTACACAACTCCTCCAACACTGACTTCCCATTTTTTGTTGTTATTTTTATCAGTTTGCCGGGTTTAAGATAAAACTTCAAGGTTGTTTAGATTTGTATTTCTCTTATTATTAAGGATTCAAAGGATTTATCTGTTATTGTTAATTGCTTGATTTGTGCCTGGTTATGGTCATCAATTGATGATAAACCTTATCTCAACCTCGAAGTTTGATTAGGCCTCTGGTACCTGATTCACTGAAAGAAAATGATGCATCTTTGTGGCATGGGAGTCAGGTTAAAATCTGAAGCGATTCTAGTAGTTCTTAAGTTTTAAGAAGACTTAAGTTTAATTACATTGCTGACTAAATGTCTGAGCAGAGATCTCAGATGGAATAAGGAGTTTTTGTTAGATTTTATGATTTTACAAGTATAATACACCTGCTTATTGACTATTATCAAAAGTGTTACTTAGAGCTCAAAGGATGTTAGAACTGGAAGGAAACTTGGAACCTAGAACATAGGACATTATAGCCGGAAGTGACCTTGAAATATAGAACACAGAAACTCAGAATGCAAAAGAGCTTAGAAGAGAAAATGTCCATGCAGGAAGGGAACAGAGAGCTTACTTAATTCAGGTCCTTCATTTTACAATGATGGAAACTGAGGCTCAAAATGAAATATTTTGCTAAAATTCACAAGGCTAGTCAATGAAAATGTTTCTTATCTAATTTGTATAGAGTGCTCTATTTTATTTACTTCTCATTATTCCCTTTCTACTCTCCTCTTTCCCTCTAGAAATGATTCTCCCTTTTTTGATACCACCAGCCCACTTTCTTTGACCTTTCCTATATACTTAATCATTCCCAAACTTGACAGGTAGATAGATAGATGGATACATAGATATGATATACGATATGATATGATATGATTGATATGATATGACATGACATGATATGATATGATATGATATGATATGATATGATATGATATGATATGATAGATAATGCACACATCTAATAAATAGTACCCAATATGGGGATGGAGAATAGTTCTTATTTTATCTAGATAGCCTCATTGCCCCACATTGTGTTTGCACGTAATTTAATTTTTAATTTAATATTTAATCACATATTCAAAATGGAACTTGTTATCTTTTTTCCTTTTTTATTAATTTATTTTTAGTTTTCAACTTTCACTTCCATAAGCTTTTAAGTTTTAAATTTTCTCCCCCTCCATTTCCACCTCCCTCCCCCAGATGGTATGCAATCTGATATAGGCTCTACATATATATATATATATATATTCCTATTAAACATATTGTCACATTAGTGTAAAGAAGAATTAGAACCAATAGGAGGAGCCACAAGAAAGAAGAAACAAAACAAAACAGAAGAAAAAAGGGCAACAAGTAGGCTTTGATCTGCATTCAAACTCCATAATTCTTTCTCTGGATGTGGATAGCATTTTCCATCACGAGACTTTTGGAGATGTCTTAGATCCTTGCATTGCTGAGTAGGGCTGAGTCTATCAATATTAGTCACCGCACAATGTGGCTGTTACTGTGTACAATGTTCTCCTGGTTCTGCTCATTTCATTCAGCATCATTCCATGCAAGTCTTTCCAGGTTTTTCTGAAGTCCATTTGCTCATCATTTCTTATAGCACAGCACTATTCCATTACATTCATATACTACAACTTGTTCAGCTATTCCCCAATTGATGGGCATCCCCTCAATTTCCAAATCTTTGCCACCACAGAAAATATTTTTGTACATGTGGGTCCTTTTCTCATTTTTGTGATCTTTGGGATACAGCCCTAGAAGTGCTATTGCTGGGTCAAAGGGTATAAACAGCTTTATAGCCCTTTGGGCATAGGAATTCACTCTTTCCCAAAAAATCTATCCCTCCCGTGAATTTCCTCATTGCTATTGATAGTACCACCAAGCATTCTTCTATTCATCCAGATTCTCAACCTTGAAGTTTTCTACTAAATACAGAAGTAAAGCTTTGTAATATGCATAATATTACAAATATGCATAATAAAGGCAATGACCGGGATTAGATTGACAGTGAACAGTGACTTTGTAGCTTTCCATTCCCCTGGAATGTTCTGGCTTCAGTTCATTTATGTGTCAAGCCAGAGAGGCTTTTCAGAATTTCTAACTGTGAGTCAGAGAGTTGTTTGTGACAGAGAACTATGATCTTGGCCCCAAAGATTGAAAGAAACAATTATTCTTAAAACCTGGGAGCATTCTGCCAGGCTTTCAGGTCACAAAGTTCTTGATATAGATATGGATGGGACCTTAGAGGTGATCTAGTGCAACCATTTTATTTCACAGACAAGCAAACTAACCCAAGTTTGGTGCCTTATACCTCTGGCTACAACTAAAGAGTTATCCATCAGTATGCTCTTATCAAAGAGGACTTTCTAATCTCTATACTGTATCAGAATCGACCTGAGAGGGCCAGAAAGTAATCTTGAAGAGATAAAAATGAGAAGGTGGTAGCCAGGGACATTATCCAGCCAATACCCTGAGACCAACAGAGAGCAGAGAAATCAGATTGTCTGATGGTCTCTGATATGTGTGTAACACAGTGGACCTTTTACAAAATAGTATGTATTTCAAAAAGTATAACCATAAAAATCCAAACATACATCCCCCAACATATAGGAGGCATAATTCACCCACCCCTTGCACTACCTCAGTCTCTATACAGGGAAAGGGGATTAAGTTCACAGCTTAGCTTGGTTCCCATAGAGCTACAGTCCCAGTTCCAAGACCAAACCCCCCTTGGATTCCAGTCCCAGGCACAGAGGCTTCTCAGGGTTTCTTGGCCAACAATCTGCAATCCATGGTTGCCATGGTTGACATTCCCATCAGTGGGGATTACCTTCAGCAGCTGACAGTGAGGACAAAGACAAAGAACAGAAACAAGCACCCAGAGGCTCATTTCTTGGAGTCAGAACTGTTGAGAAGAGGGAGAAGAGGAGGACCTTCACCTCTCATGGTTCAGTTCATGGAGTCCCTACCAGAGGAAGAAGACAGGAATCTTGAAGAAGAACACAACTGAAAAGATATTAGAAAAGAGTAACCATTTCAGGTCTCACCTCTTTTAATGATGCAGGCAGCCAATCAAAGGAAGCTGCTCCTACCCGCATGGTAAGGCATTTAGCAGGCTCCATGTTAGCCAAACTGAGCATACTCAGAAAGCCAGCCAGGGTTACACGTGCATCTCTATGAAATCCTATGTAATGCCCAGATCTAGATTCAGCAGGGGATCCCTGTTGCTTCTGGGGTCTATGACAAAATCATCAGTCTAAACTTTAAAGTTGCATCCCAGCTACTTTTCCAGCCTAATTTCAAGCAATTTTTACTCCTACAGTTCCTGTTTGACCCAATGTGGATTACTAGCTGTTCTTTAGAGACTATGTTCCATCTATCAGCTCAATGATTTTGCATAAGAAGTTTCACACCATTGGGAATGCATTTCCAGCTCATCTCTATCTCATAGAATCCCTAGGTTACTTCTAAGTACCACTACAGGGTCCTCTCCTCTACCAGGCCTTTCTTGATCTTCCCATTTGCAAGTATTCTCTCTCTCGAAATCACTTTGTATTTATTTTACCTTGACTTATTTCTATTTTTTTTATCTTTGCAACCTTAGTGCCTTGCACATAGTAAGTGCATAATAACTGAATTGAACTGATGAATTGAATCAAATTATCAATCCCAATATGTAAAATTTGGCGATTTTTTCTTTTTTTTTTTTTTGGTTGAAATCTAGCTTGAGTGTTTGGAGACCCTGAAAATCAAATTGTACACGCTCACTCCTACAATTTTACTCAAGCTACCAAGTCTTCTAAATGATTCTTCAAGCCTCACTAGGAGCGTGACCCTCTCATTGTCTTTCTATGAAATGCCTCTGAAAATGTTCCTTTTTCTTCAAAGTAGAAATGCAAAAAATATCTATATGATAGACTTCCTTGGTAATGCAGGCACACCTCCCCCCCCCACTCGTATTCCCATTGCTGACACTACCCAATGTTCTGTTGGCTGCCATCATGTTCTCCTGTCACAGGAGGTGCTGATTTTGCCTCAAATCCTCCCCCTTCTACTTAGGTACCAAGAAGAAAATTATGAAGGATTCCTGATGAACTCTTTTAAAAATTAGCACGAGGTTTTTTTAAAAAAAATTAGCAAACCAATGGAAATGTATGATTTTGGGGATGGAGGAAGAAATTACCACACATTTAGGTTGATCCATTACTTGTATATGAAATTTCATTTAGAACTCATGCTGATACCGAAGGCTGTCACTTTCAAAACCGTTATTTTAAAAATTCATTTCTTGGGTTGTTCTTAATTCTAATGACCAGGAATGTTCTCCAACCAAAAGATAGTATCATGTACTAAAAAGAGCCCTGGATTTGAAGTTAAAGAACCTGGGTTCAAATCTCAACTCTGTTCTATAATACTTGCATGACATCGAACAAGTCACTTTAACCTATGTGGGCTTCTGCTTCTGACATGGAACATGAGGGGGCTGGACTGAATGGCTGCTAAGGTGCCTCCCAGATATAAAATGAGGATATATACCAGATAGCATGATACATTCCCATTATCTTCAATGGATTAGCCAGGTGTGATGGCCAAAGAGGGCAGTGGATGTAGGCAGCAAGATAAATGGAAAGGAAGGTAGAATGTGAGTGACCCTGCAAAAGAAGCGAAGATTGAATTTTGTGACAGATGGATACAGAGAATAAAAGGGGAGGATGAGTTAAAAATGATGACCTTGAGACTTTAAATCTGGAGAAACCCTAGCTGTCCTCAAAGCTCAGTTCAAGGACCACCTCCCACATGAATTCTATCTTGATCGAACCAGCTGCTGGTTCCCTTCTGCCAAAATTACATTGTATTTGCTTTGTATATATATTGATTTGCTTATATGTGGGTGTGTTGATTCCTCTAATATAGGTTGAGTTCCTTGTGAGTAGGTACTGTTTTATTTTTAATCTTTGAATCTCCAGGATTTAGCATGATTTCTAGTATATAAGTGTTTAATAAATGTTTGTCAACTGACTGATTGATTGATTAGAGGTGTTCCAGCAGACGCTAACCATTTCAATTAAACTTAATTCATTCAAAAAACCTTCATTAAACACCTTTTTGTGAAGAACAGTGTTTTACATGCTTAAGGAGATACAAAGGCATACTGGTCCCTGACCTCCAAAAATTTACACTCTACTGGAGGGATTGAAATCACTAGTCCAGTGTTTCTGCGTGCATGTGCATGGATTTATGTGTGCACAGATATGTGCATATATGAACTACATATGCACCTATGTAATCAGAGAAATATATGATGGTGAACACTGGGTGTTTTATATTTGTGCCCATGTAGGTAGTAAACCTATATGTTCTGGTATCAAATCCAGCTTCAGACTCTTATTAGCTGAGTGAAACAGAGAAACTCACTTGATCTCTCCTAGGAGCTCCTCATCTATAAAATGAGAAAATAATTGCACATATTTCCCAAGCAACCCTAAGGTTGTTTCGAGATAAAAATGAGATGATATTTGTGAAGCACTTTGTTTCTTTTCTATTTTTTTTAGGCAATTGGGGTTAAATGACTTGCCTAAGGTCACACAGCTAGTAAGCATCAAGTGTTTGGTCTGAGGCCGGATTTGAACTCAGGTCCTCCTGACTTGAGGGCCGGTGCTCTCTCCACTGCACCACCTAACAGCCCCTGTGAAGCACTTTGTAAATCTGAAGGTACTATACTATCATCATCCACATTAGCAGCGAGGTGGTACAGTAGATAGAGCAATGAGTCTGGAGGCAGGAAGACCCAGATTCATGACTTCAAATCTAGCCTCAAACACTAGCTGCGTGACCTCAGGCAAGTCACTTAACCCTGTTTGCCTCAGTTTCTTCATCTGTAAATAGCTGGAGAAGGAAACAGCAAACTGCTCCAGTATCCCTGCCAAAAACACCCCAAAGTCGAGTCACAGAGAGCTGGACACAACTGAACAAAAAAACTGACAAGGGGTTGGACTGGATGAGCTTTGATGTTCGTTCTGGTCCTAATTATGTAATCTGTGATCTATGATCTTGCTATTGTAGACAACTTACCATTATTATACTTTGAGAAGAAAACAAATAGGAGTGTAGAAGCCAAGGAGGGGTCTTTTGGTCAGGGGAGTCGAAAGAAAAGTGTGCAAGTCGGTTTTAGATATAGTAGTGTTGTCACTTCCACATGAAGAGATCATGGCAGCTTTCATGAAGGCAGTGGCTTTTAAGTTAAGCATTAAATAATATATAGGAATTCAAAATATACAAAGAAGTATGATGATTCACCAGGCATTGGTCACAGTTGTAGAAATGGAGGTGAGAGAACCCAGATCATTTTTTCCCCCAGGGATTTAGAATCGGGCATAATGATTACATCAGTGTGGCCAAACTGAGAAATATCTGTCAGGAATTAGTTATGAAATCAGGGTAGAAAGGTAAACATGACATTGTGAAGGCCTTGGAAGGTCAGGGAAATTAACTTGAACTCTGTTCAGCAGAGGAATAATACATTAGCTCATGCCGATTTGCGCATAGATAAGCAAGTCTGACAGTGCTATGGAGGAAGGACTAGGGAGGGGAGAAACTATAGATAGGAAGATATGTCCAGGGGCTATTGTGGTAGTCCAAGAAAACACGACAAATGCAGCAGCAGAGGAAAAATAGAAGTAAGAGCAAATATGTGACTTTGAACAAGTCACTTAACTGCTGGAGCCTCAGTTTCCTTTTCTGCAAAAACAATGTAAGGGATAGAGGCCGGACTAGGTAGGCTCTGATGTTCCTTCTGGTCCTAATTATGAAATCCGTGACTTATGATTTTTCTATTATACACAACCTGTCAGTGTAAGGTAGGTGATAGGACACCTAAGATCCCTTTGCAACTTCAGAGATTCTATAATTAAGAGGCACTTATCCCCAAATCAGACTTGATAGCTAACAGGCAAAAGATCCGACCTAATTCATTTTTCATGCAGTTTAAAGTGTCAACATATTTGTATTTTTAAAAATTACACACATTCTGCTACTAATTAGATTTTTTTAAAAAAAGATGAACTATTCACAAAACCTTTGTAATTTTTTTCTTGTCTTCCTTACAGTGCTGAACACCTCGCTCCTCCCAGAACTGTTCTCATCCCTGAAAGCACCTAGTCCTTCTGAGCACTTGTCACAGGCCCCCACCTCTCCCACTCTCGTGGGAGCCAAACTGAAACTCTCCAGATTTGACCCCCGTAAGAAAAGACTGGCCTGGGAATGATGCACAAACTTCATACAGCACTTCTGTGGAGGGCTGCTGTTGCCAAGGGGATGATGCAGAGCTCCATAGCTGTGGAGGGGTTTAATCGCAGGTACTCAGGATAGATGGCATCTTTCCCCCACTCTGGAGCTGTTCCATGATCAGCCGCATCAAGGAGACCGGATAGAAATTTTGAAAGAAAGCACGTGAACTCCAAGAAAAAGAAATGAAACCGTCCTGGCAGCAAAGTCTGCCCTTTCTTACCTTGTTGCCATCTTCTTTAGAATCAAGATTCCTCATCTGTGAAAGGGAGGCCTCAATTTCATCACCTATCTCGGCCAGAGGTTCTCGCTTAGGAATTCAGGTCAGATCCTCTGAAAATGGTGTCTCTTTCCTGGCACATCTCAGCACACTCTAGCTGGACCAACCCTTTGCATTTCCTTTCATGAAAAACAAACAAACAACATTTTGGTACATAGTATTATACATCAGCATTTCAGAGAATTTCAAAAACTAGAAAAGACACCAGAAGACGTTAAGGCCAAATCCCGCCTGAATGAGAGTTTTCTTCTAATACGTATCTGACAAATAGTTATTAAGCCTCTTCTTACAGCCCTTCAGCAGAAGGGAATCCACTAACTCCCAGGGAAGTCTTTTGTATTTTGCAGAACTTTGACTGTTAGGGTTATTTCCCCCCCCTTAGTATTAAGATTAAATTTGGTTTTGCTTTTGTTTTTGCAACGTCAGGGCACTGATCTTAGTCTGTCCTCGGTGGCTGAAAAGAACCTATCAGATCTATCTCCATGACAATGCTCTAAGTTTCTGAACACAGCTATTAGTCCCCTGCCTCTGCCAAGTCTTCTCTAATAACCAATATAAGAGCCAGGAATGATACAGCTTTTTAAGATTCACAAAGTGCTTTGCATATGGTAATTCATTTAATCATCACAACAATGCTGTAAGGTAGATATTATTTTATTTACATTTTACCGATAAGGAAAAAAGAGGCAGCTTGTAAGTGGCTGAGGACAGATTTGAATTCACTTCTTCCTGACTCCAAGTTCAGTGTTTTAGCCACTGTTATCTAGTTATTATTTATTTAATATCATATTCTCAATGCAGTCTAAGGTCAAATACAGATGTACTACCCTCTTCATTCGTAAACACGTGTCTCTGTTAACATAACCTTACATTATATCGGCTTCCTTGACTCCTATATTACACTGCTGATTCATATTGACCTTGTAGTTCAGCCTTACCAGACCTTTTCAAACAAATATTATCTAGCCATCCTTCACTATCTTGCAAAGTCAAATGTCTAAACCAATGTATGAGACTTTAAATTTATCTTTATTAAATGAAATTCTCTTTAATTCAGCCCAATATTCTAGCCTGTCAAGATCTTTTTGAATTCTAACTCTGCTACCCAGGGTGTTAATCATTCTTCTAGGTTGGTGTCACTTGCAAACCTGATAAAATATGCATTTAACCAAGACACTGAGAAAAAGAAAATTGCAGAATACCACACCCAGATGGGTCTCTGTGGTACTTTGCTGGAACCTCCATTCCAAGCAGATAGAGAAATATTAATGACTACTTGTTAAGGCCAGGTAATCAACAAGTATCTGATTGCATCATTGTCTGGCCTATATAGCTCCATATTTTCTATAAGAATTGCGTGAGAGAATTAAATACTTTGCTTTAAAAAATATGTCATGAATCTGTATCAACAGAATTCTTCAGAAAGAAAAGTTTACTAATCCTGTCCAAACAGAAATAAGTTCCACCTAGGATGACTCAATTCTCAAACAAATTAAAATCAAAACCAAAAAAAAAAAAAACTTTGACTGGACAGTATGATCCATTCAAGCAATATCTTCACCCCAACCCATCCCCTACCACTAGCCATTTCTTAGTCAAACTCATAGAAAAAAAAAAAATGGCAACGACATTACTTCCACTCTTCTCACTTGCTCCCCAACTCTTTGCATTCTAGCTTCTGACCTCATCCCTAACTCAGACTGTTCTCTCCAATCATTAACAATGATTGTTTAAAGGCAAACTCATACAGTCTTTTCCCATTTCTCGTTCTTCTCAGTCTATCTGTCAAATTTGATATCATACATCACCCTTTCCAAGTTGTTCTCTAAATTTCTCTATCATGCCTCAGAAACCTCTTCATCCAAGAAGCTCATTTCCTGGAACTCAAATATTGAAAATACCTTCTGTTCCTGTGACTTCTTCCTCTTATTGGATGGCTACTCCTAGAATTTCTTTTTAAGGAGGGTACCCAGGCTAGCCAGGAGTTCATTCCTCTCCAAGATGCACTCTGAATCTACTTTCTCTACCATCCCTCTCTCTACCGCATTCACCCTCCTTTTATATATTGTCTTTTCTCATTAGAATGTAAGCTCTTTGAGGGTGAGGATTGTCTTTATTTCTATTTGTATTCCATCACTTAGCACAATCCTCTAATATTATAAGTTGCAAAATAGTTGCTTATCTGCATTGGTAGAGAGACTACCTTCACCAGGATTTCTCTATAACACTGAAACTACAAACAGGGTAAAGGTCCTACCTCTCTATGTGTGGAACTAGCAGAACATGGAAAGAAGCTCAAAATTCAGTCATGAAACCAGCCACAGAGGAATCCTTTGCGATGTTTAAAAAGTTTGAGACTTAATTTCTGGGTAATTAATCATTTTATTAATAATTTGGGCATTTTATTAATGTTTATTTATAATTTAATTAATAAAATGGTCAGTGACACTCTTGAATGCCAAAGACCAGCGATGACAGTGGGTTCCCAGTTCATAATCCCTTGGAAGAGAGGGTGTTCCTGAAAGTGGCAATCAACTCTGATTGGTTAACAATTAATGAGAGAGAGAGTGAATACTACAATGAAAGTTGCACCAATTTTAATGAGGGACTGGAGTAAGGAGGCCACATGATATGTATTTTTGATTATTTCAATTACTTCTAAACTCCCCAGACTTGGGAAATCTAATCAAAGAATTTATAACCAAACCTGTGTAGACCACAGTGGGCTTCCCCACCTTAGATTAAATTCCTTGTAAGGTTGAATGAGGTCTGATCAAGATAGAGGAGAATGTTAATTCAATCTCAGTATCAGTAATGCAGACTTTAGAAAAAGGGGAACTCTGGATCTTTCTAAATCGTTGGTTATTAATAATCCTTTCTCTCACTTTTCAATATATTCTTGTGGGAAAAGATGAAAAAAAATATCTCCCAATGATCATACAATTAACTGGTTTCATAAATAACTGAATTACAGTGTTCAAAGGGAACTGGTTAATGTGTTAGTATCATTCTGATTCCAGAACACAAATTGAAGAGAGAGAATGGTGAGGCTCTCAGACATTCCTGTCTTTATATGATATTGTGTTGACTGAATCAAGCCCCAGAATGTCACAGAACCTCCTACATGAAATTATTAACCATTCAAAAGAGTTTGGCCAAATACTATACATGAGAAAATTTCAGTGTATAAACACACTATACAACAGGGCAATTGTAATATCTATGCATATATCACACACTAATTGGTATATATTATGTTGCTTTTATTTACATATATGTACATACATACATACATATGTATCACTCAAATATTATAGATAGATAGATATAGATATAGATAGATAGATATATAGATATATACACATACACATTTTAGGGCAGCTAGATGGTGCAGTGGATAAAGCTGGAATCAGGAAGACCTGAGTTTAAATATGGCCTCAGACACTTACTGGCTGTGTGACTCTGGGCAAGTCACTTAACCCTATTTACCTCAGTTTCTTCATATGTAAAATGAGTCAGAGAAGGAAATGGAAAACCACTCCAGTACACTTGTCAAATTTTTTATTCAGCTCTGGTCTTTTCATCAAGAATTCTTGAAAGTCCTCTATTTCACTGAATGACCATTTTTTCCCCTGAAGGATTATACTCAGTTTTGCTGGGTAGGTGATTCTTGGTTGTAATCCTATCTCCTTTGCCCTCTGGAATATTATATTCCATGCCCTGTGGTCCTTTAATTAGAAGCTGCTAAATCTTGTGTTATCCTGATTGTGTTTCCACAATGCTTGAATTGTTTCTTTCTGGCAGCTTGTAATACTTTCTCCTTGACCTGGGAACTCTGGAATTTGGCTACAATATTCCTAGGAGTTTTCCTTTGGGGATCTCTTTCAGAAGGAGATCAGCGGATTCTTTCAATTTCTATTTTGCCCTCTGGTTCTAAAATATCAGGGCAGTTTTCCTTGATAATTTCTTGAAAGATGATGTCTAGGCTCTTTTTTTGATCATGGCTTTCAGATAGTCCAATAATTTTTAAATTCTCTCTCCTGGATCTATTTTCCAGGTCAGTTGTTTTTGCAACGAGATATTTCACATTGTCTTCTATTTTTTCATTCTTTTGGATTTGTTTTACAGTCTTGATTTCTCATAAAGTCACTAACTTCCAATTGCTCTATTCTAATTTTTAAGGAAGTATTTTCTTCTCTAGTCTTTTGGACTTCCTTTTCCATTTGACCAACTGTGCTTTTTAGGGCATTCTTCTCCTCATTGGCTTTTTGGACCTCTTTTGCCATTTGGGTTAGGCTATTTTTTAAGGTGTTGTTTTCTTCAGTATTTTTTTGGTTCCTTTAGCAAGCTGTTGACTTGTTTTCATGATTTTCTTGCATCACTTCATTTTCTTCCCAGTTTTTCCTCTACTTCTCTTATTGCTTCTCAAATCCTTTTGAGCTCTTCCATGGCCTGGGACTGATTCATATTTTTCTTGGAGGCTTTGGATGTAGGAGCTTTGACTTTGTTGTCTTCTTCTGTTTGTATATTTTGATCGTCTTTGTCACCAAAGGAAGATAATGTAGTCTGACTGTTTTTGTGCTGCTTGTTCATGATCTGGGCCAATTACTTGAGTTTTAAACTCTTTGTTAAGGTAAAAGTCTGCTTCCAATGTGGAGAATGTACTGTTCTAAGCTTCGAGGGTTTGCACAGCTGTTTTCAGAGATACTTGTAGGGACCCGTAAATTTTCAGTTCTTCCAAGGTAGTATGATAAGGGGCAAGGTGTTTACTACTTTCCTGTCCTGTGCTCAAGCACTCCTTTCTATCCTGTAACGGTGAGGAGAATTTTCTCTCCCCAGCCACTACAAGCTCCACCAAGCCAGCACTCCTTCTCACCCGAGGACCACTGCCCATAACTGTGACCCAGATCCAAGCATGGACAAAGCAAGAGATTCCTGCCTCAACACTGGCAAAGAGATCCCTGCAATCCCTCTCTGATCAGCCACTGGATTCCCCCTCAGCCTGTGGGCTGGAAGCTCAGAAGGCAGTTGCCCCCCCATGCTCTCAGGGAACTGGAGCTAAGATCCCGCGCTTCTCTATCAGCACCGCAGAAACAGACTTTTCCCACTGCCCTTCTAAGTTGTCTTTGGTGTTCCTGGATTGAGAAGTCTGGAAGCCACCACAGCTGCCTGCAATTCAGTTCTCTGAGGCCTGCTCCAGGTTCACTGTGGCCTGCACGCCCACGCTGCACTGTGCTCTGCTGCCAGCCCGACATGATATACCTTTCTGATCAATCATCCAGGTTGTCTTGGGCTGGAAATTTGTTTCACTCTGTCTTTTTGTGAGTTCTGCTGCTTTAGAACTTGTTTAGAGCCATTTTTTATAGGTTTTTGGAGGGGTTTGTGGGAGAGCTCAAGCAAGTCACTGCTTTCACTCTGCCATCTTGGCTCTGCCCCTGTATAGATTGCCTTTAGAAAGTTGGAAAGTTCTTTTAATTATCACAAACTTACTCCAGCAACAAAGTCATACATGGTAATACCAATAATCTTTTAATGATATTGTATGAATGCAAATCACATCACATTGTCATCTCTAAAAATTGAAGATGAGGATGGCCAGAGGATAATGAAGAGGCTCAAGGTGGGTATGGACAGGGTGTAATATCCTAAGGAAGAGTAAACATGGAAGAGGAAATGGTACAAGGAATGTCATTAGTGAAATTTATGATTTTGTAGTAAGGCCTCCTGGCCATCAGTGGAAAGTAAGAGCAATAATCAGTAGATAACTCAGACATTCCACTGGCTTACACACAATGTTTGGAATTCCTGAGGAGTATCACTGCATCATTTGGTTAATTTAACTGATGGCATGAAAAAAGGCATATAGGAATGGTATGAGTTCTGATCTGCAACACCATATTCATATCAGTGAGACGATACATCATATGAGCATTTGTGTCAACCTGAAAAGAAGTGATATTCCACAAAGTCCAGTTTCCACTCTCATTTCTTTCAGTATTTTTTTTAAATAGTGGGTGTTGCCAGAAGGATATGCTTTTCAAAATCTATGGATGATTCTAAGCTAACTCTAATCAGGGATTACCAATTAATTGGCTGTTTCAATCAGGATCCAAAATGATTCCAGGGATTAGAATAATGGGGTAAATGTAATCAGATGAATTCTAATAGGGGCAAGCATAATGTCCTGCACACGAGTTGAGTATCAGCAACACATATCTGAAAGAAGGCAGGCTTGTCTAGACAGCCATTCATATGGGAAAAAAAAAGACTTAGGGCGTTCACCTTTCTCTAAGTTTAATGTATTTCAACAATATAATGGTAAAAAAGCCAGTGCAATTTTCAGCTTCATTAATCTGAGTAGAGTTAGCTTTCATAACAAAGGAGGTAATAATAGTCCATTATACTCTACAATGGTTCAAGCACACATGGTATTGCATTCAGTTCTAGGTGTCAAATTTTAAGGACTTTGAGAAGCTTGAATATGACCAAAGGAAAGATAACTGAAATGGTGAGATCACATGCAGTTATATGGAAGGAAGGAAGGAAGGAAGGAAGGAAGGAAGGAAGGAAGGAAGGAAGGAAGGAAGGAAGGAAGAAGGAGGAAGGAAGGAAGGGAGGGAGGGAGGGAGAGAGGGAAAGGTATTAATTTTATAAATACCTATGATCTAGGCTCTGCAAGTGAGATTCTCTGCTGACAAAGAGCTTATATTATAAAAAGGTAAAACAATACTTATCCAGTAGTGGTGATCAAGGGAGTTAGTTTTACGGTAGAAAACCATAAGGATTATAAGGGGAACCATTGTGCTTTCAATTACCTCACTTTTTATAGGAGCAATGTTTGTACTGATATGATTCCTAGTTCCTAGAGAGAGCGATAGAAGGTGCCTGTCAGGAGGGAGGCACTCATGCCTCCAAAAGCCCTAGGTTTTTCAGAGGTGGCTGGATGAGATTTGAAACATATTCTGGGACCAATTAGATGTGGTGGGTGAGGTGAGTTGGCATTCACCCCGAAGTCAGAACTGCTCAACCACAGGTGAACTTCCAAAACTATGTGGATTAACTAGGCGAGGATTATCTCTGGAAGTCATGTTTGGAGGTCTCTCTTCCAGATGGGGAGAAAGAGGTAACAAGGGGAAGGCGGCTGGATGCTTTGTGCTAGCCAATCCCATGCCTAGAATGAACTCCCTACTTAACCTCTTTTTTAGAATGTTCCTCTCTTCTTTTAAGGCACTGCTCAAGCAGAATATTGTGAATAAAAGTTTTCCTGCTTCTTCCATATCCTAGCGCCCTCCTTCCCAGGCTACCTCACACTTAAGTATTTTGTAGCTACTCAGTTTATATTTATGTGCTATGTATACATACACACACACGTTATTTTCAGGTGCTTGAAAACATTCATGTGATGTATCATGTCACACATATATATCATGCACACATATACAAATATGTATATATGTATATACATATGTGTATGTTTAATTCTTTGTACATGTATTCCTACCATCTACGACAGTACCTATAGGAATGTTAAATAAATTCTTATTGATAGATTAATTGATCTATGATCTTTGCAGTCCTACTGTGGGTTTATTCAATCCTCACTAACTTTCATTGTTTCATTGGGCACATGTGTGTATGTTCTTACCTTCCTTACCTCCTGTTTCTCCATGCTGGTAGAGGGCTGCTGTTGCAATGTTTCTCCCGAAAGGTTCTCACATAGTTGTGCACAGGGCTGTGGGAGATATTGCAGAAACAAGAGATCATTTAAATGCAAAGTGTAATGAGAGAACGGTGAAATGATGCAGGTATGCTGTGTACTCTGATCTTAGAGCCATGTTGTTGGGATTCCTGTAATGATTAATGATGCAATAAGGAAATGAGAAGGCAGTGACCATGAGGCAGTGGCATTTGCAAATAAAGAATGAGATTCAAAAGTAATCAGGGGCAATTCCAAACTTAGTTAAGGTTCAGAGTTATGCACCATATTTTATGTCATGTTAGTCCATTTCCTTTCATCTTACTCCCCTAAATCACTGCGCTTCAAGGAAGGAAGAAAAGCTGAGTTAAGTATAAAGATTAATGGGGTTGCATATTGCTGCCTGTTTGCTAGGATGAGCAGCTAAAATTTGGAGAGCCAATCACAACTTCTTAGACTTACAAATTGGACTGGGAATTAACATAAATACAGGCTCCCCCTCCATCCTCCCATCATCTTTTTCTCTGTCTCTGTCTCTCTCTCACACACACACACACACACACACACACACACACACACACACTTCCTTCCCCTTTCTCTTTCTTCTTTCTCCTTTCTCTACACTAAAAATAATACAAAGTAAGCTGATAGTAAATCAGGCTCCAGGAATGAACAGAATATACTAAAAACTCAAATGCAAAATGGGTCCTTGATCTCATTATCATGTGATTTCCTTCCAAACACAGTTGGAATTTGCTACCCCTTCATATATGCCCCCTTTGTGGCCCTTGTATATGTGCTCTTATACATATGCCACAGGGAGTCCTTCCAATGTGCTAGAGATTCCCTTACTCTCCACTTACATTGTCAAGAAACCAATGTAGCACACTGGTTGACCACTGAACTCTTTCCCTCATTCTTGTAATATGACTAGTGCAACTTTTTTTTAAATCATAAATTGATTTGATGACACGTTTCTTTCATATTCTTCTTTGTAATCCCTTTTTTACAATATACTGAAATGTCTGCTGATGCCTACCAAAGGTCTCAATTGACCTTTGAAAAATATTTATCTTTAATTCTTCAGAGACTTTGGTGCTCCACAACTAACAGCCATATATCATCACCAAAAAACTGTTGGAATTAAAAATATTAGCCTTTGTTTCAAAAACATTTTGAACCATTCAAAAAAATTGCATTTTCTCAAAGGCAAGCCACTCCATTCTTCTCCTATTCATATAAGTAATAATAATTATTATAATTAAAATATTAACAAAACATAGCACCCACCACTGTAATGTAAGTTCAACGTAATGTAAAAAACAACAAGATAATGAGACAGTTTTAAGAAATTATATGGACAGGGGCAGCTAGGTGGCACAGTGGATAGAGCACCAGCCCTGGAGTCAGGAGGACCTGAGTTCCAATCCAGCCTCAGCCACATGACACTTACTAGCTGTGTGACCTTGGGCAAGTCACTTAAACCCCAATTGCCCTCACCAAATATGTGTGTGTGTGTGTGTGTGTGTGTGTGTGTGTATAGCCTATGATTTGAAATTGGGATAAGCTATCATCATTTGAAGGTATTCTTTCTATGTTCTATAAACCAATGCTCATTCATTCATTCTTTTACTGACCAGACAGACCTGTGATGGGGGGCCCTCTTGAGGAAATCTGTCTACAAATATTAGTCAGCTTTCTTTCTTTCCTTCTTTCTTTCCTTCTTTCTTTCTTTCCTTCTTTCTTTCTTTCTTTCTTTCTTTCTTTCTTTCTTTCTTTCTTTCTTTCTTTCTTTCTCTTTCTTTCTAATGTTTCTTTCAACTTATAGTTTTAGAGAATTACTTGAAATACTGAGAGGATAAGTGACTTAATTACACAATCAACACATGTGTGAGGCAGGATTAGAGCCCTTGTATTTCTAAGACTAAGGTCAGCTATTTATCCATCTCACCACATTGTCTCCATATTTATTTTTAAAGTCCAAACTAAAGATAGAGATAGTCATGGAAAAAAAAAACAGTGAAAAAATTGAAAATTCTTACAATCAAAATGAATATAATTATTAATGGAAAAGAATTAACTGGGGAAATAGTTGCATGACTTTCTCTGATAAAAATGATAGAAAGGATATATAAGATATTGATTCAAATATTTAAGAACAGACATTCCCCAACAAATAAATGGTCAAAGAAAAAAGAGCTATGTTCAAGGGAAGAGATTTAAATTTTCGATAGCCATGGTTTTTTTTTAAATGTCAAAATTGCAAATAAAAGGAAAAATTTCAAATAAAACGACCTTTATATTCCACCTCACACCTATAAAATTAGGGGGGATGACAAAAAAAAGGTAAATGACACTTTTTTTTTGTACAGGCACAGGGACCCTGCCCCCACTGCAAGGGAAGAGGGCATTTATTATTGACAGAGGCCGCCAGGATCTGCGGTTACATTTGGCCACACGCTCCAGCTCGTCTTTCTTCTTGACCCTTGGCAGCGTTAATGAGCTAATTGGCCAGACACTCAGCGATGGTCTTGACATTGTGGAAGGCCGCCTCCCGGGCCAGAGGGGCCAGATGGCCTGGCTGACCTGCCGGAGCGGGACATGTCCACTGCCCGGCGCCTCACAGTCCCTGCCCGCCCGATTCTGGCGGAGTCCTCGCGGGGACCACTGCTGATGAAGGCGCTCAAGAGGACCTGCAGCGGGCTCTGTCCCGCGCGCAGGTGGATGCTCTCGAAGGCGTGCTTGACGATGTGCACGGCCAGGAGAGTCTTGCCTTGTTGCGTCCGTGCATCAGTGCATCATCATGGAGTTGGTGAGGCGCTCCACGATGGGGTCTGGGCTTTGCGAAAGCTCCGCGCTGTGAGGCAGGCACTTGGCATACTTCTCCTTCACGGCGATGTAATCCTACGGCGAGATGTCATTGATCCGCACGTCGTCCGTACTCCACCTTCAGAACACCTTGATCTATCTATCTCCCACTCAGTCATGTCTCTGGGTCCTCGGTCGGCTTTCGGGGCAGAGGAGGGTCTCCAAATGACGGGCACGGTTCACTCCAGGCGCCGGAACAGGGAAGAGAGAAAATGACAGTTGTGAGAAAACAGGCAAATGAATATACTATAGCTGAAGCTGTGAATTCGGTCTGGCCATTTTGGAAAGCAATTTGGAACTGTACTCAGAGATCACTTAACTTTGACCCTTTGACCCAGCAATACCAATATTGGGCCTATACCCTAAAGAGATTTTTTATAAAAGAAAAAGAATTAGAGGACTCACATGTGCAAAAGTACTTAAAGTAGTGTTTGTTGTTGTTATGGCAATGAGCTCAAAACCAAGGGGGTTCTCATCCATGGGGACAATTTATGAACATATTACTGTGCATGAATATCACGGAACATCATGGAAATCCAACAGACAGGGAAACATTCTCAGACAAACCTAGGAAGATTTGCCTGAACTGATACTGAATGAATGGAGCAGGACCCAGAGAACAAGATGTGAAATAAAATAATAATAATAATAATGATAAATTGTAAAAAAGAGTAAACAACTTGGAAAGATTTGAGAGCAATGATCCATATGATGAACAACTACAACTCAAAAGGACCAGTGAAGAGATGTTACATCCTGAAAGAGTTGAAGTACCCAAAGTGCAGAATAAAATATACATTTTCATACATGGAAAACATTGAATTTTGTTTTATTTGACTACACATCTCTGTAGGTAGGGGAAAGACCCTACATTTAATGAAATTAATGAATTTAATGAAAGGTGTCCACCTGTAGTATGTAGTATGTAAGTTGTCATATGGCTCGAAGGAACACAGAAAAGACATCTCAAGACTCTTCCCGCACCTTTCTCCAAGGCACATTGATTACTAACAGGAGGGGAAGCAGAACATTCGGGCCAAAGATCACCACTCTCCTCAGAGAGAACAGGTACCCAAGTACAAGAATATCTATCAGCTACCTTAAATAATATTAGTCCAGAGGATATGATCAGGTTCCATCTAACTTCTGATCAATTTGTCATTATTATTGTTGACAGGTTCTATATTCACAGCTTGACCCCTTTCCCAAGAAATCCCAATTCTACAATGAATACACATAGCAGAAAACAAAGAAAACCTGCTTCTCCAAATCATGGCAAACAGAAATCAGAGAAGGTGTATATAGGACAATATACAACAGACAATGCAGAATGAAGGAGCTCTCCCATTGAGAATGAGATGTCAGCTCAACTATGAGAAATTGTCCTTGATTTCACCCAACAGACAATTCCCCAAAGTCTGTAAGGTAGCAAGATGAGGATAGGGATATGATGATGACAGAGACTATCAGCTCCTCTCATATCCTCCCAGAATCTTTTCCTTCAGTAACCTGAAGTGAGGTGGGCCTCCTCCATCTTCCCTCTCAAAGCTGAATGCCAGAAGTCCCTGATACCCAAAGAGTGCTAAAGAAGATTTGAAACTTGAGGAGTCTCAAAGGGGACTGATTGAGAACTGAAGCTCTTCTGCCTTTCACCAACCCTGTCCAGCCCCTCATGCAGGACAAGGCATTCATCTCCACCAGCAAAGAGAGAGCCCCATATTAATCAGCTTTGAGACAGAGGGTACACAAATACAAAAGTATTATTTTTTCCTTTCATTTGGGGGCAGGGTTTTTAGTTTGCTTTGTTTTGTTTGAGAAAAAGAAAGGAAAGAGGGTTATTGAAATATTTTAAATGTGCATAAGAGAACAAAATAATAATATTAATAAAAATCATAGTAGCTAGCATTTATATAATGTGTGCAAAGAAGTCTACATTTAATATTTCATTTGATCCTCACAACAATCCTGCTACTTGTGGTATTATTTTTTCATTTTACTGATAAGAAAACTGAGGTAGAAAGAGCTTAGATGACTTGCCCAGGGCCATATAACTATTAAATGTCTGAGGTAGGTTTTAAACTCTGGTCTTCCTGACTTCAGGGCCAGTGTTCAATGCACTATGCTACCTGGTTGTTCGTCCATTTTTCCAGTAGGACATGTGGGGTAACTTTGAGAATGTGTTATTGAATTTATCATATACACAAAAATCCAAGGTGTTCATCAGCTTCACATATAATACTGACTTTCTCTTCTTTGTATAGGAAATGATCATCGTATTTGGGTGTCAACAGAGCAGAATAAAAAAAATATACATATGTGTGTGTGTGTGTATATATATATATATATATATATATATATATATATATATATATATATATATTATATATATTATATATATATATAGAAGAGAATTTGACAACACTTTTTTTTTAAGTACATAAAAACACCCTAGATGCCTCCCCCAAAGAGGTTTGGGGATTTTTTCTTCCATTTCTTCCTTTGTCTTTAGGTGGGATACCTTAAAGAAAGCCAATTATACCTTATTTCTAAAGAGATCTATCCCATGTGGATAGCCTGTAATTTCTCTTGGAAACTAGTATTTTTTTTTCTTTTTAATCTCTACTGTTAGAAAATGTACCTGTATAACTAACATAATCTCCACTTCCTCTTATACAGTGCTTACTGAGAATGGAAAACATCTGTTCTCAGTGTGAGATCCTTTCATATACTTGAATAATGTTATTAAATCATCCCTCATTCTTCCATCTTCAGGCAGAAGAATCCCAGGCTCTTTGATCTATCTTCATAAATATTACTTTTTTGACACTCTGGGCACCTTTTCAATTCCTTTAATTTCTACAGGCATTTATTAGGTACCATCCATGTGCATAACAGTCTACTAGGGACTGTGGATGAAAAGAGAGATATGCCATAGACCTTTCTTACAAGGAGCTAGCAATAAAAAAAGGGAAGGGAACAACATAAGCATGCATAACTGTAATGCATAGGGAAGAGAGTAAGTTCAGGGAAAGGAGGTCAGTCTAGATGAAGTGAAACAAGAAATTCAGGAATGCTTACTATCTGTCTAACCTTGGGCAAGTGTCTTAACCTCACTGGGCCCAAGTTTCCTCATTTGTGAAATCAGAGGGATTCATTTCATGACCTCTGAGATAATTTCTGTCTCCAGATCTATGATTCTATGATTTTACTTAAAATCATTTTCAGACAAGATGTTTTAGGGTATCCAGTAGACTTTTATGGAACACATGGTATCAGAGGTAGACATTGAATGTAAGGACGTCAAAAGAGAGAGATGGAAGGAGGGGGTAGTCAATTCCAGGTTTTGACAATGTTGGTAGAATAGACATGGAAATGGGAGAGAGCAAGATGAAAATGAGGAGGAGATGTAGTCCAATTTGGGTGTAATTTAGAGTGAAAGAAAGACAGTAACATGGTACCGTTGAAATGAGGGAGGGCTTAAAAAAACCAACTAGGTTCTATGGGACCTTGGGCAAGTCATTTTATGCCTCTTTTCTCAGTTTCCTCACTTGTAAAATTGAGGTGAACTAGATGACCTGTAAAGTCACTTCCAGATCTAAATCTTTGATCTTATGAGATAATTTTGCATAGATGAATTGAAGATATATTGTGAAGGCTTGCAAGCTGAATAAAAGTTTACTGAAACATGATTCTTTTTTTAAGTAGAGGAGTGACATAAAAGGAGGGTATGCTTTGATCATTTAGTCAGTAAGATATGAAAGCCAAGTTAGAGAAAAGATAGACTAAAGGAACTTAGAACAGAGAAGAAATGATTTCAAAAGCACAGTTGAGAGGTAATGAGAGCCTGAACTAGAATGAAGGGGCTGGGAGTAATGAAAAGCTGATATGAGAGAGAAGGAAGAATCACTAGGACCTGGCAAATATTTGGATTTGGGGAGGGTGTGGGTGAATAAGTTAGCTTTATCAAAGAGAAGGGCATCTATTTCTCTGAGACTGATGGAAGAATAAATGGGTGAGAGTAACATGATAGTGTTTGTCAGTGTTTTTCAAAAGAGGGTTAGGTGGACACTGATAATGCTTATAGCTCTTGATTTATTATCTTGCAATCCTAAGACTTGGAGAAGTTGAAGATCAGAGAGGAGATGGAAGGGAATTCACCTTGCTTGGACTCAATCTTCTCAGAAGAGTGAGAGGGCAGTTCATTTGCTGAGCAATAGTGGAGACGGAGATTTGAAATGTGACATTTTGTAACTATCTTGCAGTTGACCTCCCATATATGTATTATCAAGCCCGAAGCAAACATGAATTCATTAAGAGCACAGACAAACTCATATTTGTATCCCAAATGCCTAGAACATGTTTGTCTTCAGTGGCTCAGCTACAGAAGGGCTCCTTCCCAATTGCTATAGAATATATTCATACTTATACAGACAAGCATGGTTTTGTAACCACAGCTTTCTGACATGAAAAGCAGTATCTTTGCAGCTGATGAAGACTGCCCCCAGAATGATAGAAATCTGCCCAGGAGAAAGACAAATGCACAGATTTGAGTCTACTACAGAAATCAAAAGGACCAGTACAAATAATTTCTTTCCTTCTTTTTAGGTAGTCATTTTAGAGGTAGACTGTGGTCATTTGCTGTGAAAGCATCCCATAGGATCAATGCTTTGGGGTTCTTTAACTGCCATGTAGGAGTATTTCACCCACCATCCTGTTCCATATGGATTGATGGCATTTCAGAAGGCTTAGCTCAATCAAAATCAGTTAGGATCAAAGATAGGAAAGTTCCATTTTAAATAAATATCTGAAGTCTGGTGTTGCAAAAGAAATTCTATTCTTGTTTTATTATACAGACACATGGACTTGCTAACATATATATGCCTTTTTGTATGTTTAGAACCATTTAAGCATTTTATCTACTGCATTTGCAAATATCTCTGTAACTTGCATTATCCTAGTAACAGAATCTATACTTGAAATGAAAACCTTTTTTGATAAAGAGCTCAGTAGGCATAAAAGTAGTTCACCAATGAGCTTTTCTGGCATTTCTCTCAGGGTTACAAAGGCTCCCTAGTCTGTGTCCAAACACATTATATTTATCTCAAACTATTTTTATGCATTTTTAGACCTGACCATTCCCCCTACTAACCACCTTCCCCTTGGCTTATTTTCATATTTGAGGGAAAGGAAGAGAGGAAAGAATTATTTATTAAGTACCTACTATGTGCCAGGCATTGTGCTAAGTGCTTTGTACATATTAACCCTAGGAGGTAGGTGATATTATTATCCCCATTTTAGAAATAAAAAAAAAAAACTGAGGAAACAATGGTTAAGGGACCTGCCCAAGGTCATACAGCTAGCAAATGTCTGATGTCAGATTTGAACTCAGGTCTTCCTGACTCCATCCTCATCACTCTATTCACTGCACCACCCAATTCCTTGCACATGAAGAGGAAGGTAGGGTGTAATTGATGGAATTCTTGGCTTAGAATGTAGAAGACCTGGTACAAATCCAAATTCTAACATACCAGCTGTGTTAACAGGCAATTCCCTTAACCTTTATAAGCTTCAAGATATTATTTATAACTTATCTAATAAGCCATAGGTGGATTGCAATTTGGTGGAGGGAGCTCCCTCACTAGGCCTTCCCTATAGAGACCAAATCACATGTCTTACATGTATTCAGGTGTAATGCTTCCATTGTCTTAGAGATATTGTGCTGCCCCAGTTTTGCCAGGGAGTCATTTTATCATTTTCCCTCCTTACCATGCCCATAATCATCTGTTTATTAAAGGGGTGGGGGTGGGATTACTGGAGAGTAAAATTAAAGACGTAATATTTCAATCCCTTTAACAAAATAAAATTGTAGAGGGAGGAGAAAGAAAGAAAAGAAGTATTTTTAAGCACTTACTTTATGTCAGGCTCTATGCTAAGTGCTGGGGACCAATTATGATTCTAGAAGAATGATTATGATGCATGACACTCACCTCCTGTCACAAGAGTGATGGGCACAAGATGTAGAAGGAGAAATACATTTCTGGGCATAACCAATGTTGGAAATTGTTTTTGTTGGACTATGCATATTTGTTATTAGGTTTTCGGTTTTTTGTTTTTCATTTTAATCTCTTTTCCCTACCCAACATAGGGATGGGTGGGTAGAAGGGAGAAAATATGAATACTTACTAATTAAAAAAAGAATTAAAAATGCCTTGAGGGAAAAGATAACCATGATAAATATGGCTTGTCTGTGTCCCAGAAATATCATTCTACTTTGTAATACTCTTTGTTTTCTTTGTTTTGTATCCCTAAATAGGTTGTAAACTCCCTGAGGGAAGGTCTACATCTTAAAAATTGCATACCCTAGCACAGAAAAAAGCATAATAAAAATTCTCTGTGTGATGGACCCACTCACTCTCATGTTCTGTCTGGCCCAAGCCTTCTTAGGCCTCCACAGATGCTATGTTCCCATATGGATACAATTGCAGGCTCAGAATTGTGTCATTCAGAAAATACACATATACACATTCATACATACATGAATGTATATTTCTCATTCTTGTTCAGTTGTTTCAGTCACATCCAACTCTTTGTGACCCTATTCAGCATTTTTTTGGCAAAGATACTGGAGTGGTTTGCCATTTTCTTCTCTCTCTCTCTCTCTCTCTCTCTCTCTCTCTATATATATATATATATATATATATATATATATATAAACACATTACAGATTGCATTTTTTTATAGACGAGGAACTGAGGCAAATAGGGTCAAGTGACTTGTCCAGGTTTACACAGCTGGTAAGTATATGAGGCCAGATTTGAACTCAGGAAGATGAGTCTTGCTGACTTCAGGCCCAGCACTCTGTGCACTATGGCACCACCTCGCTGCCCCCTGAGTAGTGTGTGTATACACTCACGTAGACAAATACATATGTGCATTAAACCTACATACATATACATATTTGTGTCTCTTTAAATATACATACATACATATATATATACACATTTACACATATATATACATGCTTACATACGTAGCTGCATACCAACATATATGTGTGTGTGGATATGTATGTATCTATCTATCCATCTAAATGTTTGTCTATCTATCTACCTGTCAGTCTATCTATCTAAATGTCTACCTGTCAAACTATCTATCTATCTATCTATCTATCTATCTATCTATCTATCCATCCATCTAAATGTCTGTCTGTCTATCTATCTGTCAGTCTATCCATCTATCCATATATATTTAGATATTTAGAGCTAGATCTAAATCTAGATACAGATGTATAGATATAGATATAGATACATGTGACTTGGGGCTAGACAGAGCGTGAGAGTGACAGGACACAGAAATTCTTTATTATGCTTTTTTCTGTGCTATGCTATACAATTTTTAAGATATAGACCTTCCCCTCAAGGAGTTTACAGCCTATCTAAGGATATAAAACAAATCAAACAAACAGCATTACAAAGCAGAATTATTTCTGTGATGTAGACAAGCCATATTTATCGTGGTGATGGCAGAGCCTTGACACATATACTTGAGCGGTTTGTGATTTCCTTTTCTACCTCATTTTACAGATGAGGAAACTGAGGCAAACAGGATGAAGTGATTTGCCCAGGGTCACACAGCTAGTTAGTGTCTGAGGTGGGATTTGATCTCAGTTCTTCCTGACTCCAGACACAACATTCTGACTACTATGCTACCTAGCTGTCCCTGGTTTTCTTAGAAATACTGAAAATGCAATTCCCACACCCCCAAGTTTTCAAGGGCAAAGTGAGGAGTGAGCAAAGATATGGTTACTCCCAGACTTAAGCCGTGCATGGGAAAACTACTGTTCTGCTTCTTAAAACTAGCATGCGCTCAAAATATCCACACAAAATATATAGAAATGAGTTATAGGGTATCTGATCCATAGAACTCTGATGCAAAATGTATCTCCATGGAGAATTAGTAAATAATTTCTCTTCATTATGCAGCAAATGTTCCTGAAACTTTCCAACTCAATTTATATCAAAAGAAAATGGATATTATTTCTAAAAAACTGCTCTTCAAAGTGTTAATAAGAATAATTCATATTCCTATAGCATTTTATAGTTTATAAAGCACTTCATTCATAACAGCCCTGTGAAGCAAGGAGCCCATGACTTATCATCATCATTTTGTAGAAGCTCGGAAAGGGAAAATGACTTGCCCAAGGTCACTCAGCTAATAAGCCAGAATTTGATTCCAAGTCTTTTGACCTCCAGACCAACATGCTCTTTTACTTGTGTTAAGAAGACTGGAGTAGGAGTATGTTAGAAGGATAGTCACTCAGCACTCTTGTCTGTGATTCCAATTCAGTTACAAATTCTCATACTGGGCATTAAGTTCTTCAGGGTTGCTGTAGATGGAGGCCTAAGGTGGAAGGGAGGGGAAATACCTTCACAGATTTAGAGTGCAAAGTGGCCTAAGTCCAGATTTGTGTCTACTCTCTGTTTTTCTTCTCTGTCTATGTCTGTTTCTTTCTTTCTTTCTTTCTCTCTCTCTCTCTCTCTCTCTCTCTCTCTCTCTCTCTCTCTCTCTCTCTCTCTTTCTCTCTCTCTCTCTTTCTCTCTGTGTTTGTCTGTTTTTCTCTTTGTATCTTTCTCTGCTTCTTTCTCTCTGTCTCTTTGTCTCTGTGTCTCTCTCCTCTTTCTTTTCTCTCTTTGTCTGTCTCTCTATTTCTCTCTGTCTCTCTCTTCTTTCTCTCTTTCTCTCCCTTTTCTTCCTCTTTGTCTCTATCTCTTCATCTTCATCTTCTACGTGTAGCTCCTACTCTTTCCCTCCGGAGTCAGATAGGATAAATCTAATTTCTCTTAAAACAGACCTCTGTCCTCCGTTTCTTGCTTCTGTGTTTCTATTTCCTATTTCACAGGTTACTTTGAGGGAAATGCTTTATAAAATTTAAATCTCTTTTGAAATGGATTGTTGCATTCATCATCCTTACGGTTGTTATCACTTTCTCCTCTCTAATATTGAGACAATACATTAAGGAGCTATGATGATAAATTAGTGAGGTCTTGACCCTGACCTTCCCAGTTAGTAGGGACTGTGATCTCCATTTCTAGGTGTACTCTATCAAGCAAACAACAACAATTATCTATTAAGTGCCAGCCATATGTCATGCAATGTGCAGGTCACCAAGATATTGCTTAGGGGTCCAGGGAGGAAAATAAGTGAAAAGGTGCTTTAAGAGTTCGTTTAGAGAATTTTAATCAAATTAATGACAAACCACAATTCTAGAGGACCAGTAATGGCAAATACTACCCACAAAGATGCAACCGGCTCAAAAAGCATAATGAGATGTATATTTTGCCTGTTGCCAATAAAAAATTTTATTTTGTGAAGAAGAGAACATAATGATCATTAATTGGAAATGTTTTTCAAAAGGCTTTTTGTTTTTGTTTTTTGTTTTAGAGTTTATTTGCTGTGCATGGTCATATACACCTCAAATGCTTGCTACCAGATAAGGTTGAAGCTAGTAGAAAATTTGAGCTTAGGAGATCTCAACTGTAGGGTATTCACCCAATGAAGCGTCAACACCTTCTGGCTTTAATGTAATGAGCCTGAAGGAAAAAGGGGTGGAATGGGGAGGCAAGCTACCAAAGTTGGGCTAAACTGGCCCAGGTGACAAACAGAAGAGGTCAAATGTTCCGTGTCCCTCTGTAATGGGATCAAAACCAGGAGCTGCCACAGAACTTCCAGCATGAAATAAGGAGACCAAAACTCCAAATATATAACTGATTAATCAAAATAACAAAGAAATAAGCCAAAATTTGGCTCTGGAATGAGAAATTTACATTTTTCTTCCTAAAACAGAGTCATGCCATATACAAATATATTTGGATATGCCAATATGCAACATACCAATGTACCAGTATATTGGGACATGCTAATCCTCAAGCAATATGGAAAAGATAGACAATTTTATTGCTATATGTGTTCACTGGCAGACTTTGAACAGTGATTTTCATAGACTTATCATGTCTTCTCATTTGTTTATGTACGTAACTAAACGCTACTCAATGTATAGATTATTTTTAAATAGAATTTTCAAAATTATGATGTGTGTGTGTGAGCACGTGTGTGAAACCCATGGTTAGAAAAGAAAGCCAATCAGTAGACTGAAAGCCCATATGATACAATGGTACAACAAAGCAGACCAAAATAATAGTAATAATTAATAATTAATGCCAGCTTGGGCTGCATTAATAGAGGAATAGGATTCAGAAGCAAAGAACTAAATGAAAGCCCTTGACTATCCTGTGCTGAACCATAGGCAAAGTATCATGTTCAGTTCTGCCCATCACCTTTTGGGAAGGTTATCCAGAAACTAAAACACATCCAGAAAAAGTTGACCAAGATAATGAGGGAGCTGGGAATGTTTAGCTTGGAAAAGAGAAGTTTTAGGGCAAAAGGTTTAAATCTGAGATCCAGGGACCACCAAGCAGTCTACAGATATTTTTTCAGTGGTTCTATGAACTTGGATGGGAGAAAAAAATGCATTTTTATTTTCACTAACCTCTAATTTAAATGTAGTATTTCCTTCAATTATTTAAAAACATGATTCAGGAGAGCCTGGGGCTCCCAGCTTGCTCGCTGCAGTCGCTGCCTTGTTGGCTATCAGTCTGGCTCACCAGCAGCCCCCACAGCCAGATGAAGATCAAGAGCACCGCGAAGGCACAGCACATGGCTTAGCACAGCCACGTGAAGGGGCTAGGGCTGGTGGCCTGGCCATGCATGCGACCTCTGGGCTGCTGGGCCAGGAGGACACCCACAAGGTATGTGATGTGATAGTAGAATTGATCACAAGACAGAAAATGTCCAGGAGAGCTGTTTTGTTGGCAAGACCTCCTGGAACTGGCAAGACAGCCTGGTAAAGTCCCCTTCTGTCCCATAGTAGGAAGTGATGTCTACTCTATAGAAATTAAGAAGACAAAAGTTCTGATGGAAAACTTCAGAAGCGCAATTGGTCTGAGGATAAAGGAGACCAAGGAAGTTTCTGAAGGGGAAGTCACTGAGTTAACTCCATATAAGACTGAAAACTCTAGGGTGGGCATGGAAAAACCATCAGCCATGTAATCATAGGACTCAAAACAGTAAAAGGAATCAAAGAGTTGAAACTGGACCTTAGCATCTTTGAAAGTTTGCAGAAAGAGCGAGTGGAGGCTGGAGATGTGATATACACAGAAGCAAACAGTGGTGCAGTAAAGAGGCAAGGCAGGTGTGATACCTATGCTACTGAATTCGACCTTGAAGCTGAAGAGTATGTTCTCTTGCCAAAGGGCGATGTGCACACAAAAAGGAAATTAGTTAGGATGTGGTCCTCTATGACTTGGATATTGCCAGTGCTAGGCCCCAGGGCAGGCAGGACATCCTTTCCATGATGGGCCAGTTAATGAAGCCAAAGAAAACCAAAATCACAGAAAAGCTTCAAGGGGAGATTAACAAGGTGGTCAACAAGAACATTGACTGAGGCATAGCGGAGTTGGTTCCTGGCACACTGTTTGTTGAGAAGGTGCATGTTGGACATTGAATGCTTCACCCACCTGCACTGCACCTTGGAGTCTTCCATCATCCCCAGTGTCATCTTCACTTCCAACCGGGGCAACTGTGTCATCAGAGGTACCGAGGATGTGATCTCTTCTCATGGGATTCCCCTTGACCTTCTAGACCAAGTGATCATCCTCTGCACCATGCTGTACACCCCAGAAGAAATGAAACAGATAATAAAAATCAGAGCCCAGACAGAAGGGATTAACATCAGTGAGGAAGCATTGAACCACCTGGGAGAAATTGGTACCAAAGACAACATTAAGATGCTCAGTGTAGCTCCTGACCCCAGCCAACCTACTGGCCAACATCAATGGGAAAGACGGTGTTGAGAAGGACCGTGGGAATGAAATTAATGAACTCGTATGTGATGCCAAGTCTCCAGCCAAAATCCTAGCTGAGCAATAGGACAAATATATGAAGTAAAATGATGGTCACATCTTAACCCTTTCGAGTTGAGATGGAAAGACACCAAGAATGTACCTTGGCCTGCTAAAACAGCAAAGACATGAGGATGGATATTTCTGAAGCAGAGAAACCTCTGGAGTTAATATCTGTGTTCACTTAGTTATATTATCAATTTTGTGTGGAAAGATTAATTTAAAATTATCATATCTTCTCCCATAGTTGCAGTGTTTCCACCCTCATCTGGAATATTTTCTAATAAGTCTTTTTAGTTTGTTTTGAAAAAAAAATACATGATTGAGAGAGAGTCCATAGGCTTCAACAGGCCATCACAGAGGTCCATGACTCACAAAAAAAATTAAAGAACCCCTGCTTTAGGGAGACATGAAAGCAGTCTTCAAGGATCTAAAGGAAGGCAGGAGAAAAGTATTTATTAATTGCCTATTATATGCCATATACTATGCTAAGCATTTTCTAAATATTATACCACTTGATTCTTAAAATAACCATGAGAGGTAAGTACTATTATTATCCCCATTTTACTGTTGAGGAAAGTGAGGTAGACAGGATTACACAGATAGTAAATGTCTGAGACCATATTCAAACCACCAATTAGGGAGTTATAATATGGAAGAGGGATTCATCACATTCTATTTGTACCTAACAGGAAGAACAAAAAAAAATGATGTTGGAATAGGGACATTGAGCAAACTAGAAAATGACTGATTTTCATTCTATGCAAGGGGAAACATGCTAAAAATTAGAGCTACCAAAAAGTGGAGTGGGCTTCCTTGGGAATTAGTGGGTTGTTTCTCACTGGAAGACTTTGAGTGGAGGCAAGATGATCACTTGTTAGGGATGTCATAGAGGGGATTTCTATCCATGTATGGGCTGAATTAGGTGATCTCTAGGGTCTTTTCCAATTCTGAGATTCTGTGAAATAGCAGAGCAAGGATTCAAACTGAGGTCCCCTGACTCCAGACTCATCACTATTTCCACTTCCTTAGTTGTATTCCCCATGCTACCTAGCTGAGCACTGTGTGTTCTCCATATTACCAAAGAAATTGAATTTTCAATATCTCTAATGAAATTAAAATTTCTTAATAAATATCTTTTGGATGAATCAATCAATGAATTGGAGTCTCCCTAGCTACTAGTTCAGTATTCTAATGAGGGAAATTTCAGAGTAAAGCAAATTTAATAAATTCTTGCAGCCTTACAATAAGTCTTTTAGTTTTGCAACAGAGGAAGGTATGTGGGAGGTTCTTTTGTAGCCACCTTCTCATGCACTTACCATAGTATTCTTTTAGCAATTTAACAAATTGTCCCAGGAATTCAGTCATTTGAATTAGATATGCATTGCTAATTGAATAGACCAACAACAATAATAACAATAAATTATGAGGTATCAACACACGTCAAATTGGCAAAAATAAAACAAAAAGCAATGCAACCAAATTCTGATTGATTGGGAAGAAATGGTTACCCTTGTTCATTGCCAGTGGAATTGCAGACCTATAGAACCTCTTTGGAGTGGAGGTTGGTATCATGTAGAAAAAAGTTATAAAACCAATTATAGTCATGATTCAAACAATCAATGCAACAAACATAAAATAGCAAGAACCACAAAAAAAGATTTATTTGTTCAAAAGTTCCCAGAGCAGCATTGTTTATAACTGCAAAACAATTTAAAAACTGTAAGAAGTATTGGTGCCCAACGTTTGAGAAATGGTTCAACAAAACCGAGATGATGGAGAATGTTCGTGTCCAGAACACAAAATCCGATGAGATGCACACACTACTGAGTTCAGCCATACGCATTCATGTGCCTTGAACATTTACTGCATTTGATGAACCGAGCTCACAATTAAATAGAAGGAAGAGAGGGGAGTGAACTGCCCCATAGAAAATTACAGAGATCCTTTAATGCTCCCATCTTCTCCCAGAATCAAAATACCCTCGCCTTTCTAAAATGCCAATTTTTTTACCAGAGTTGTAGTATGACTGCAAGTAAAAGAGTACTCTACACAGTCTCCAAAAAATTAGAAGTGAGCCCTGCACCAAGGACAATACAGAGGTGCCTCGTGGGCATGAACAAGCAATGATATATCACAGATTGAGAATATATCACAGAAAAAACTAGGAAAGGATGTAATCAGAAAAAAATTAAGATTAAATAGACAATGAGCACATCAGTAAAGGATCACAAGGGTTAATAGGCAAACAGTCCAACTTCACTGATATTATGTATGTATGTATGGTGTGTATATATGTACACACACACACACTCATATATATGTATATCTATATCTATCTATCTATCTATCTCTATCTATCTATCTATCTATCTATCTATATACTGAGTATGTTAAGTGGATCCTATGTGGCAAATTTGTTGAAGAACAGGGACAGATGTCGCAAAATGGTCAGGCATGGGAATCTCTGTTCTTATTCTCAGTCTTTATCTTTTTTGACCTCTTTGCAGCCTTTGATACTGGTAATTACTCTCTTCTCCTTGCTATTATCTTTTTCTTTATATTTTCTTGGCACTTCTCTCTTCTAGTTCTATTTACCTGATCATTCCTTCTCAGTCTCCTGTGATGAATTTTCATCCAGGTCACTCCCAGTCACCATGGGTGTCCCACCTTGCTCTATCTTGTGCTGTCTTCTCTTATCTCTCTATAACATTATACTTGGTGATCTCATCAGTTTCCATGGATTCAAGAATCATCTCTATCTAGGCTTAACCTCTCTCCTTACCTCCCATCTTGCATCTCCAACTTCCTACTATACATCTTGAACTAGATGTTCCTTAGACATCTTAAGCTCAATAAACTAAATGGGTCTATAGCTAGTTTTAGCTTAAAACTAAACTCATTCCCTCTCCTCCCCCCCTTAAACCCTCCCCTTTTCCAAACTACTCTATTACTCCAAACTCAAGGGCACTATTCTCCTCCTAGTCCTCTAAGCTGACTAGATGTCATCATCAACTTCTCTCTCTCTCTCTCTCTCTCTCTCTCTCTCTCTCTCTCTCTCTCTCTCTCTCTCTCTCTCTCTCCACCCTCCATTTAACACCCATGAACTGCCAGGTCTTATTAATTCTACTTTTAAAGCATTTCTTACATATACCCCCTTCATTTGTCTTTCATTGCCACCACCCTGGGACACAATCTACATTAACTCATGCTTCAACTATTGCAGTAGCCTGCTGGCTGGTTTCTTTGCCTTAATTCTCTCCCCATTCCAGTCTATCCTCCACTCAGCTATCACAATGTTTTTCCTCAAGCATGTGCCGGAGCATGTCAGTCTCCCAATAAGTAACCTCCAGTGATCCCCTATTGCTTCTAAGATCAAATGCAAAGTCTTGTGCTTGGATTTTAAAGTCCTCTATTTCTAGCCCCTCTCTCCCTTTCCACTCTGCTTCCCTCTACATACTTTATGGCCAGTAAAATTGACCTCCTCACTTTTCCTGGTACATGATACTCCAGCTTTTGGCTCCATGTATTTTCACACACTGTCCTCTGTATAAACATTTGCTAATTGACTCATAATTAATTGGAGGGATATCACAGATCCATATAAGCATTTTAATACATTAATAAAATCAGATAATATAATGCAAGTTAGACCAACAGGTATGAGGAATGGTAAATGGAAAAACGTTTATGAAAAGAAAACACAAACTGAACTACTCAGTAGCCATGAGCAGATGTGCTTCTGATACTACCATGACTCAATTGCCCTCTCATCCTGGAGCTTCCCTCAGTGCCTGAGGCTTTCTCATTCTTGAGGATCCTTCTAGGGGCAGCTAGGTGGTGCAGTGGATAGAGCACTGGCCCTGGATTCAGGAGGACCTGAGTTCAAATCTGGCCTCAGATACATAACACTTACTAGCTGTGTGACCCTGGGCAAGTCACTTAACCCCATTGCCTACCCAAAAAAAAAAAAAGAGGATCCCTCTGTCTTGTCCATCCCTTCTCTTATTGGTCGGCTTTTTGGGGGGGCTCCATTTTGGAAGACATGCATAGGCTGGCCATTTTTCTTTCCCCTCCTGGCTGTGGTTTGAACTCTATAGCCTTGACTGCCATTGATGCCAGTGGGTTGCCCTCATCCCACCCTTTTCCATCTCTCTTTGTTTGTATTATATTCTCTCTCCCCCCCCCCATTAAAATTTAAGCTCTTTGAGGTTAGGGACTCTTTCTTTTTCTTGTATTCATACCCTCAGCCTTTAGCACAGTGACTGGCACATAGTAAGTACTTAACTGTTTATTGCTTACAAAAATGAATGAAAATAAATGTAAAAAGAATCCTAATTCAGACTTATAGCAGTGATGGCAAACTTAAGTAGAATTGGTAGCCACTAGATAACATATAACAATCCCGGTGGCTACATATTGACTTAGAAAGCAATGTATGGGGGTGCAGCTAGGTGGCACAGTGGATAGAGCTCTGATCTTAGAGTCAGGAGGATCTGAGTTCAAATCCGGATTCCAACACATAAGACTTACTAACTGTGTGACCCTGGGCAAGTCACTTAACCCCATTGCTTAATCAAAAAAAAAAAGAAAGAAAGAAAACCATGTATGCACATTATCTATATTTATTGTATTTTTTATTTATTGTCTTAAATATTTCCCCATTACATTATTATCTAGTTCAGACCATATTCAGGAGTGCTGTGGGACACAATGCAGACTGTGGACCACATGTTTGACACTTCTGACTTAGAGGGAGTGACCAAAAAGCTGTTAAATATTTTACTTATAAGCAAAGAGTTACAAACCAAATTCAGTTAATGTTCAATATTTAGTTTATGATAAATAATTTTAAAATATTTCTTAATATTGAAGGAGAAGAGAAGAACTTTTGAGATAGCTAATTTATAAAAATCACAATATGTCAGAAATGGAAGGAACTGGAAGAACATCTAGTCCAAACTCCAGGTTGTATAAGAGAGAGTAGCAGTCTTGCCCAACATCACACAGCTTGGTAGTGGTGGTTTCCTCCCTCACAGACCAGAGCCCTTTCCTCTAAACCAGACATTTTCCTCTGAATTCACAGTTTAATAAGCAATGAAATCAGGTACAGGCCTGGAACTTAAAGGAGATAAGGAGATAAGACTTCAATAACAAATTTTACTGGGTACATACCCCAGGGCAAACTTCTAATAGAAATAAAGAAGTACCAGGAGGAAGAATGATTTCCTGTCCTTATAGTCTTAAAAGGTGGAGACTGAGGATTGATGCTACAATGAGAGGACTTGAGTGGAAAGTGTGTTTCTTTGTGATCTGGGACAAGTTCCTTAAGTTTCCTTCCCTGTAAAATGGAGGGATTAGACAAAATAATTTCTCAGGCATCTTTTAGCTCTAGACCCTGTCAAACAGAAAGGATTGATCATCCAAAGGTGGTGACATACCCCTGTAATCCCTGCTATTGAAGAGGTTGAGGCTGGTGGATCACCTGAGCTCAGGAGTTCTGAGCTTCAGCAGGGTTAAAGCCAGTTGAGTATCAGTCCACATTGTCTGGTTTCAATATGGTGAGTCCTTGGAAGGAAGAGGGAGCAACCAGGATGTCTAAAGAGGGGTGAAATAAGGAGAATGGAAATGGAGTAGCTCAAAGCTTCGGTGTCAATAAGCAGTGGAGGTAGGCCAATGGGGGAGAGGAAAGGAAAGAGGAAGGGAAAAGATAAGCAGAGGGAAGGAGAGGGACAGGAGGGAAGGGGACAGGAGATCAATGAAGAGAAGGGAAGGGAAGTTCTCTACGCTGATTAAAATGTCATCTATCTGGTGGGAAGTCCTCAAGAGGAGGTACTTGTGCTCATTTCCCAGAGCCACTAGAGAAGGAAGTTTTCATAATGGGGTGGACCTGGAGAAAGAAAGAACAACATTTGGAGCTGTTTAACTTTGGACAAGCCATTTAATTTCCCATTTTCCACATCTCCACCATGGAGATAATAAGAATGTCTACTTCTCAGGAATGTGATGAGGATGAATGGAGTAAGGAATGTAAAGTACTGGGCAAATGTTGAACTCTATGTAGATGACAGCTATCATTACTGTCATTCCTGGGGAAAGGATGCTGCTACTCCCAAATATGCTCTGAACCACTTTTGGAGGGTCTAAAGAGTGAATAACACTTGCTGAGTCAGATATCCCCAAATTTTATCAGGTTCTTCAGCAAATGTTGCCTGGCCTGCCAACTTCCAAATCCCATTCACCCTCTCATGTAATAATTATCTAGAATGTCCTTGAAAAGAGCTTAATTTGTTCTTTTCTCTTCCTTTGAGGTAACTCTGGATGGAAGTGGAATGCCACATAATTGTGTTATTTCAGACAATAAAACAAATCATCCACTACAGAGAGGTAATCAAGCAATTTAAATTTGTCATGGTCTCCTGAACACCTGCCTTCTTATTTTTAGGTCCCTACTGTATTTCCCCAATAATTCCATATGAAAGGAGGGGGGGAATCAACAAAACAAAATAAATATTTCTTCAAGAAAAGAGTACTTAGTTGAAGTACCTAATCTCCACAAAAGCTAAGTCTACAAGGACATGAAATCTTCTGACGAGCAATTCACTATTTTGAAGAGGCTTTTGTTTTACCTCTTTTTCTTAATGCTGCTACTACTATGAATGAGAATTATTCTTCAGTGCCCTCTGGGAGACACTAACTTCCATTTTTTTCAGACTGTAGTATTCCATAAAACACAGTCATACAACACTGAATGTTGGTGTTATAAAGATGGCTCTTTGTTTCAGGAAGAAGTTTGGGGTCATCAAAAGAATTCCATAATTTCTCAAAGGCAATTCAGGACACTGTATGTCTGTGTAAATATGGGCCTCAATCATTGTCTGTCTGTAACGTCTGTCATACTTGCATACACAAAAAGAGAGAGAAGTTCATAGTTTATCCATTCAATTGTATATGATTGTCTGGTGAATAGGCTTTATTCATCCACTTCGTTTTTCTTCTACATATCGTTATGGCTATTGTTTAGGAGTATTCCACTTGAAACAAGTAGGGCGATATCTTCTACAAACAGTAACACCTAGAGGATCCTGCTATGAAGAAGCTCATTGTGTGGAAGTGAACAGGCTTTGAAATATTAGAAGTGAATAATTATGAAACAGAAATAAAGTTATGGATATCATCCAAAATATATGTAGTGAGAAAAATGAGTTATCAATTGACCAATCTTACGCAACATTCATATTCTGGTGATATCAGCAGACAGTGAGGAAGGCTTCTAACACATTGGGTTACCCACTGAGGAAAATACTGAGAGGATGATCAGAACAAAAGTCCGATAGGATGTGCAGGCATCTACATTACGGGAGGAAATGTACAGTATAAGAATCATATATTGGCGAAATTGTGGATCTGTTTGAGCAAGGTGTCCTTAAGCTAAACTAGTAATCTGTTGTTTCTTTTGGTCACAAGATTCTTGTTATTTTTCTGAGATGCAATGAAGAATTTTGAATGGTCTTATAAATTCTGCCCCTGAGAAAGATGTAGTGGAATCTCTCAGGAGGTAGTTGGAATCACTGGTGGACTCTCAATGAGAAAGTTTATGTGTAGTCTACATAAATAATCAGCTGCTTCTGTTGTGATCATGCCAATAGGCAGTTATGGAAGTGGGGCAGTGGATGAAGGAGAAAATTTAAAGAACAGAGCTCTGAGCTCTTTCAGCCCCACTGTTACATAAATCATTTTGAAACACAAATAATGGACTAATGGGAATATAATACTGGGTAAATAATCTGCAATCCTTACATTCCAGGGGGATAATCCTCAAGAAGCCGCATGGTAGAATAGAAAGCTCTCCAGATTGAAAGTCAGATTACCTGGGTTCACACAGTTGGTAAATGTCAAAGGCAGGATTTGAACCTCGGTCCTCTGAGTCCAGATCCAGTGCTCTTTCTACTGGACCATGTTGCTTTCCTGCTAAGGAAACTGAAGAAGAGAATAGCCACTTGACTAGGCTACTTAAATACTGAGGAGGTCTATGCTTCTTTTGGGGGAGGGGAAACAATATTTGGGCATTCAGGGATTGATAATCAATATATAGATAAATAGATACACACACACATACATACAACACATACTTATTATAATTAGATGAGGGAGAAAGGTTGGAATAAGAACTTTTAATGTCAGATAGAAGAGTTTCTGTCACTGGAACCCTGTAAGCCAAGGAGTGACATACTCAGATCTGTGCTTTAGTAATATCATTTTGACTGTTATACAGAAGACAAAATGCTTGAAGAGAGAGATTAGATACAAGAAAGTCAATCAGGAAGCTCTACCACCAATTTGGGGGGTGATGCAGGACTGAGCCTGGGTAGTTGTCTCTGATTGGAGAGAAGGGAACAGATGTGAGGACATTATAAAGGTAGATATGGATAGAAAATATACTCAGATTAAAAAAAAAAGATTAGAGGCTTCAAATTCTTACTTACCCCTTAGGAAGTTAATTCATAGAGGAGTAATAACTATCAATTTTGGGATCCTGGACAATGTGTCATCAGATCAACTTTATAATTCATGGTTTGAGAAAATGCAAGCAATAAAGACAAATTTAATTGAGAGTAAAGACCATGGGACACTGCCCTTTGGGAAAGAGTAAAGAAGCAAAGACCTCAGGACACCATGAAGTACATCACTGCTTAAAGGTATTTGGGAGTACTGCTCTAAGCAAGGGGTGAGTAGGAAGGAAAGGGTAATGTGGTCAAACCTTAGCATGTCTTATCTGTTATACAGTGACTGTCAAGGAAGTACACAATTTGGCACCTTCCTGATTTAATGTTCTTGCTAAGTAGATAGGAAGCACAGTTCCTGGCATACAGTAAGTACTTAATAAATACTTATTGAAACTTGACTTTTTAAGCTCAGTTGTTTCCATGCTCCCAAGGAGAGAAAGCACTGTGAAAGTGGAAATAAAATTGCAACATTTTTTAAATGGACCATATTTTAAAGTCAGTATTTTAAAATTTTGCCTCCTCCAAATTTTGGTGCCCTGAAGACAAAGCCCAAGTTGCTTCATCCTAGCTATGTTCAGTTTCAGAGCAGGGCTGGGGAAAGATTTGCTTGAATTATTTGAAACAAACTGTAAGCTAAGTTCAAATTTATATTTCAAAGTTTGGACCATAAGCAATGAAATTTGTATGAGAATCCTGTGAACTCTGCTTTAATCCAAAGTGAGTTTAAATACTGAAGTGTACATTTTAGCCAAAGCAGAACATTGATCAATTTACTCCACTGTTTATATATCTGCACATTAATTAGCTACAGTTTTTTTCTTTTTTGTATTGGTACAACTTAACGAAGTTCTCCATTTCTTGTGAACTCAGTCACGCAAAAAAAAGGTGTCTTGGGACTTTATAAACCACATCATATGAAAAGTTTCCCCAAACTACCGGAACTAAAAATTCAGTGCTTTGCACAAATATGATTGAGGCCAAGAGGTAAAGTCACTAGAGGCTGTATTAACTCAGCTCAGTTTGGCAGCAGAGTCATTAGAAGAAAGGAGAAGAGAGAAGGGCTTGGCATCATCTTTGCAGGAGTTAGAAGCCTTGTTTCTTGTTTCTTGTTCCCTTTTCATCCTAATAGATTTCTCCAGGGTTACATTTCTGAAGTCTTGGTTCCAGGTCACTCTAGGGCTTTGTAACACTGAAACACATTTTTGCCAAGGTGTAAACATTGGCTGGGACTAGACTCAGGGTGATAAACTCGCTCAATTCTGATGAGAGATCTGTGTTACTGACTGGAGGTGGAGCACATAAAGAAAAAAAGTACTCTCTCTAATATACTTGCTTTTTGTGTTGCTTCTATTAATAGCTTCCTCCTCCTCAAGGTGGATGGAGTAAGGGACCAGACATGTATATTAGACATCAGAAAAGCTAAGGAGAAGAAAGTGATAATAACCCTTGCTCTAAAAAAAAAAATTGTACTCAAAAATTTAGAACAACCATTGAGTCAATGGGCACTTAGAGCTCTTACAAGACTCAGAAGGGAGTAGAAACTTTTGCTGCCCCTGTCTTATTATTTTAACCTGGTCATTTAGGCTTCTGCTTTTTTTTGGGGGGAGGGGTAGATCAGAGAGGGAAGATTCATTTTTTTCATAATATAAAACAAGGATAGATCTGGAAGAAACCTCAGATCATCTGGTAAACTGCCTCCCTCAGATAAGGACAAATGGTTTCCTGCCTTTCTTTTCTTTTCTAATATCACCATAGTTGTCCTAAGTTTCCCATTCTAGTGTTTTATCTTATTTTTTTAAAGCTATATGGATGCATTTCTTAAACATGACAGTCATCCCGCCAGGACAAAGGACAGGATGCCCACATATATTGAATCTTTCTTTGTAACTAAGAAAAAAGAATTAAGCAAAATAAGCCACCTAAAAGACTTGTGTGATGGCAGATATGGCATCCTAGATCTTTTGTCTTCCACCATTCAAAGAGGAGGATTAGTGTTTCTCATTAGCCCAACTCCTGAACTAACTTTATTCATTGCAATTAATCTGAGTTTTGCTACTCTTTATTGTCACTTTCATTTACCTAGTGGAGGCCATAGTTTTTATTGTTTTCCTAGTTTTGATTTCTTCACTTTGCATCAGTTTTTACAAGTCTTGTCATGCTTCTCTTAATTCATTTATCTGTTCCAATGTTACAATACTTTGAGAGTTAATATATTTTCTTCACATCTGAATCAATTTTTTTTCTTTTTCCATTTTTAATGAATGTAGAAAACAATTACACTGCAATTCCCTCATGTAAGCCTTATTATGTAAGCTACTTGAAATTTTTTCTTAGCCTTCTCTTCTCCAGGGTTTAACAACCTCTCTTCTTTCCTTAAGTGACCTCCATCTCATTCATTCCTTTGGTAATTCTCCTCTGGATTCTTTCCAATTTCTCCATGTCCTTGCGAAAGTGTGGTGATTAAATCTGGACGCTCTAATAAGAGTCTAACGTGCTGAGTTTAGCAGAAAAATACTTCCTAGGCTTAGAACATTATGCTGTTATCAATACCTCCCAGGATCATATCATAATGACATTATCTTGCCAACTCATATTCAGTTTGTAGTCACTTATGACATGCCCCAGGTTTTTTTCAGTGAGGAATGTGCCTAGCCAATCTTTCATAAAAAATGGTTAAAATCCATTAACATTCTCCTATTGATTTTCTCAATTCAAAATTAAAGATGTCTAATAGGAATACCTCAATACCAAAAAGCTAGCTGCCCATTGATGCTTTTTTTTTTTGTTCACAGGAACTTAGGGGAATTTGTGCATGAAAGTGTGAAGGGGCTGCACATACATAGGTGAAGTAAAAGATCCTTTGAGCTATTGAAATAAAGAAAAAATAAGCATAAGGAAATTAAGATGAGCAAATCAACTTAGATTGGAAGTCTTGCCAAAAACTCACAGATAGCTCTAGGAACTAATCACTCACAAGAAAATGTTTAACATTGCAGGATATAAAGTCATAGCAAATACACACACACACACACACACATACACACATACATATATGTGCACACACATATATACACACACATACACATATACATATATGCATACATATGCATACATATACATATACATATACATATACATATACATATACATATACATGTACATATACATATACATATACATATACATATACATATACATATACATATACATATACATATACATATACATATACATATACATATACATATACATATACATACACACATATGAATATACATCTGGGTCTCACTTGCCACATCTGGAAAATGAGGGGTTGGACTACATGACTTCTAAGGGTTTTTTTTTTCATTCTAAATCTATGATTTTACATTTGTTGAAGGGGAAAAGGGAATAAATACATATTCATGATTTATTTTAATGAGTTTAGTTCTCCTTTCCTCTCCCCAAGAAAATTTTGCCTCTTGAAATGACTTCCTATTTCTTTCTATAGTAAAAAAAGAGAGATTAGGGCCAAAAGGTCATCTTAGGTAGTTTTCTTAAATATCCTATTAGCAGAGTGTGAAGAAGTTACCTAAACAAGTTGATAACATTGGCCATTGGGTGAAAGCATCTCATGGGGCACAGGTAAGGTGTGATTGGCTAAGTGAGAATCAGTCAAATTTCTGGTGGACTTTAAAAAGAGAGCTGGCCTACCACTTTGAGGCAGTCATTTTCAACAGAAGGACTGAGCTTTGGATGAGCATTTACTCCTCCCCCTTCATGTAGTTCACGGTATATGGGGAAGGAGGAGGATTTCTCTTTCTTCTGTCCCTCCTTGTTAGAAACAATAAGGGTGCTTTGCTACAGAATCCCATGGCCTTAAAAGACATCTGAATGGCCTAAAAAGGAAAGGGAAGTAAGCATTTTCTTGAACCCCAACATTCAGTGCAGAGAAAGAGGATTTTGAATTCTGTAGGAAGCACAATCTCATAATCTATCCTAACAGAGAAGAGAGATTTCTGGGTCAACAAAAGATTTGAAAGTTACTTCATGGAAAACTCCAAATTTGTTGTTGTTCAGTCACGTCTGACTCTTTGTCATGCCATTTGGGGTTTTCTTGGCAAAGACATCAGAGTGGTTGCTATTTCCTTCTCCAGCTTATATGACAGATGAGGAAACTGAAACAGGGTGAAATTACTTGCCCAGGGTCACACAGCAAGTAAGTGTCTCAGGTTGGCTTTTAACTCAGGTCTTCCTGACTCCAGGCCTAGTTTTCTACCCACTACATCACCTAGCTATCCCACAAAAAATACAACTTGAAGAGTTCCTAATTTTGAATGTTTCAGTCTCAGCAGAGTCTAGAGAGAGGAAAAAAATCTCCTGATAAATCTTGCCTCTTGGAGAAGGAAGAAGACAGCTCAGATGGTTCCTATTTCAGCATCCTCCTGTAGAAGCATGGTGTTGGAAATAGGAACTTGGAGCCTGGATAACTCTGTTTGGAATCCTGATTCTGACACTTGTAGGTTATGAGACAATAGGTAAGTCATTCAATGCATCAGTTACCCACCTGGAAAATCAATGAGTTGGATTAGATGGACTTTAACATTTCTTCAAGCTCCAGTATCTACGATACAATCACCCTATGATTATTTTTAGAAAAAAGCCTGCTAACTTCTCTCAGAATCCAGGAGGGAAATTTAAGGGAGAACTCTGGAATAACAACAAAGATTTAAAATTCTCCCCTGGATCACACCAGTCACTCCTCCACCTTTGAGCCAAGGTTGGGGAACCTGTGGCCTTGAGGCCCTGAACTAGTCTGTGGGCTGCCTTCCACTTGGACCACATTTACCTCCTAGTCTCTTCACACATTCATGACCAAGTTGGACAGAGTTCAGTGGAGCTGAGCAACAAACTGCAGTTGTGAAGATGAGAGAAAAAGAATCCATTTATGTACTGCATACTAGCATCATTCATTCATACATTTTAACAGATTCCAAATATTTTCAATTGGAAATCGGAAATACTAAAAAATGAAAGAAAGAACATATACAGATACACACGTGGTATGTCCCATGGAATAGCTCAAACAATCCAAACCCAGGCTCTATGATAGATTGCTAATTTCACTGATGTGGATACTCAGGTCACATGTCTTGGATTACAGCCAATCAATGCCTCGTCATACTTTTCCATAGCCTCTCACACATTCTCCATAGAGGATCTCCCCAGTTTGATGAAGTGCTTGCTCTCGGCCTTTTAACATTACATTGATAAGAGGGAAGCATGTAAGCTTCTCTTACATCATGACAGATCCATCTCCTTTCCAAAACATTTGCATCTTCAATGATTTCTTTTCTGACACTTCCTGAGCATGCTAAAGTAGAAAAGCTGACTTCCACTCTCCATCCCCCATGCATTTTTTTCATGAATTTTTTGCATCATTGTCAATTTTGATTCCTTTAGAGAACATGATTTTCCATGACCTGTAGTCACCTAGTAGTCCCAAGAGCATATTGTCTGTTGTTAAAACATGGATTTTTGTTTGTTTCAAAGGATCAATGACAGGATCAATGAAAACACTGCTCAGTTCCCAAATGTGAATTATTTGGGTTTGTCGCACCTGTCATTCACTTGGATCACCAGGGAATTAAGTAGCCAGTTATTATATATTAACGTGCTCTGGATCTGAGATCCACAACCACTCTAAAGAAATTGGCCAAGTAACTCACACAGGAAAGAAAAAGAAAAAAGTGGGAGAAAGATGCCTATTGTTTGGAATACGGAACGTAGTCAGATGGGCAATCTGTTGAATTCTATTTTTTACATCTATTCATATACACACACACACACACACACACACACACACACACACACATATATATACATATATATGTATATATATATATATATGTATATATATATATATATATATATATATATATATATATATATATATATATATGTCTTGCACAGGTACTGCCTGTTAACTGAATTTGGAATCCAATTGGCATATGAAGAGGATTTTGGCCTATGGGATGGCCTATTAAAAAGCTTCATGATTCTGTCTCTAACCTGGACTTATTCCAAATTATTTTCCCTCATGGTTACCATGTTTCTGCCAAAATGACTGATTTGCCATTCCCTGGGCAAGACATCCCATTACCCTGCTCTAAATCATCAAATTCATCATTTTCAATGCTCTCCCTCCTCATCTCTGCTTCTTGGAATCCCTAGATCTAACCCTCAAGGATCACCTCCTACCCAAGGCCTTTCCAGATTTCTCCAATGTTTAGCATAACCTGTTAAAATTATGTTGTATTTGTATTGTACATTCACTTATCATGTGCTATGTTTCCCCAGAAATACATAGTCTTCTAGGAGGTAGGGACTATTTTGCTTTTTGTCTCAATATCCCCATCACTTAGCATATTGTCCGGCACATGGTAGACCCTGAATAAATGCCTATTGAATTGAATTTAATTGAAAGTTGACTATTTGGGAAGGATAAATAATTCCAAACAAAACATTTTGTTTATTAGCTACTTATAAACATAAATTGGCGCTTTAAAACATTTAAAATAATAAATTAAAGTGTCAATGGGGAGAGACCACATCTTTGCTGTTCTCTGCTCTTAATACCACCATATTTGGAGAGCACTAAATGCTTTGGCTCAAGGTGATAAATTTGGCATTCTTTATCAAAACTCAAAGAAGTCTACCAACAAATAAAGAATGCATATAGCTAATGAAAAATCTTGCCTGGAGAGCTCTCAAGTAGACTCCATTCAAGGAAATGTAAGCAAGGAAGCAATGCAGTTAAATGTGGGCACTCAGCTTTCAAAAGGCTATTGATTATCTGTAGAACATTCAGAGGAAGCAACCTAGGATAAGAAACAGCTTCCAGTTGGGTTGGGTTGAAGAAAATGGGTATATCTAACCCGGAATAAAGAAGTCTTTGGGGGATATGATAGCTTCATTTATTGGCAGGCAGTGACCAGGAAGAGGGTTTAGATTTGCACTACTTGGCCTAGAAGAGTAGAGCTAGAAGCAACTGACAGAAGTCACAACAATGTGAATTTAAGCACCTTTTAAGGAAGAAAACAAACATTTCTAAGAACTAGACCTATCCAAAGTGAAATGAAATGCCTTAAGAGATAGTGGGTTCTTATTGCTTTCTCCCATTGGATGTCTTTAGGAAACGATTAGGTGACTACTCACTGGGTATAATACAGAAGGATTCTTTTTTTTTTTCCTTTTTCCTATGGTTAGACTAGATACCCACTGAGGTCTCTTCAAACTCTGAAGTTCTGTGGTTCTGTAATACACAGGAACCATGATCTTCTTTGGCCTTCTAAAAAATATACCTTGCCTTTTAACCTTTTTTTCTACCATATTCCATTGGGTCTAAGGTCTGTGCATCTTACAGAAAGCAAATTCCATGGTACTAGACTTTGAATAAGAGATTGAGATTTCTAAACCTCAGTACCAAATTATGCTTTTTTTAAGATATTATAAGGACCATAATACTGTCATGTTACTACTGAGGTTCAAAGAATCCAAATATATAATAGTAAGTAGAAAAAAATTATGTTGTTTTCAACTTTATAGTAATTTTCTTGCCAATTAGTGTCAACTTAAGTTAGATGGAAACCAGTATTTCCAGGCTTTTTTAAAGTCATCCTCATTTGAATTACCTTTGAATCTTCTGTCTCTCCATTCATATATAATGTAATCTAACAGGTCTTCTTGGTTCTTTTTTGATAATACTTTGTGTTCACACAGCCAAAACCTTAGCCCAACTCCTTATTAATTCATACCTGGATATTATAGCAGCCTCCAAAAGTCTCCCTATCTCTAGTCTTACTCAATCCATTATTCATAGCATTTCTAGACTAAATGGCCTAAAATACAGATTTCACTGACAAATTATTACCTAAAAGTCTTCAATGGCTCCTTATTTTTCTTTAAAATAAATTCCAGAATCTTTAGACTGATATTCAAGGCTTCTTATATTCTGGACCCAACCTGTCTTTCTAGTGGAAGATGCCTACCATTACTCAGGCAGCAAGGTAGTGCAATGTATAGAGTTTTTGAACTGAAGTCAGGAAGACAAGTTTGGAGCCTGCCTCAGGTACTCACTGACTGTGGGACCTTGGACAAGGCCCTTCACTTCCATCTGCCACAGTTTTCTCATATGTAAATTGTGGATGATAATAATAACACTTCCTTCACAGGATGGTTATGAAGATCAAATGAAATAACATAAAGTGTTTTATAAATCCTAACTATTACCAGTAGATATTATTAGTCATCCCCTATTTGTTACAGATTGTTAGAGTCATTGCCGTTTGAATATATCGATTTCATTCATAAGATCATAGCTCTAGAGCTGGAAGTGACCTCAGGGTTCATGTAGTCCAACTCCTTCTTTTGACATATAAGAACACACAAGTTAATTTAATGAATTGTTGAAAGTCACAAAAATGGTGTCAGAAGTAGCCTTTGAATCCAGGGCCTCTCACTCCAGGAAAAGTGTTTGTTTTTTTCCTGTAACACACTCACCATTCCCATTCTTTGACCATGTAAATTTTTTGACCATGTTATTTTTTTTTCCTCCACAGAATTCTTATAGCATTTTCCCCCTCACTACTCACCACCAACATTAATATACTCTAACGTATTGATAGTTATTCTTTCTAGAGTATATGTTTTCTCTTTCTAGCTAATTTGTAAGATTCTTGTGGGCAGGAACTTTGACTTGTTCACCTTCATATCCGTCTAGAGTTTGTGCTCAGTGAGTATTTGTCCGTCCTTATATAGGAGACAGAAAAATATGGTGGGAAAAGCAGTGATTTTAGAGCCAGAGGACATAGGATCAAATCTGAGCTATGCTACTTACTGCTGTTGTGAATCAAGGAAAGCCATTTACCTCTCTGGGACTCAGTTTTCTCATTTATAAAATGTCAGGGTTGAATAAGATGCTCTCTGAAGCCCTCTCTAGTCTTCACTCTACGATCCTATGATAAAATGGGTGTTAACCATTTCTTTTTTATGTGATATCTTTTCTCTTGCCAGGGTTCCACTGTTAGAATGAAAAGCAGGCTTTCTACAATGTGCTACTCCTGCACAGAGATGTACAAAGGCTGATGAAATTTCCAAAGGACAGAAACATCTTTCCAACCTGACAATGAACTTTCCTAATGGAGATTTATGTCTGAATGCTGCCCACATTTTAGACAAAGGAGATTGAAGTGAAAGGGATTCACCTCTCTTGGCTATCTGTCAACTCCTCTCTCCATTTGTAAAACACAGTGGTAGGCTTTATCCTCTCAAAGGTGTCTTTATGATGATTTCCCCCTTTCCCTGTTCTCCTGGTTATATGTCTATTTATTTCAATTTGTATCTATTCCTTGTGGGCTACAATTTTTGTTCCATTTCCCCATAATTTGTAGTGTATGTAGGTTTAGCTCTGTGGAACTGCATGAAACTAAGTCCTGTAAACACAAAAATCACCTCTGGTTGATGCTTCTTTTGCCTCAAAAATCTCCATGTCTTATCAGTACAATTCAACAAAAGATGACAATAATCATGGCTTCACAAATTTAAAATTGAAAAGGACTTTTGAGGACATCAAGTTCATTCCTCTCTCCAATTTTACATATGAGGAAACTGAGGTCAAAAGAGCTGAATTGGGATCCAAATCTGGGTAGGAAGGCTCTTAATACAATGTCCTTTCCATTACACCATGCTGCTTCCCCAGTATGATGAATAAAGAGAAGAAGGGGGAACTCATTTATAAAGTGCTTTGATGTCTACAAAGCACTTTTCTCACAGCAATCTGATAAGGAAAATTGTATCATCCCGTTTTACAGATGAAGAAACTGAAGATCACAAAGATAGAGGATGGTGGGAGGAGGGCAAAGCCAATGCAAGTGTATTATGATGAAAAATTCATGTTTACTCAATGATTCAGAAACATTTTTCTTGGAACAAACTGCAAAAAAGAAAAACTGGGATAAATAATACATGGGATGTAACTGAAATTCAGAGTGACAGGAGTTTGAGATGGAAAAGACATAGCAGGTCATTTCTTGTCCATCCTAGGTATCCACTGAAAGATTGCTCCCTGCAGTCTAATCTCCAGGGCTTTTATTCATTATAATTTTAAATCACCTTCTGTGGCATTTTCAGTACTTCCCTAATAATGTCCTGAGAAGCCTGCCCACTTTCCCTGGATCATAGATGTTCTTGGGCTATACTAGAAGCCTAAAGAACATTTAGTTGTTTTGAGCTTGCTGAGCAGTGATTAGTATATATCATTGTATACTGTATATAGTTTAAAAAGAAATCATGCTGCCTCAAATTCCTTCCCATATGGATTTTCTGAAAGGCAATGTGGTGTAGTGGATAGAGGGCCGTCCTTTAATCAAGAAAATCTGGGTTTGAAGTCCTGCCTCTAAAATATACAGTGTGATACTAGGCAAGTTATGTTGACCCTCATTTCTTTAGAACTGCAAATTAGAGAAAAATCACTAACATGCATTATTGGAGAGAGCTCTCCACACTTATGAAATCATTGCTCTGTTCCTTCTTGATCTCTACTAAAAGGAACTTAGAATATTTTTTTCATTGCATATTTCAATGTTTTTGAGAAAATATATTCCATTATTACTTTGTGCATCAATTGATAAAAAGTCTCAAAGGACAAAATTTCCTTTTGGAAAAAAAATCCTCTAGATGAGTGTCAATTACAGATTGGCCTGAATATAGAAGTTATGATGATTTTACACTTTCATAGGAAACTTTTTTGGTGTTGTTTACAATGCTGTTCTCAACTAGTATTTTCATTATCCTTAGAGATTGGAAAGCCCAGAGTCGATGGAAAATTCAAAAGTATTTTCCATATGTCTCTTGCAATCGCAAGGAAGATTTGGATCCAGAACTTCATTGCTTTGTTATTCTATTCCCACATATGTATTTGTGGGAACAGATAATCCACCACATTTCAAAGTCCTTGTATACTTAATGTCAGAAAAATGATACCAAGCCATTTCACTGAGGAGACTTAAACGATTTTATCTTCTCCCCTGGTATCAGAGCAGGTTGGTGTTCCTTTTGGGGACCAGATTTCACAAGTACCCAGATTTTTGCACAGAAAGTTTGCTTTGGTGATTTCTCAGGTAGGACCTCTTAGTGAATTTCTGGAATGATTGCAACCCCCATAAAGGTCTACAACATAGAGAGAACAAGTCATGAACAATGCGGCTAAGCAAGCATAATTTTTGTTTTTTTGGTTTTCTTCTTTTTTTTTTAGAACAAACATTGGACTTGGATTCAAAAGCTATTAGTTAGCTCAGTGCTAATGTCTAATACATTGATAGCTACTAGCATAATAGCTAAGAAATGGCATTTTGATGGGTCTGTGATTTCATCAGTTTATATTCTCTCTCTAGTGATGTTCATTACAAACCGTCTATATTGTTTCATCCTGTGTGACTCATTCATATCATTCCATAAATTCTCCACGGTGGACCCACCAAACCTGATGTCTTCTTTTACTTCTCCTAATGTTGTAGAAATGCTAATGAAATAGGATGTTTGTCGGTTGATTATCCTTCCTTCTCGCCAGTCCACTTTTCTTTATAGTCATATCTTATCCATATGGCATCCTTTATATTGGATCTATTTCACAGTTCTTAGCTAAAAGGATATTTCAGTCTAGTGATTGCCTTTGGGTCATAAGATGACAAAACAATTGAAGAGAACTTCATGCACAGTCTTATCCACTCACTTTATTTTATGGAGAGGAACTTGAGGTCCCTGAAAGGTAAGTAGTTTCCCAAGGTCACACAAATGAGTGGCAGAGCCAGGATGCAAACCCAAGACCTCATAACATAATGACTTAAAATTCTTTGGAAAATATGATATTCCACACTATTGCACTATAAGAAATGATGAACAGGCTGACTTCAGAAAAACCTGGAAAGACTTGTATGGTCTGCTGCTGAGTGAAGTGAGCAGAACCAGGAGAACATTGTACATAGTAACAGCCACATTGTACGATGACTAATATTGATAAACTTAACCCTTCCCAACGATACAAGGATCTAAGACATCTCCAAAGGCCTCATGATGGAAAATGCCATCCACACCCAAAGAAAGAACTATGGAATTTGAATGCAGATTGAAGCATACTATTTGCTATTTTTTTTCTTCTGTCGAGTTTTGTTTCCTCTTTCTGGTGGTTCTTCCTGTTGGTTCTAATTCTTACTTACAACATCACTAATATGAAAATATGTTTAATAGGAATGTATATGTATAGTCTATATCAGATTGCACTCTGTCTTGGGGAGGGTGTTGGGGAGGAAGGGGGAAAAATTTTTAAACTCAAAAGCATATGGAAGAGATTGTTGATAAATCAAAATAAATAAATTTTTAAAAATATGGTATTCCATGACTCACAGTGACACAGCATTAGGGGAAAGGCCTTTAAGGTAGGCTATCAAAAGGTAGGTATGCAAAATTTATTAAAAGCCTTTCAGGCCCTATCCCTCCTATTCAATTCTAGGGTCAGCTCATTGTTTATCCAGTGTCCATGCAAAATACAAATACTGATGGAACAGCTTTATAGGTTGTACAACCAACTACACGAGTACTTTAGACAATAGATTTTCATCCACTTGGATTTTCCAATGTAGATAGGCTGAACATTTTTGTGTAACCAAGAATCTCATTTAGGTGGTTCCCAGATTTCTTTGGTTTGATTTAGTCAGCACCATTTTACCCCAAACAATACTCTCTGGAAGTCCTCATTATGTATAGGGAATGCCTATTTAATTTGAGTTCCCAGAGAATGTTCTCTAAGAGGGCAGCAAATACCTTGAGAGCAAATACTTTCTCCTGCTTTATGACTCATTTCATAAGAACCAAAGCAAAGTTTTGTCCATTATTATTACATCTTTCAATGAATGTTGTATGATTTTGAAACATTCATAAGAGACATTTTGTTTGAGAAGAAACTTTGAAGCATTATCATTTGCTCTCCTGGGCCAAACACCTTTTTGTAATCAACAGACTAGAAGCTCAGTGGGATCTGATGTTGTTTTTATCTTTTAGCTCATTGTGTGACCATAAACACGTCATCTGCTGCATAATTTCATTTGCAAATGCCTTCCAGTTCCCATCTTATACTTCATAAAGATGGCCCTCAATTGAATGTGTAGATTATACTCATAATAAAAAAAGTTTGTAGAGATGGAAAAATGTGTACGTATGGTGGTACCAATATTTTCCTGGGCAACTTTTCAGAAACATTAAGGTCTAAGATTTTCTTTTCTTTTCTTCCTAAACCTTTGGTATCCTCCCCTCTTTCAGATAACTTTATTATGAATCCCTCAATACCAAAAAATTGCTTCTCCTCCCTCCACAGACCAGACACACTTCTGTGTGCCAGGTCTAATCAAGTAACTATTCCCTTCTTTGTTTTCCTTAGTAGGAAGGCAACATGGTAAAGTGGAAGAGTTAGAGTCCTTGGGTTAAAATCCTACGTTTGACATTTAGTAACTGTGTAACCTTGGGCAACTCACTGAGTCTTCATCTATTAAAAATAAATAAATAAAAGGGAAGAGGGTGGGGTTTGAACTGCTTGACCTGTGAGGTCACTTCTACTTTTGAATCCATGATCTATTGAACCTACTGGCATTTCTACTTGCTCATGTAGCTCAGGGAAATGAAATCAAAATACGCTTATAATTACAATTTCATGTTGTTATAAATGTAGTAGATTAACAATGACTTCCTTCTAAGATATTTCTTTCATTTAGTCCTACATACTTTCCTCATTTGAGCCACATTAAGAAAATAATGGGAAGTAAAAAAAAGTATAAGAATTGAAGAGTGTTTGTCATGAGGACTTATTTGCTGTTATCTTGGATGGGCTTAAAAAAAAAAACTAATTTAGCTTTGTTTACTTGGATGCTTGGTTTTCAGAAGTCTCAGGCTGACAAGGGTATAGGTGCTGTTTTCTTATTGTATTTAGTTACCCAGAAAAGTGGAAAATTGTCCCGGCCGAAGGGTTACATTTTTTCAGCATTCTGTGTTCTGTTGTATTCTAAGAAGGGGAAACTGGACTATTTTATTACGATTGTGGAAACAGTTTACTTGATGGAATTGTTAAAGAAGGACGATTGTGAATCAGAAAGGCAATTACAGGGGTGCAATAGCTACTATTTAATAGGAGAAATGACGTCTGCCAATGATAAGAAACTAGATGGTCATAAAATGATAGTGAATGATAATGGTGATCAAAAAATATCAGCTTCAGTATGGACTTGTTTGTGTTTAAAATTTCCATGGCCTTCAGAGGCTTTTTATTTTTGGAAGTTTGGGGTTGACTTCCATCTGAAGTGTGTCTGCATCTTTATGCCTGTGTCTACATAAATGCAGACACATACAATGCTCACACACTTAAATACATTTGTGTCACAAAATGACAGTGACCCTTGGCAAATGCTACAAGTAACTGTTAAAAGAATTAAGTTGAAGAGAAGTCGCTGACATGAACTAGTAGAGATTGTTCCCGCACCTAGGGTTTCCCTATGCCAATGAAATAGGAGTATATATATGCACATATGAGTATCCATATGGATTTATAGCTAGCTAGCTATATCTGTATGTAGATAGACAAATATAGATAGATATATATATACATATATAATCCATAAATACACACATGTATATGTAAGCATGTATAGAAATAAAATCATAATTTATTTAATATCATTTCAAATATTACTACATTTATCCTAAAAATGTTTTTGGCTATCCTTTAATAGGCCAAAACTGAAGAAAACCATAGTTCCCTTAAAGAAAAGGATTTTGTCGTTTTATCTTCATATCCCATGTACCTAACATGGTGCCTAGCTCATAGTAGGTATTTAAAAATGCTTATTGATTTGAATTTAATGCAGAGCCCCAAACCAGGGCTGTTGGCAGCTTAAGGTACTGACAAGAACAAGATTAGCTAAATATAGGGTAAAAATAAACATAACTACTAGGGACCTAGGAATCCAAGCAATGTATTATAATGGAAAAAATGACCCATAAAAACAACAATGTGTGTTACTTGTTAAAAAAAGATTCTCTCTCTGTGTCTCTGTCTCTGTCTCTGTCTCTCCCTCTCCCTCTCTCTCTCTCTCTCTCTCTCTCTCTCTCTCTCTCTCTCTCTCTCTCCTTCCTCCAGATGAAGGCCAGAAGCTACATATCCCATCCAACTGTATGATCAAAGGTACCACTAGGGTACGTACTCCTGGCAAGTTTTTGGTTTTCTAGAGAAAGCTGTTGGCTGGAATGCTCCATTTGATTTTATGATACTTCAACTATTTTTGAAGTGAGATTAGAGGCAAGGGTACTATATGCCAGGCACTGTGCTTCATGCCTTACAAATGTTATCTCAATTAATCATCATAATAACCCTGTGAGGTAGGTATTATTATTATCTCCATTTTTCAGTTGAGGAAACTGAGGCAGGAAGGTTAAGTGACTTGTGCAGGGTCATGCAGTCTGTACATGTCTGAGGCCACATTTGAACTTGAGTCTTGTGAATCTAGGCCCAGTCCTCTATCCATCCACTAGTTGTTTGATGAGATCATTCACAAAATCACAGGATCTCAGATTTGGGAAAGACTTCTGTGGCTAACACCTAGCAAGTGGTTATCTCCTTAAAAACCCACAATGAGTGTAAATGCATTCCTTCAGTGAGTGACTCATCTTGTTTGGGGCTAGGTCTAATTATTAGGGCATTTTTTCTTGCTATGAAGCCTAAATTATGCACCCTGAAATTTCCTCCCATCGTTCTCAGCTTTCACCTTTGGGATCAAGCAGAAACTGAATATATTGATGATGATGATGACCTTTCAAATATTTGAAGGCAGCCACCAAATCACCCTTAAGTCTCTTCTCCAGGCTGAGTACCTTGAACTGATAGCAATATGGAAAGACCTTGGCATCCTTAGCCCTCCTGGACTCCCTCTTTTGGTTACTTTCCAGCTTATTGATGCCCTTCTTTAAATGTGGACCCAATACTGTTCATAATCTTCCTCATGTGACTGACAGAATACAGCAGGGTTATCATATGCCCAGCCCTAAATATCACAGGTCTTTGTTGATGCAGTTGAAGATTCCATTATTTTCCCCCTGGTTGCCATATTACACTGTTGTCTCCTATTGAACTTACAATATACTAAACAGCTTCATCTCAAGGCAGATCTTTTCTTTGATGACTTGACATCTGGTCATTCTTATCTAAACACAGCCAGGTTGGCCTTTGGACAACTGTCATAAATTCCATCATCAGAGCCATACTTCAAGTTTATCTGGCATGACAGGGCTGGCCAAATCTCTCATTCTGTAATCACTGGGCGTTCAGGGTTCCCTCCATGCTATTGTCAACAATAACATTTTTAGGACATCTGCTGTTCTCCTTCACCATTTCTCTTTGTTCTAAACTTCTATTTAGACACTAAAGAAGCACACTTCTTTACTACTTGGTAATAGCACACTTATGTCAATGCTTTCTCATATCTTAATTTCAAATCGTGTCCTCCCATCCTTACCCTGAATTTAATACGAGTAGTCATTTGCTCTTGTTAGACCACAGGAACCTTTTCAACCAACATTTATTAAGTAGCTATGTGGCATGGCAAATATCATAATAGAGTGTTGGACATGAGACAGGAAGACCTGATTTTGAATACTTCTACAGGATATACTTACTAGCCGTATGACTCAAGGGAAGTCACTTCACTCTTCTAGCCTCAGTTTCCTCTTCTGTAAAATGGGAATAATAGCACCTACTTCCAAGAGTGATAGGAAAGATAAAAATCAGAAAATACTATATAAATAGCAGCTATCCTTATTAATACAAACACCCAATGTGTCTAAGGCTACTCTCCATAACTCTAAAGGACTATTCTGTAGTAGTAGTAGAGGGAGTTTCTTTGTGAAAGTTTCCTACACCAGTAAAACCACTCAAAAAAAAATGTGGAAGGCACCAAAGAAGAGCTCAAATATTTTCTCGTAATCTAATCATTGAATCTCAAAGTGGGAAGGATGCTTAGAGGTTTTCAAGTCCAACTCTAACATGAATCAAACAAGATTACTAAGCATATTGAGTTAAGCTTTGTCACATAGGTGGTAAAATCAAAAGTATATTTGAACATTGGCATGAAGGTCTTTGATTTCTGAACATAGAAAGCTACTTCAGACAGTAAGTTTACAGTCTAAATGAGGGGTGGGGCACCTGAAGCCTTGAGGCCACATGCGACCCTCTAGGTCCTCAAATGTGGCCCCTTGGCTGAATCCAAACTTCACAGAACAAATTCCCTCAATAAAAAGATTTGCTCTGTAAAACTTGGACTCAGTCAAAAAGCCACACCCGAGAACCCAGAAGGCCACATATGGCCTCAAGACTGCAGTTTCTCAATTCCTACAAAACTTCTCTTGGCACTCTAGGAATAGAGACAGTCACGCCAGTTAGAAAATCTTAGTATTCATCTGCAGTTTTCAATGCATAAATTAGATATAAAGGCAAACAGGGATCTGAGTCATTGGCCTCAATGAATTAAGTGATTAGGTCTCTTGCCACCACCCCGCCCTGAGTCTGATCCCATAGCCAAAACACACAGTCACTAGAATAATATTTAAGGACTCATCTTTATTTTGGGTAGCTACTCAGTTGGGGAACAGACCTACACTTGTCCAAACTGACAATTTCCTGGCAGAGTGATCATGGGCCTAGATCTACAAAGAAAGTTTTATTGTTGTTATTCAATCATTTTTCAGTTCTGACCCTATTTGGTGTTTCCTTGGCAGAAATACTGGAGTGGTTTGCCATTTGCTTCTCCAATTCATTTTACAGATGAAGAGACTGAGGCAAACAGGGTTAAGTGACTTGCTAAGAGCCACATTGGTAGTAAGTGTCTGAGGACAGATTTGAATTCAGGGTCTCCTGATGCCAGGGATGGCACTATTCATGGCACCACCTGGCTGCCCCAGAAGGGAACTTAGAGATCATCTGAGCTATACTCTTGCCAACCCCAAACCGAAGAGAGTCAATGTCTTTCTGAAGGTCACAAAGGAATGTCGAAAGCCAGCATTGGAGTCCAAAGGCTCTGGGTCCAAAGAACTCTTTCTCTTCAATAGAATTTCCTTTAGGAAAACGGTAGTTTTCATTTTTATCTCAGTACTTGAAGCACACAGAATAGTGCCTGCTACATGATAGAGCCTTAAATCAATTTCTTGTTGAATTGAACAAAATAAGAAAATCAAGGATAGAGGTCAGTTTACAAAATGCCTAAATGTTTAATCTGTTGTTTACCATCTCTTCCTATCATTTCCTTTTCCTTTCCTTCAAGGTCTGCGCTTTTCCTGTCTCCTACTTCCAGCTTCCTCACATTTCAAGTTGGTCATTTTAGGTATTTAGGTGCCACCTTTTCAGATGAACCATGCTCTACTAATCTAACAAAATCAATGAAAAAAACCCAAACCTCCTAAAGAGTCAACAAACAATAACTAACATACAGAGTATGATCAGACTCATTCCAAAAGAAGTTCTCCAATTCACTGGCTGCTTCAGCTCATTATCTCCCAGACTGCAGATTTTTACATCTTGGCATTCAATCTGGTTATAGCGTCGCAGAAACGACAAGGGCTGAAAATGGTGATTACACAAAAATTCTGGATTCCTCCCTGCTTTTATGTTCAACTGACTTTTATATGAGTCTAATGACACACCCAATAAATTCTAACCATTGGTGGCCAATGAGTGTGGGTGATGTCTCATTAACACACCAATCCCCAGTAAGCTTTCTAAATACACCAGCGGCCTCTGGGCTCAGTTTTGATGGGTTTGGACAATAGATCATATCTGCACATAGGAAGTGATGGATTTTTTTTCTTCCTGGAATTTAGTCAAAACATTCTTTTGAAAAAAAAATACAACAGTCTCATAACCATTAAACAAACAAAAAATCACAGCCTACACACACTAATTGGTTGGGTGTTGGGGGGGGAGTGAGGAAATGGTCGGATTTTCTCTACATTACTACTTTCTGAAAACTAACAAACAGAAGGGAGGGAAAGAGGCTACTAGTTGGCAATTTTCCCAAGAAAGATGCAATTTTCGAGGAGTGAGGAGGTGGTGGTGGGAGAAAGGGTTATTTTAGTCGGAATTCAAATACCTTTTCAAAGTAGCTAGCAGTGAGTAGATCATTGTTTTCCCTTTTGTTTGGAGTATGTGGGAGGGAAAGCATATGAAATATGTTTGTTTGACAAATATACGAAAAGTAATTAAAATTAATTTTGCTTTTTAAATTTCAGATTATCCCTTCAAGATAATGCCTTTCTATTACCACACTGAAGTAGGATCAGAAGTCATGTAAGCTCCTTGAAGGCAGAAGCTGCTTCAGCTCACCTTTATATCTCTAGCACCTAGCCAGAGAACCAGCCAGATGCTAAATATATGCTTTTAAAACTGAAATGAATACACGCTGAAAGAGATTGATTAGAAGACAAAAGCAACCATGGGGAAAATGAAGCATAACTTTTCAGATCAAGACATTAAAAAAAAAAAGAATGACAATCCCTAGAATGCAAGTAACCTTTACATCAATTAACTTTCATTTTGTACTCACCTAATCATGTCATTTCCCTGCTCAAGATTTGTCAGTGACTACCTTTTGCTCACCAAATATAGCCCAAACTCAGCAGATACACTTAAAGCTCTCTACAATTAGCTACTTTTCTAATCTTACCTTCACTTCTCCCCATCATGTGTGTCATGAGGGAACTTCAAAGGCCCCCTCCCCCATGTCTACAGTTTGCCTATCTTGACGTCTGCTTTTATTGTGCACCTCCAACTTAGCTTAGATGCTCCTCCATCTGGTGTAAAGGCCAGTTCCAACATGAAGCTGTCCCTGCTCTTTATCAGGAAAGATCTTTTCTTAGATAAAATACAGCATTTTGCTCATTCTTTATCTTGATCAATTTGACATTACAATAATGATTGTGTTGCTGTGAAATTATAAAATATTTGTTTCACACAATCACATAATCAGCATTACAAAGGGTTTCAGAGACCATCTAAACTAGCCTGTACCTGCACAATGATGGTTCTCCAGCATTGCTGCCATGTGGTCATTGAGCCTTTGTCTAAAGACCTCAGCGAGGGGAAATCCATTAACTCCTGAGGTACTCTATTCTACTTTGTGATTTCTCTAAATATTAGACAGTTTCCCCTAATATCAAGACTATATTTATCTCTTTGGAAATTCTACCCCATTATTCCCTGGATAAGACTTCATACTTTTTCACAGAACAGTCCTTCAAGTGATTGCAAGCAGCTCTCATGTTCTCCCGAAGGCCTTTTCTTTTCCACACTAAAATCTTCATTTCTTTTCTCTGAGCCCAATGGGACCTCAACTCCAGGCTCTTCACCATGTTGGTTTTCTCTGTTCTCACAATGCCGTACCCAGAATTAAATGCAAAATATTCCAGGTCTGGACTGAACAGGATAGAGTATTGCAGCACCATGACCTGCTTTGTTCTGGGATTATTCCTCCGGACATTTTACCTTTGATTATGCCTTGTGTCTCTCACACAAAATTGTCACCTTAATGAATACAGAGGTCACTTGCAGTTATTGAATAGCCTCCACATCTCTCCCTCACACAACATAATTCTTAGTATAAGGTCAGTTCTATAACATCACGTGCATGATACCCTCTTCTCTATTACCACTATTACCAATCAGCCAATAAACATTTATAAAGTGCCTACGATGTGCTGGGCACTGTGATAAAAGCAGAGGGCATACAAAGAAAGACTAAAAAAACCAAAACAAAACAGTCCCTGCTATGAAGGAGCTCACAGTCTACCAGCACCTTAGGTCCTTATTACTGTCTCCCTGGACTACTTCAATTTTAATTCAACAAGAAATTATCAAGTATCTACTATAGTACTAGGCACCAGGATAGGTGCTAGGGATAACAAAGCCAGGAACATAACAGTCGTTGTCCTCAAAGCTTACAGTTGGCTAGAATTCTACTGCTAAGAGTCTTGCATTCTGTCTCTGATGCATCTGTCATACTTTTGCCAATAATGCAGCATTGTGGGGAAAAGCGTTGGAATCAGGAGAGAATAAGTTTCAAATCTTGCCCTAGGTTGCTAGATTATTCATTTATCTGATCCTCAATTTTACTATCTATAAAATGGGGACAACATTTCTTATAATATGTGATTCATAGGATTATTATGAAGATCAGTTAAGATTACAGAGACAGCTAGATGGTACCAGCCCTGGATACAAAAGGACCAGAGTTCAAATCTGGCCTCAGACACTTAGTAGTTGTGTTACCCTGTGCAATTCACTTGACCCTGTTTGCCTTAGTTTCCGCAGCTGTCAAATAAGCTGGCAAAGGAAATGGCAAAAACCACTCCTCCAACATCTTTGCTAAGAAAACCCCAAATGGGGTCATGAAGAGTTAGATGCTACCACTCGACAGAACAACAACAAAACTGAGATTACGCATTCCAATGTTTTGCAAACTACAAAATGTTATATAGACATCCACTGCTGGGTTTTTTTTTTTTAAATGAAAGTTAGTGGGGCACTGTGGAGAGAATGCCAGCCTTAGACTTAGGAAGACCTGGGTTCAAGTCCATAGTCCAACATACCATCTTTGTCACCATCAACTTCACTCAATGCTTCAGTGCCACAGGCAGCTTTCTTACACTACTGATTAGATGCTGGTGTGTTGATTTGACTTGGGTCAGGGTATTTAGGCTTGGGAATCAGTGTTAAAAACAAACAGCAACAAAAATCTTCTTAACAATTAGAGATGTCTCAAAGTAGAGGAAGAATTTTCTCAAGATGTGATGGTTTTCTTCTCCTTGGAGCTCTTTGAGCAAAGACTGGATGACTCCTTGTGAGTTATGTCAGAGTGGAAAGTCCTGTTGAGTTCCCTTGCAACTCTAACATTCTGTGCTAATTGTTTCCTCAGTGTGATTCCTCTACAAAAATCGATCTCTCTCTCTCTCTCTCTCTCTCTCTCTCTCTCTCTCTCTCTCTTCTTTCTGTCTCTCTGTCTCTCTCTCTCTCTTCTCTGTCTCTCTCTCTTCATCTGTGAAATATCTTGGTCATAGCACCATACCATTTGTTTTGTGTCAGAGCAGGCGGCAGATTTCATCTTGGGGTTTCAGTTAAAGAATCTGGAAGTCAGGAGAATGGAAATGAGTTTTGTAGCACAACTTGAGAAACTCAGTAAAGTCTAAGTCAAATCCTATTGCCTCCAAGAGTCCTTTCCCTAGTTTCCTTGGTTAGTAAACACTTTCCCCTTTGGAAGTGACATATCATTCTGCTTTGTACCTCTTATGTGTGATAATCTTGTAATACCAAGTTGGTCTTATCTGTTCTACCTGACTGTAAAGTGCATGAGGATGCATGCATGGGAGCATGATGTAGGGATGGTAAAAAGCAGCATGGAGGCCTGGTTCCTGGCAAGATGAGGCTCTCCTATGAGAGTTGGTCAATCCAGGGAACATGCCTTATCCAAACTTTATACTTTGCCCAGCTATTAGAACAATGCGCTATAAACAGTGGATGCTTAATATGTTGTCAGGGAAAAATGGAAAACCTGGTATTCATATGAGTCAATAAAAGGTAAACATGTATTTCCTTTTGTGCTCAACACCCCAGGAAATAGAGAGCTCTCCAAAAATGTCACCTAGAGTTGGCCTCTACACTGGTCCTAACTGTTCAGCAGCCACTTAACCGTAGTCTGTTTTTACACTTCTTCTTGGACACCTTTTAAACTAGACCAGGGAAAAATAAAGTGAGAAATAGAAATCACAGGGTAAAGTATCCTTCCAAATAGACTGAGAAAACAGACAAGAATGAAGAAAATCATGCAACGTTCCTTTAGCCATCTCATTTTTCTCAGACACTATTCTTTTCTGAGGTTGATGGACTCTTGACTTCAAAACTTCTGGGTATTTACTGTGGCCATATGATCAGACTGTTTCAGTCCTGGATTTTTGAGACAGTTTTTGCCAACTGTTGTTCACTGTCTTCTGTCTTTCCCAACTGAGGAACAACCCCTCAGTAGTGAGGGGTTTTGGTTTGTTTGTTTTTGTTGTTGTTATTGTTTTACCTCCACAAAAAGAGCTGCCATATTTTTATGCATATGGGACACATTCCTCTTTCTTCAAGGACTCTGGGCCATTGGTGGTATAGCAGGGAAAAAGGCATGTACTGTTTAATGACTGTTTCATGTATGATTCTAAACTGCCTTCCAGAATGATCCAGAATGATCCATTCACAGCTCTACCAACAAAGGATCAAAATGCCTTCCCCACTCCCACCCCTGGCTTTTCAAACATGTCATTTCCCTTTGTTGTCATCTTTTTTTTTAGATCTATAGATTAAATAAGGCTGAGAACTGTGTTGAGTTGTTAGTCCTGGTCTCTTACTAATTTTAACTTTTTTCTAATTGATCATTAGAGCATTATCAAACACCTTCAATGCAATAAGCACAATGTTAGGTGCTGGGAATATAAATACAATAAATGAATAACTCTTACAGGTGGGACTTTTAAAATTTTATAAATGCAAAAGTGATAGCAGATAATAGGTGTGATTTTCATGGACAAAAATAATATTCTAATTTCTTCCAAAAAAAAATCCAGTTTTCTAAAGGTTGTAGCTTATTTCTGCCAAAGTGGGGGGAAAAAGTCATTCTGGTGTTATCTAGATATCCAAATGACGAGGCCACAGAATCATATAATTTCTCAATTGGAAGGGACTTCAGCCACTATCTAACTCAACTTATAGACAAGCACCTATGTATACTACAAAATACTCATACAGGTCAACACTGAGTCTTTTGTTGAAATCCTTCAACGAAAGAGAATGAACACCCTTCTGAGTATGGGTTCCAATTCTAGGGATCCCATTCCACTTAGAGATAATTCTGTTAGGAATTTTTTTTTCTCTATCATCAACCACAAACGTGTAATTTCTTTATTTCCATTCAGCTGATTTGATCTCACAAAATCCTAGAGTTGGAAGAGACCATGGACACCATCTAGTTGTGGCCATTCTTGTAGAAGGAAGCCCCTCTACAACACGCCCTTCAAATGGCCAATCCAGTCTTTGCTTGAAGATGTGAAGTAAAAGGGGTAAGAAAATGCCATGCTCTACTTCTCAACACAGCTTATTACAATTAGGCAAGACTCTAATTACAAGGTAGGTTTTTCCTTGCCTTAAGTTTGCATCTGCCTTTCTGTACCTTCTGCCTGTCATTCTTAGTTGTATTCTCTTATCCTGCTCAGAGCAGATATAATCTCCTTCAATTTATTATTTCATTTTTATAACATATATTAAAAAAAGACACATTTATTAAGTACTTACTATTGGCAAGGTATTATACAAGGGTCCACGGACACAAAACCAAATAGTCCCTGTCCTTAGGGAGTTTGTATTTCTCACGATCATCTATTGAATGTTTGAAAATAGCTATCATGTCCTCCATAAGTATACTTTTCTTCAAATGAAATAGCTCTGTTTGCTTCAACTAATCATCAGAAGACATGATCTCGAGCCCCTTCAACTGCCTAGTTTTTTACATTTAAACATTCTTCAACTTATAATGGCCACCTTAAAAAAAATACACATCCTGAAGGTCACACTCTAAATGTTGTATAGCCACAGTCCTGAATGGTACATTGTGTCACTATAGTGTATCACAAGGATCAGCATAGTTTTGCTTCTTAATATTTCAGAACAATGGTCAGAGTCATAATAGTTAGAAGTGGATCCAAAGAGGGAGGGAGGGAAGGTGAAAGAGAGAGATATTGTACTTTCACCTCAGAATGAGAGCACACCAATCTATTTATCAAAGCAAATAACCTTTTTTACTGCTTCCCCAACTTCTGAAACATATGTATATATATACATATATATATTATATATATATACATATATATATAATATGTATATATATACATATATATATATATACATATTTATATATATACATATATATATATAATATGTATATATATACATATATATATTATATATATACATATATATATATATAATATCACACACACATATATATATATATATATATATATATATATATATATATATATATATATATATATATATATATATATATATATATATATATATATATGTATATAGACCCTGCTCGCACTGTCAACCAGTTAAGAAATCATGGATAAAATATGAATGAGAAAATAGCCAAATTCATGGGACTGAAAGTAGAATTAATCTTCTTTTATCCTACAACGATTCAGAAGGTTTTGTGGTCTGTGCAGTTCATTTTAAAAGGTCCACTATCAGAATAATTTTGGGAGAAGCCATATTCCTTATTTGCCCTGCGTAAACATGTCAAACTATCTCACTTTCTTCTTGCACACCATTTAGTTCTTTTTTTTTAGTGGCTTTGTGTCCAAATTCTATTAAGGATGGCTGACATCACATTAGGTGCCCTTTGCATCACTTTAGAAAACAAAGTGACAAAGACCATTGCACATGTTAGGAAAATGTTTCACTCTCATTTCTAAAGCTGGCCCTGAGTTGACAGCAGGTTGTCAAAAATCTTCAAGAAGAGTTTCAGAGCCAGATGGATTTTCATCTGTATTGTAATGCAGTGGATGGAATGGAAAAAGCTACAGCTGGTTACTCTCTAAAGTAGAGTTTTCAGGAATTAAAATTCATCGTTAGCAAGCAAAACATAATGTATCTGGACTTCCAGTGCCTAGCATAGCACCAGAGGCATGATAAATGCTAGCTGACTTACTAGCTTCCGGAGAAATGGTGATTCCTGCATGTTACTTTTCCTTGGGAGCAGCTTGAAAATTGAATTTACAGCTTATCCGTCCTAGGAAAGGCCAGCTGACAGGTACTTGAGGGAACTGTTTCCATGCAACATTTACTCAGGATTATAATGTCCACAGAATTTCTACATCTGGAAGTGTTCTCAAAAAATATCTAGTTCAACTAATACATGAACAAGAATCTTTGTACAGTATTCCTAATAAAAACTTATTAAGTGTTTAGAAATGATAAATATTTATAAAGATCTGACCACCTCATGCTTCGAGTTGTAGAGAATACAACTCAGAAAAGTAACATAATTTAGTATAAAGAATGTTAGATCTAGGGCTCCAGAAATCATAGTTCGGTACTGCATATATACTGTGACAGAAGCAGAAAGACACATATATAGCATGCCATGCACACACACATATACACATGGGTTGCATCTGGGACAGTCAAAGACTGTGTTGACTTCAGCATAAAAAAGATACTTGCTATTTCTGGACCTAGAAACCAGGTTGCCAAAAGAAAACACCATTTGGAAAGTGCAGGGCTTCATGTTTTCTCATTATATTCATGAGGAATTCTGCTTCTCTTACCTATCCAAACCACTCAGTAAAATACACTGAAAGAAAATGGCAGCCAAGTAACTTCAGTAAATATGTGATTTCCAGGGTCCCTGAGGGCTCCCTCTGCATACACTTTTATGTTTCAGAACAAGCCATTTTAAAGCAATCTTTGATGCTTTTTTATTTCTGCTTCATTTTCCTCTTTTTTCAGTAGCATCAAAGTTGGACTTCCAGTTCTGTGGATTTCATATAATAATGTCTTATTCCACTTACTATTATTTTGCTTTTGAATAATATGATACAGAGGACAGCTCTTCGACCAACCTCAAAGAGGGGAGGACAGGATGAGAAGACAGAGTTTGAGGGGCATTGTGGCATAGCAGATGTAGTGCTGGATTCAGGGTCAAGACGGTATAGATTTCAGTCTTCTGGCATTTATAAACTGTGTGGCCACTGACAAGTTACCTAATTTCTCCAGGCCCTCATTTTCTCAGTTGTATAATGGAGATAATGACAATCATGACTCTACATGTAATACCTACCATCCTTGTAATGAGACTCAAAAGAAGGAATGTATGTCAGTTTGTAAATCTTAAAGTGCTATATGCATGTCTATTATTATTCTTAACAGTGAAATCACTGAGTAACTCACAGCCCTTATACTTCATTACTTTTCCACCTCCACATCTAAAATGATCGTTTTGCTTTTTCAAGGAATGTCAGGATTACAGATATTCATGCAGATGAGTAAAAAACGCAACAGAGGCTCATGCTAAGCCTGACTTTTGGATATCCTTGTAGGGGCCACACAACGGATGAGGACATATTATTACAAAACCCCCTTCTTTTTTGAAAAGGGAGATGAAACTCATTTGCACAGGGTCAGACTGTGGGAGAGTAGTGGATTGTGATGCTTCAAGGTTCCAGTGTATAAATACCACACTGAAAGATATATCCTTTCAGAACCCTGGCAGTCCTTTCATCCAACAGTGATAACAAATATAGCACTTTGCAGGAGAAATTGACTACAGTAATCATTTGATACTCCAGCTTTTGGTTCACGACCAAAAGGGCATGTTTGATTAGGTTCAGTATTTTTGAGTTTTGCTTCCTCCATGAACTTAGATGGAAAGAGGCCATACTTGCATACTGGCCCAGTTACTATTCCACAAATTCTGTGCTCCATCTCCAACATCTGGGCCTTTGAAGACGCTTTTCTATGTCTACAATGTACTGTCTTCCCCACTGCCTCTTGGAATGGGGCCAAAGCCTCTATCTAAGGCTTAACTCAAGGGCCACCTCCTGTGAAAAGCCTTTCCTGACCCAACCTTAGTCGTTAGTAAGTGTTCTCTTCCTCCTCCAATTATCATGCTTATATTGACATCCCACAGAATATAATATGAGCTCCTAGGGGACTATTTTTTCTCTTTGTCTTTGTAGCTTGACACCTCACATAATACCTTGTACATACAACATGTTTAAAAGAAAATGTGTTTTAGATTAGTTTGCATTTTACTGAACTGTAGAACATGCAGACAGGACTTTCATTCTGTTGGAGGAGAATAACCAACGCACATTTGTATCATAAGGAAAGCAGCCTGCAAAATTGAAGGTGCTTTACAAATATAGTTATTATTAACATTACTATAATTATTAGTAGTGTTATGGGTTGGTGGGGGAGGGTCTCTAAAACTTGGAAGTGGGTCTACTGAAATAGGCACAGACTAATAATGAGACTAAACATTTAAAATTTCATTAGTGGCTTAGCAGCTTAGATTTAATAATAATCCATTCAACTACGAGCTCCTTCAGAGCTGAAACTTCTCCCTGTCTTTCTTTGTACTCTTATGGCGTAGCACAGTTTCTGGCACATGGCAGGCACTTTCAATGCTCTTGGCCTTAACATTCAAACCTGAAAAGGACATTAGAGATCCATCAATTCGAACCCCTCGTTTTACAGGGGAGGTGCTGAAGGAAGCCCAGAGAGATTAAACATCTTACCCAAGATCACACAGGTAGGTAGTCATTGACGGAACCAGGATTCTAAACCAGATCCATTGATTCTAGGGCCTTTTCCACTGCAACACAACATGTGTATATGTGTGTGTGTGTGTGTGTGTGTGTGTGTGTGTGTGTGTGTGAGAGAGAGAGAGAGAGAGAGAGAGAGAGAGAGAGAGAGAGAAAGTATATACACGGAAAGGCCTAGACTTTTCCATTTAAAATTTTGTAGCAAGAACATTTTATAAAAAAAACAAAAAAAAACTTCAAAGATTATATAGAATACACACACACACACATACACGTATATACACATATACATATATACACACAAACATATATATACACATATATACACATATATACATATACATACACATAAACATATATACATACACACACATACACACACACACACACATATATATATATATATATATATATATATATATATATATATGTATGTATGTATGTATGTATATAGTTAAGCTTGGCTTCTGTCCACTTTGGACCAATAATGATTCACTGCTATCCATGGCCTTTTCTTCCTTTAATATATTTGGTAATTCATTCTCAATATTCTAAGGGATATACTGCATGTAACTTTGCATGTAGCTGATCCCTAAGGTAATTTTTTTTCAGGTCAGTTTCTACTCTCTCAATGCCTTATAACTTATCTGTCTGCTTATCTCCCCTAACTGCTAAAGGGAATTTATGCGTTTAGAATAAGTTCCTTGAAGAAAGGGAAAGACATATTTTGAACATGTCCAGAATGAAAGGAAAATGGAGAACCTGCAAAAACAATAAGAACTAGTCTTAGAGGTACCCCTCTCCTCTGACCCCCACTCTTCACACTGAAACTTGCCTGCTATTTTTTGAGACAGATTTTGGCGTTTTTCTCTGATACATAGCTTTGGAATATATTCGGTGCACAGGACATTTGAATGCATTGACAATATATAGCAAGGCTAATAAGTGCATTTTTTTCCCCTGCAGAGCAGCAGATACGTTTGCTGTTTCTCCTCAATAATGCCCAGCAATTAAAGAAAAGGAAGGGGATCGGAGTGGAGAAGCTTTTCCCAAAAGTCAGGGAGAGGAAAAAGAAGCAGAATCCTTGTTCAGGTACACTCCTTTGCAATGCCTTACTTATATCTCCTCTAGATGACCTTCCAGCTAAGTGCCACTATAAGTGATGCTCTTACCAACTCAGAGTCCAGGCTTCCTTCTCAGCACAAGGACATGGGATCAAAGATGTGGAGATGGGAAGGACTTCAGAGATCAACCTGCTTATCTGAGATTAGGAAGTCAGAAGAATTTTTAAGCAAACCTTAGGCATCCGAAAAGTTCACCAATTGCTCAGTCACAGAGGTGTTAAGTGCTGAAGGCAGAATGTAGCCCTTAGTCCTTTGACTCCAGAACTAGTACTTTTTCTATTCTGCTGTGCTCAATGGAACATGCCTGGCCATTTATGAAGTGAAGATCCCTCAAAACCTACTAAGTATATATTCCATTATAGTGAGGTGATGGAACATTTTAGTTGTAATATTGGGCTGGGAAAAGGATCTGCTTTGTTTTTTTTCTTAGACTGCCCATGAACTACTTAATCTAGAACTCAATTCTTTGGTGGAGTAGATGTCAGAGGGGCTGGATTGTACTGCTTCCTCTTCTCCAATATCTTTGCTGGGCTCTAGAGAGATAGCTAGAAGAGAGATAGGAGGATTACAGATTTAGAGCTAGAAGGGACTTTAGAGATAATACAGTCCAACCAAGTGAGGAAATCAAATCCTAAAGGGCATATAGCTGGCTACACATGTGTGTGTATACACATGTATATGTATATGTATATGTATATGTATATGTATATGTATATGTGTATGTGTGTGTTCAGTTGGCAAGTTGTGGAATCAGGATTTGAACATAGGTTCTATGGCTCTAAATATATGATCTTTGGATTTTAAGTTTAGCTCTTGCTACAGCAGCATATCATATCCCCAGGGATAAGATTAATCTAAGAAATACTTCCAGCATTTTGGGTAGATCCCTGGTTACAAATTTAAATAAACATGGATGAGACATGAATGGCTAGAGATCTATATTTTTGGAGAGAAAACCTACATCTACAAAATGTAAACTCCGTAAAGTCAGGACCTTTGTCTTCCCAGCATCTGGCATAGTGCCTGGTATACATTAATACGTGCTTGTTAAATTGTACTGAGAAGGCACAGGTCCACTGTGATACTTGAGTACACCATTCATTCATTCCTCGAACATTTATTATGGGCTATTCACCACAAGAATGTAAGCTCCCTGAAGTCAGGGATTGTTCAATTTTTGCCTTTGTATCCCCAGTGTCAAGTACTGTGTCTATTTCATTGATAAATATTTGTTGAATGAATAAATGAACTTTCTTCAGAAAGAGGGGTAATTAGGATATATTTTTAAAAAAGTGTAACCTCAGGTTGTTACATTTTCACCTATTTCCCAGAGCCCCCTCATTTTTCCTGAGTCATCCTTTTCTCATTTGCCACACTGATTTTCTATCGTCAACAAAAACAACGACGATAATGAGGTATTAGAGTTTTAACATTATCTCCAAGTGTGATGCATTTGTCATAAGTCATCCTCAACTCACAAAAACCAAACATTTGGAAACACATGAGTTGTCCTTCCAACGCAATGTAGACTAAGAGGATTGGAGGTGTGAGGGGAAGAAGGGCAGCATAAATGAAAGGCATTCTGGTGGCAACAACTACCTTGCAATTTTCCAACAGTGGTTTTAATAATGCACCTTCTCTATTACATTCAAATTACCTTCAACTAAGTCACTGTAGATCATACTGCCAGCCTATGTTTCTAGGCTGATTAACACATTATTCCCTGTCATTCAGTCTATACTCCTGTCAAATTGGCTTTCTTGCTACTTTTTATACACGGAATTTCATCTTCTGTTTCCATGTCTCTGTACATTCTTTCCCTGATGGATGGGATGCTATGCCTCTACTCCTCCTATTTCCAAGATCCTTAGCTCTTTTTAAGGTTCAACTCAAGCACCATCTCTTATGAGAGCCCTTTCTTTATCCCCCCAATGTGTATCTTACCTCAAGAAATTTTCTTGTACATATTAATTTGTATATATTATGCATTTGCTTATTTATGTTGTTTCTCCTAAGTAGAATGTAATTGCCTGATGGCAGGGATTATGACATTTTTTCTCTTTGTATCCCCAACACCAAAGACATTGCCTGTTTCATAGCAAGGGTTCAATAAATGTTTGTTAAATTGCCAAATTCTGATGAATTTTAAGTGGTCTGTATCAGTTATCATTTAAAGACCTCTGAGACCCAGACCTTAGGTCCAACTTGGACTTTTCAATGCCCAACCAAATCCTGCCATATCCCTTCATCCAACAGGGTGAATTTTACATTGGCTCTGAGGAATTTCCTTGAAGTTGTTCATACAGAGTGGACTTCAATTGAACTCCATGTGTTTTTTGGCACCTTAATGCTTACCAAAGCCTACTGATGGCCCTAATGAAAAGTAAAAATACCACAGCCTCCCCCCTAAAGGTTCCCCGGCTCTAGGAGGAGTCAGCAGCACCAGTCCCAGATACTGAGGAAAATAAGATAGCATGGCCGAAGAATACTGTAATATTTCTTTTCCAAGGGCATGAGGAGACACTCTAAACATCTTCCAGTATTTGAGCCACACTTCAAATAAGCTCTGTCCAGGTACAGAAAAAAACCAACAATATTTTATTTATAACCTTATTTTAGTTTTTTTTTTTAAACTACAAATTCTGGTTCTAGAGTCATTAAAAGATCATGGGATTTATAGATTCTGACATGTAAATTAATCTCTTATTTGTTTTTTTTTTCTTTTTTCTTTTCCACAGAAGGGTCCTCCTGGTAAATACAGAACAGGTCATTACATGAAAAATATAAGATTTTGCATTGTTTTCCTCTTTCTCTCTTATAAATCTATGTCTAATACTGCATTTCCCTGTTGGAGTATTTCATAAGGGCATGAGAAGAAGAAGAAAAAAAAAAAAACAGAAGAGACAAAATAGACTGAACCTCACCACTAGAATTCACCATAAAAATCCCAAAGTATAACAGAATTCTTACAAAATTTCCTAGACCAGTTCTTTAGGGAACTGAGATCTCTTATGAAAAATATGGCAAAGAGGGAGGGAGAGGAGCAAGGGAAGGGAGGGTAAATAAATGCAGCAAAACAGGTTCTGAGGAATACACATCATTTTGTCTGCTTTAGATCACAATAGAATTTTTAATAAATAAATTTCTTTTCTTTTTTGTTTTTTTTGTAAAGACACTTTTTTTGAAACAGTAGATTTAGCCCAGTCATTTGTGTCATTTTTTTTTTTATAAACCGTCTGTTTTTTTTTTTTCTCTGTAACTTTTGTAAATGTTTTAGATTTGAGTCTCTTGTACATTGTCTTTCGAGTTCATTCGAATCAACAACGGTTCATGCACTGAACTGTGTATTGAGTTTATTGTGTTAACTGTTGTGTGGTTGAAGGGAGATTTGTAAGAGTTATAGTGATTTAGGTGCTCATGTTCTATAGCAGGCTGGGCAAGTGGCTCTCTATGGGCGTGTCCCCTGTAATCTCATCATCCACATTAATGATCTCAACAGTCCGCGTGGGGGCGTGGTGGTTTTGCCGATGGTGCTGTTTCCTCATCTTGTAGAAGATGACCAGCATCACCGCTGCCATGAGAGTGATGGCCACAAAGCAACCAATGATAATCTTAGTGGTTTTCATCACCTCGTCGATTCCCGGGATGCCATTGTTTATATCGGTCACAGGGATGGTAAATGTTTTTTCGGTTGACCTTGTGCTCTGGGGCGTGAGAGAGGTGGTCACATTGGTGGTCTCCCAGTCGACGACTGGTGTGGGCCCCACATTGTTCTCTGTGGTTCGGGCCTCGTCCTGAGAAGGTTCCATAGTCTCTACGGTGACAGTGGAAAAATAGGAGAATGGGGTAGTGGTTGCTGCGGTCACATTCAGGGTGGCTGAAGCTGTGGTATTCCCGACAGAGTTACTCACCATGCATGTATACATGCCTGTATCTTGTATAGTTACATTAGTAAAATTTAATGTGCCATCACTGAGCACAGCAATCCGGACCTTGTATGCCCCATGTGTCATGACCGTCCCATTGGGAGTAATCCAAGATACAGAGGTCAGTGAGGTGGAGGCCCGACACTTGAGCTCTGCAGCCATGCCCTCTGTGACATTGAGGTCCGCGGGAGGCTCAACAATCACAGGAGCATAACAGGTAAAATAATTCTGGTCCAATTCCCCAATGTACCTGCCTTTCAGGTTTGAGGGTGTATTACAGCGGGCACAGCATGCAGTATTGGAGGGCGCCATGTCCTTTATCCACCAGCTGAGCCACAGAATATCACAGTTGCAGTTCCAAGGGTTGTGATGCAGATGGATCCGCTCGAGGTGATGGAGGGGCGTGAAGAGGTCATGGGGCAGTAAGGTCAGATTATTGTGTGCCAGGTTGATCTCTACCAGTGACTGAAGGTTATCAAATGCATTCCTTTCAATCACTTGTATCTGTGACTGGATCATCCACAATTTCTGAAGGTGCATCAAGCCCTGGAAAGAGCCCGGCCTAATGGCGGACAAATGGTTCCCAGAAAGATCCAGCTCATCCAGCTTGATGAGCGGTGTGAGGTTGGGGATCTCCCGCAGATTGCACATGGCAAGGTTCAGATACCTCAAGTTGGAGAGACCTTCAAAGGCCCCTTCCGAGATGTACGAAAGCCTCTTCAACTCTCCCAAGTCCAAGCGGCGCAAAGACGGGATTCGGTTAAAAGCATAAGAAGGGATGCTCTCGATGGGATTATTTCGCAGCCAGAGTTCCTTCAGTTTCGACAGGTATACAAAAGCTCCATTGGGGATGGTGGTCAACCGATTGTCAAAGAGCTCCAAAGTGTTGAGGTTTGCCAAACCATTGAAGGCCCCGATTTCAATGGTGCGGATGTGATTCCTGCTCAGCTGGAGGATCTCCAGGTGTCTGAGGTGTTTGAAGCTGTTCACCTTGATAATCTGAATCTGATTCTCGTGGAGATTCAGGAGCCGTGTGTTGGTAGAGATGCCGTCAGGGACCTCTCTGAGGTTCTTCCGCACACAGATGACCTTGCTGAACTGGTTACTGCAGGAACACACAGAAGGACAGGTTTGGGCCCTCACCAGACCAGCCACCACGAGAAGTTGGAGAGCCAAGAGCACCACAAGCAGGGGGTCAAATAGGGCCCTGTTAAACCTAGGACCTATCATTATCTGCTGTGGATGTAAGATCATCTTGTTCAACATTCATAATTTATCTGGGGTCGGGCCTTCTGGAGTTCAAATAATCTGAAAAAAAATGGAAACAATGAACATGTTAGATCTCTGACAGATATTCTTCTTGTGATACTGTCATTGGCAGAGGTTTTATGTTCAGACTCTCCATTCCCAAAATGAAGAGAATAAATAACCAGTTATCCTTATGGTGAGCTATACTATTTGCAACTGGTTGTGAAACGTGCTCTGACCCAATCAGCACATAGTAGCAGTTCAAGTAGGAGCATAAGAGAAAAGCGCAAAGAAATGGAAGAGAAGAGTGATGGGGCCTGCACACAATACCTCAGCAGCCACCTCAAGAAGTGAAGGGACCGTGATATTTATCAGAAATGCCTCAATGTCATCTTAAATGTCTGGATCATTGGATTATAGATTGAGAGCAGCAAGTTGGTTTTAGGTCATCTAGTCTAAATCCCACCTGCTATAGATGAGGAAAATAAGGCCCATGCAGAGGGAGTGGACTTTCCCAAAGGCACACAGCTAGTGACCGGCAGAGTCAGATTCTCTGCTTTAAAGCTAATCCAATTTAAATTACGCCAATTCTTATGAAGCAGCTACGATGTGCCAAGCATTGTGCTTGCTACTCATTAGGGACACAAAGAAACACAGACTAAACTTGATCTGATTTGTTTTGTTGTTTTTTTTTTTCTCCAGAAGATTTTTTTTTCCAACTAGGAAGCTGAAAAGAGGCAAGTTCATGTCTGATTTCTAGAAAAGCTCCATTACACTCAGATGACTCCCAAAGTGGAAGGGGACCTCTGCAGGTACCAATATTGGCTCTGGAGGCAGTGGATTCCCCCTTACTGAGAGTCTTTAGGAAGATCAGGTGATTGTTTGCTGGGGATATTGTAGAGTTAAGGACTGGGCTGTGCACCCAAAGAGTTCCCTTGAAAATCGTGAAATTTTATGATCTTTTTTTTTTTTTGGTTGGGCAATGGGGATTAAGTGACTTGCCCAGTGTCACACAGCTAGCAAGTGTTATGTGTCTGAGACCAGATTTGAACTCAGGTCCTCCTGAATCCAGGGCCGGTGCTCTATCTACTGCGCCATCTAGCTGCCCCCAAATTTTATGATCTTGAGTGACATTTTGCTTCAACATTGGACAGACTGGACTCAAGGTCCACTTATTATTTAAGCATCTTTTATGTGAACTTGCCAACAACCCCTTAATTTTTTTCCTCATAAAACAGCCTCTCTTTCTTTTTTGTGGGAGGGAGGGTGATCCCACATGCAAATACTGACAAGTTAATATCTAATAATGAAGTCTTTAATAACATTTGCTTCACTATGACAACTGAATATAATAGTCCTGATATAAAATGGATACCTTAGAAGACAGGTCATAGGGGCTTAGATTTAGATTTGGAAGGAACCTTAGAGACTAGCTGTAGTTTCCTTTTAAGAATGAGATAACAGAGGCTCAGAAGAAGTTGTGATATGCACAAGGCCACGTCGGTGGTGGTCCTCTGAGGCCAAAGCAAGCATCATTTTTTCACTACGGCAAACTGTCTCCTGTAATAGAGAAAAAAAGGAAGGGCACAGGACTAAGGTAAAAGCGTGATACATGCATTAACCATCAGCTTTAATTCCACTTGTGGGAATTCTTTTCTAGGAAAAAAAACTGTTTCTCAAATAGGCTTTGGAATCAGAGAAATTGAGCCGAAACACTACATCTGATGCATAGTACTTAAGTCACCCTGAGTAAGTAATTTATCCTTTCTGGGACTCCGTCTGCACATCTATAAAATGACCTCTAGGGTACCTTCCAGCCCTCCAAACCCATGTTGCTATGAACTATGACCTTGTGATATGCAGTAGATATCTCACTTCCCTGTAGGCTGCTTTTATTACTAGCTGTAAAGAGCTTTCCAAACCTTGAAGCCTCATCTACTTTAAGGCATTATTATCTTTTGCCAGCAATGTCCAAAGTACTACAATCTTCTAGGTATTATAAGTTTCAATAGCTCCCTATTACCTGTAGGTAATTAGGATGGTAATCATCTTTTGCTTGACATTTCAGGCCTTGACAATCTAGGTCTGTTGTGCTGGAATTAATGAACCTTGCTTGTTCTCACGTCCTTTAAGTTTTAGCCCAACTAGTTCTATGTCTCATCTCTGAGTCTTTGTGTAGACTCTTTTCTAATAATGTAATACTATCCCTTCTCACCTTTACCCCTTGAAAGCCCTGCCTCCTTTCTAGGATCAGCTCAGGTGCTGCATATGGCAAGAGGTCTTTCCTGGTTCCTCAGTCACCCCTGTCTCCCACTCCCTCCCTCCCTTCCCCATGAAAAATACTTTTTAAAAACAATTTAAATGCTTTTTGTATTCAGAGATAGCTGGTATAGTGGATAGAGAAACAACTTTAGAATTGGGAAGATGTAGCTACAATTTTGACTCTGGTGGATTCTACTGACCTTGAGCAAATAATTTAACCTTGTACTTCCTCCCAGAAATTTTTTCAAACTATAAGTAACAAAGCATGAGCAGATCTGTAATGGTAGGAGGAGTTTCCTCAATGTTAATTCCTGACACCAATAAACCTTGCTCTCTCGCTCTCTCTCTCTCTGTCTCTCTCTCTCTTTCTCTCTCTGTATTCTAGACCTGTGATCCATCCATTTTTGGTTATGTGTGTAGATTTTGTTTCTACTAGCAGAATGTAAGCATGTATGCTCCTAAAGAGACAGGTTTCCAGTTTTCTCTTTTTTTATCCCCATTGCCTTGTAAGGCCTCATTAGTAATAAGTGCCTAAGAAATATTCATTGAATTTAACTTAATTG
>NW_027556402.1:238177255-238354755 GCF_003287225.1 Phascolarctos cinereus
ATACACACTTATGATCCCCAATATATATGGATATATTTCTGTATACATTTATACACACACATATATACCCACAAATACACATGCATATAACTATATACACATATATTTTATATATTCACAACTATATGAATATATAGAAATACAGCTGTATTTCAATATAATTGGTCTCCTATTTAACCTTGTATGGTTCCTGCCTGGAGGCAGGGAGATCTGAGTTCAAATCTAGCCCAAGGGAAAAAACAAACAAAGAAGCAAAAAATTAGAAACACGCAGTCAACTGAAAATTGTGCTGGAATTGGAATTAGAGGAGAAAGGTTAGAATCCCAACTAAGGCACTTCCTAGGTGAGTGTCCTGAGGGAAATCCCTTAATTTCTCTGGGACCCAGTGCCCCAATATGTAAAAAGAGTGGGTTGGACTGAATGGCCCCAAAGGCCCTTAACAGTTCCATATCTACCATACTATGCTTTCATTAAGTAGCCACTTTGAATCAAGACCTGGTTTAGTATTTTATGTTATACTCATTCACCAACCATTTATGAAGCAGCCATGCCAGCCAAAGTACTAAGACCTAGGCATCCAAAACCAAAGCCAACCAATTCTCTGATTGACTTTATGTTCTACTGGGGCAAGGGGAGCCGTATGTACATAAGTCCAAAATACACACAAAGGAATATGAAATAATATCTGGGCCAAGGGCCATTCCACCTGGAAAGAACAAAAAAAGATCTTAACAAGAATGTGGTGATTGATTGATTCAAGAAATTATTGGACTTGAAGGCTAAAAAAACCTGAAATCAAATCCCACCTTAACTTCTTTCTGTACTGCAGTTTTCTCATACAGAAAATGAGGGAGTTAAAAAGATTACATAGCAGGAGTGGAAAATAAGGGAGTTACACTGCATAATCTAAAGCTCGAATTCAATGATTCTGTGATCTAAACTTATTAATATGAAAACCAGGCAATGAAATTGTAGAGACCTTTATGAGTATTTTCATGACTAAAGAAGGAGGAACGTTTATGCCCTAGTCACCCCATTTATGTACCATCCCCACCAACTGTCACACCCAGGGCAGGCATGTCAGCCTAACTGAAGCAGCACAGCACTGTGAGGGAGGGATAGGAATCAGCATGAACCATGGGGAAGCTAGGTGGTGCAGCATATAGAGTAGTAGGTCTGGAGTGAGGAAGACCTGAGTACAAATCTGGCCTTAGAAACTTACTGGCTGGGCAAATCACTTCACCCTATTTGCCTCAGTTTCCTCATCTGTAAAATGAGCTGGAAAAGGAAATGACAAATTACTCTAGTATCTTTCTCAACAAAACCTCAAATGGGGTCACGAACAGTTGGCCATGAGTGACAAACAATTCAACAACAAAATGAACCAGATAAATGAATCCACCCCCATCACCTTGACTACCTTCTACCTTCAGATTCTGATGAAGACAGCCTAGGGCCTTGTGCTCTTGGTCACCATATTAGGAGGAAACTACTGATTAGGCGGAGCCTGGAAAATGCTTTTGCAATTGATGGTCAAGGCTCCTAAATCTCCAGAGAAGAAAGCTCTTGCCTCCACAGTCCTTGATATTGTCAAATTGTTCAACAGCAGAAACTGATCAGTATCAACGGGAATGACATTAAAGAATAGGCAGGAGCATCAGCGTGACTGGTTCACCCCAGGAACCATGAGACTTTTGTCTCCAACTCTTAGCTAAAACCTTCTGTGTGTATTGTGTTCTCCAATAGAATATGAGCTCCTCAAGAGCAGAGAATATCTTACTTTTCCATTTGTATCCCCAGTGCTTAGCACGGTGTTTTGCATACAGTAAGCACTAAGCAAATGCTTCATTCATTCATTCATTCATCCAGTTCAACCCACTCCTTACTTTTATACATGGCTAGAGAAGTTGAGATTTAGTGGGAATTCAAAATTATTGCTTACTGAGCTAACAGAGAACAAAGAATATCCATCCTCCTAGGTTCCCATTTATTTTCTTTCCTTTTCTTGAAGCTTTGCATTAATAAAGTACAGAAGGAAGAAGAAACTGGAACTAAAGAAAGAGGTTTGAATGCATCCTCTTTCCCATATAAAACCTATAATTTTCTGAAATTTTCAGAAATGTGTTACTTTTTTTTCCCTTTTGACTGCCCATGTTGAAATTCACGGAAACCAACAAAAGACATCATGAAGCTTCCAGCATGAATCATTTATTTGGACAAAATAGGGAGGCTATTTAAAAAGGGTAGTAATTCCTTCTTGCTGTCAAAAGATAAAGGCTTACAATTTTCTGCTGAAATGTGTACAATACCTTGTAAATTGTGAACATGTAATCATCTTCTGAAAAAGAGGAGAAAAATACCAATTGGCAACACTTTACCATCAAACTGAATGGATTACTGCAAACCATAAATATTTTTTAATTCAAGTCTTCCTTCTGAGAGGAGAAGATGAAGGTCAATTGTTCCTTGCTAGCCAATGGTTAAAACAAACTTTTCATAAAGGTGTTTTGAGTACAGAAAGTGACCATATAAGAAAAAAACAGCCTTTCCCCCTGAGTCCAATTGGGCTTCCACTGGATCTTAGAACCACAAAAATCTCAACACTGGAAGGTACTCAGAGGTTAATTTATCCAATTCATAGCCCCAAATGAATCTTTCAGACAGCATGAATGATGTATGGCCAATCCACACCATCCTGAAAGGCTCCAATGACAGTGAACTTACTGTCATTGTACTTTCTGGAAGTTCCTGTTTTCCATTAGCTCCTCCCCCCACCTCTGCTACACCAAGCCTACATGTTCTTTAGAACTTTCACTCATCGTTGCTGGTCCTACTATGTGGGGTCAAGATCAGTTTAATAATTTTGTTTCTGTATGACAATGTTGCAAATTCAGTCCTACTCTCCTGCCATTTGCTTCTCTGTTTAACATACTTAGTTAATTCAAATGTTCCTATTGTTTCAAGGTCTCAAGGACCTTGATAATCTTGGTTGTTCTCTTGCTGTTACCAATGTTATCGATATTAATCTGAAAATGAGGTATCCAGAACAAAATGAGATGCTACAGGTGTGATTTAATAGACAGAGGAGATAATCACCTACTTATTTCTAGAAACTATGTGTCCTTTAATGAAAGACAAGTATGCATCAGTCTTTTGAATGACACGGAATTCACATTACACTGTTGACTTCTCTTGAGCTTGTACCATTAAAACCCCAGGTTTTATTTTTCAAATAAACTCTTATTGCCACCACTTTGTACTTCAAACTTCTGAGGTTGACTTTTTGGACCTAAGCATTAGACTTTACATTGTGTCTACCGAGTTTCATTTTATTGCTTTCAACTCAATCTTCTAGCCAACCAAAATTCATCTGACTTCTGACCCCGTACATATAGTATTTTAGATATTTCTTCCATCATTGTATTATATTGAGTTCTATACAGTCACATTAATGTTAGCCTTGCAATAGTCACAAGAAGGAAGAAGTGAGAAATACGATTCCATCTGTCTCCCATATTACTAAGAAAAGCAACTCTTCTTTTCGATAGCATAAACCATACTACAGGGGATAGGCCAGCAGCCTGCAGTAATTACAAAGAGCAAAATGATGTTTGTACTTGTAAACTGCCATGTTTTTATATGGCTCCCTGTGCGCCTACCAAGGATTTATACCTAACATATGGACTAAGAAATTGTCTTTGTGCACTGTCATTTGGGGATCATTATCACCCGTTAAACCATGAATATTGGTGTCATTGGTATCAGTTTGTGGATACTCAGTTGTCTTTAAAATTTTTCCCTCTGTTCTTGAAAATATATTCTTCACTCAGTCTGGTAAGATTAGGTAGATTTCACTTAAAATGAAATTCAAATTTTCTACATGAAAACTTGTTAAGTAACTTTAAAGCTAAACTTACATATACACAGATTTAGTCAAAGTTGTCAGGTAAAGCTGAAAAATCAGCAAAGGTCATCCCTCAATTTCTCCCACCTTCATTTTCAGTATTCTTATCCCTTGACCTGGAACTATGGCTTACCCCTAGTTATCTGTCTTGTATTCCATTCTTAATTGGAAAGGTATATTTTCTGAAATTTAAAGGTCTGCCCTTAAAGGCATCATCTTCTAGCTGAAATGACTAAACCATGTACCTGGATTTCAAGATACAGCTCTACAATATACTGGGTATATAAACGTGGGTAACCTTACCTTTCTCAACAGAAAAAAAACGTGAATAAGAATACTCACACTGCTACACATCTAGGATTGCTACGAGGAAAGACTTTTGTAAAACTTTAAGTATTATAGTAGTTAGAATTGTTTTCATTATTACCATTATTTCAGGTTAACAGGGAACTCTAAAAGCAGGGCTCCTTAACCTCATCTATAGGTCCTCAAGGAGTCATTGAATAGATTTCAGGAGGTCCAAAATTATGGATGGGGAAAAATATTTATTTCAATATAATTGGCAATTCTACATATTTAATTTCATTAATTTACAAACATGACTATAAGAAGGTGTCCCTAGGCTTGACCAGACTGCTAATGATGTCAAGGAAACACAAAAAAAGGATAAGAACCCAAATCCTAAAGATTAAAAGTCCTTTGAAGAGGCAGATGGCTTGTTGAGAATAAAAGAATTACAGGACTCCGGAATTTTATCCAACCTATTTCTAAATAAGAATTCGCTTGACAAATGATTAACAATTATCTTCTAACTTATTCCATTTTTAAGTAGCTCTAATTGTTAGGAAATTTCCCCCCTTATATTATAATCTACACTTGCTGTTTCCCAACTTCCATCTTAGTGAGCCTCCCATATATTCTACCCCGAAACAAGTATAGCCCCCCAACACCATCCCTGCCTGATGGCCACCCATCCATTCCCAACCTTAAGATTTAAAATGAGAGGGACTCTGTTACCTCCTGATGTACCTCATTCCACTTTTAGATGACTCTGATTGTAGTTATGTACAGTGCTTTGGGTGAAATGAAGGCGAGGTGTGGTTGGAGGGGGTGGTGAGAGAAGTATCAGGTATGTTTCACATCCTATTTGGACTGAAAGTCCATTCAGGGAAATAAGAGAGACTTGTAAAAGGTGCAATGGAATAAGTATGTTTTAAAGATCTACCATGTCACAGACAATGTGCTTCCCAAATATTGTCTCATTTGAATCTCACAACAACTTTGGGAGGAGAGGTAGATGCTCTTATTATCCCTGTTTTACAGATGAAGAAACTGAGGATGAGAGAGGTTAAATGACTTAAGCAAAGTCACACAGTTAGCAATTGTCTGGGGCAGAATATTAATTTAGATCTTCCTGACTTCAGGCCCAGTACTTTGTCTACTCTTCCCTTATGGCTAGAATATGGAAGAATATGAACAAGGGAAGAGAAGAAGGAGAAAGAGGAAAAGGAAACACATCTATGCAGTACTTCAAGGCTTACAAAATATTTTCTTTATAATAATCCTGTGATATATGTAAATATGATTATTCTCATTTTACAAATGAGGAAACCAAGGCATAAGGAAATTGACTGGCTTGTGTTTTCACAACTAATATCACAGCCAAAACCTGAGATTAGGTCTTCTGCCTCCAAGACCAGAGCTCTTTCCACTATATCATGCACCACCCTGTGTACTGAAATGCTGAAGCTATGGCCATGGTCAACACTGATCAAGCAAAAAAAAAAAAATCCAGAGGAGACGGAATTCATCTTACTTTTTCTTCTCTCTACCTTTCTGTGCCCCTTTCCTCTCTATCTCATGGTATTCTTTTATTATTCTCATCTCATTTTGGCCAAAGATCTGTAATTCAACATGTCTGCCCATCCCCTATGACCTTACCCTCCCAAAGTACCCTACCACATTACAGATAACATTATCAAGATCATCACTTGCCATTGATATTGTAGAGGGGGTTTCTATGAAGGTAAGGGCTGGACTACATGGGCACTGAGTCTCAATCTAACTGATTTATTTATTTAGTTAGTTAGCTAGTTAAAGAAAAATCAGTTTAAGGCTTAACCTTGCCATAGTTTGGGACTTTTTAAAGGAAAAGGATTGTTTCACCCAAGCAAATTCCAATGTGACAGAATGGCAATGGTGGTGTGTCAGAGTGAGTTACTAAATTAGATCAAGAATGTCAGAGAGGATGAAGAGAGATTTAAGTTCAGTGTAAATCATAGTTAGGAGATGCTAATGGAGCCATCAGAGCAGTCCCATATGTGTTCCAGATTATTAAGGTCTGTGGAGCTCAACTAAGGACCAAGATCTAAGGATGCTGAAAGAGATCAAGGGAAAAACTTCATGCTTTTGGACCGCTTTATCCTGGCTCCAAGGTATAGGCAGGATTTGGGCAGTAAAAAGAAAAGCCCTTCTAACAAGAGAGTCAAGACAAGCAAAGGCTCATAGGTGGGGATGAGATTTTCTTTAAATTGCTGGCTCTAGTTGCACACATCATTAAATTTAATTGAATGAGCTTTGACTAATTGCCTACTCTATTCCAGATGCTATATCAAGCACTGGGAATCCAAAGGGTAAAAATGAAATATTCCCTGGCCTAAAAGATATCATATTCTATGGGGTGAAGTGTATGGTGTGTTCAGGGAGAGCTTGCACCTCTGCTGTGATGGCTTGCTGAGCCATTTTCAAAGGTGTTCATCCACCTTTGGTGTCTATGTTTTCGCCTACTCTCACCTGTTGCTCCAAGAAGTTATATCGCATACAGGGGCCACACTCCAGTAAAACCATCTAGGCAGACAGGCAAACCAGGTTGAGAGTAACCAAAAAGTTTCATACCCCTTGTTGAGTTGGGGAGATATCTACCCTGAACATGTGAAGACGTCCTCTCTCTGAGAACAATTTGTTCCAATGACCACAAAGGCAGTCAAAGCAAGCATTGTGGGGTGCTTAAGTCAGGCATTGAAGATGCTAAGAGTATCCTCTGCATCCTGGGTCCTTGCCAGTCATCTTGACTTTTTTTCCTACCACTGGACTTCAATGAATCAAGAAGAGAGAGTGAGGCTGATGGCTTTGCCCAATTCTGCCTCATTTAAATATTTGCCTGTAAGTAAAGATATCACCCCATGATGTCACTGGTCCTCTTGGAAAGTGAAGGGCAAATAAAATTCTTTGGAGTGGCATACGAAAAGATTAAAGACAAATATATATATATATATATATATATATTTAAAGTAAATACAAATTCATTTGAGTGGGACACTACCAATTGGGATGATTGAGGTCAGAAGATGTAGGAGATGGCTTTCATCTGAGCTTTGACAAAAGCTAAATGTCAATTGGATGACACCACAAATGTCAACTTAACTCTAGGTGAGACACTTAACCTCTTTTGCTCAGTTTCCTCTTTGCAAGATGAGCCGGAGAAGGAAACGTCAAACCATTCTAGTATCTTTGCTAAGAAAACTCCAAATGGGGTCAGGAAGAGATGGACACAATGAAACAACAACGACAACAACAAAAGAGGACAGGGAAGAACCTCGTATTCAATGCAACACACTCCTCTGTTCATTGTAAACGGGTGGAGGACTCCACAGGTGGCATGTTGCAAGTAGAATCCCCGTGCCTAGTGGCTGTGTTTGATTTGCCTAATTGCTACAAGGGAACCTCGGCAAAAGTGAGGTTAAGAACTGGAAATGATTATGATGTAAAAATGAAAGGCATCAATAAAACATTTTAATTGCAAACAAAAGACACACATACAACTAGATTGAAAGCCAAGAGAAGAATCCGTGTATTCCTTCCACTCCACACTGCTTCTCTTTGTGTTTCTATAATTATTCAAGGCGGCCCACTGTTTAAAGTCAAAGGAGATACAGGATACTAGCAACTGAGCTGCGAGGAAAGAAGACCCTCCTTAACGAAAATAACACACTCTTTCATTGATTAAATGAAAGCATCTTCCTAGCTTTCAGAATGGTCCTTTATCCTATCTAACTTAACTCTAAATGTTATTGGATGTCTGGGTACTATTCTTATGAGGAGGTACTTTAAAAAATCAGTCTGGACTCTAGAAACTCTTCTTTTCTTGGAAAAACAAACAAATAAAACCAGAGAAATATACTGTATTTACAGCAATGAAACCATGTTAATTTCATTCTTCCCCCCCCCCAAAGAAAAGGAATATTCTTGTAGTTAAACTGTGGGAAAAGATCACCGATAGCAGACATTGGACTATCTATACAACTCAGTTAAAAAGAACTGCAAGTCTCTTACTTTTTCTGGCAAAAAAAAAAAAAAGAAATAATCTATAACCCAACCAGAAGCTTGCTTAAGGAGATTGAGTAATTGGCACGAAGTTGCACAAGGAGAAAATGGTGCCCCCTAAAATATTTGCTAATGCCAAAATTTCAGTGACTGAAACCTTCCTTTCCCTTTCTAATGACAAGAGAAAGCCACCCACTCCTTGGCTATTTTTAATCCCAAGCGTTAGGTAGGCTTATTTTCTTAGCTTATTTTCTGTCTCCCTTTCATTCAATTCATTCAATAAACATTTACTAAGTGCTTTCTATGTGTCAGGCACTGTGCTAAATGCTGCTGGGGATAAAAAAAAGAGGCAAAAGACAGTACCTGCCCTCAAGAAGCTTATAATTTAATATTGATGACAAGGGGGAACATAGAGAAACCCCTGTCAAACAGAGCTTTCCTACCTGTTGGGGAATAATTGTCAGTTTATTCCATTAAGCAGGGTACTGCCCTTGTCACTCACAGAACCCTACAATTCAAAGGCTCCTTAGAGATTCTATGATGCATCCTTGCCACTTTACAAATGTCAGGGCTGGGGTACACTGAGGTTAAGTGATTTATCTAAAGTCACACAAAATCAATCAATCAATAATTTAATTAAATATCACTAAGCAAACAATTCTTAAATCCATACTATGAGCCCAGGAAGGGTTGGGGTGGTGTAGAATAGCTGACAGAAAGCTGGCTGCGGAATCAGAAATATTTGTGTTCAGGTCCTACGTCTAAAAGACTATTGCTGTTTAGTCCTTTTCTTGGTGTCTGAGTCTTTGTGACCCCATCTGGGGTTTTCTTGGTAAAGACACTAGAGTGGCTTGCTATTTCCTTCTCCAGCTCATTTTACATATGAGGAAACTGAGACAAATAGGGTTGTGAGTTGCCTAGGGTCACACAGCTAATAAGTATCCGAGGCCCGATTTGAACTCAGGAAGAGGAGTTTTCCAGACTCCCGACGTGGTGCTCTATTCACTGCACAACCTAGATGCCCCAATGTGTACTTTCTAGCCAGTCATTCAATATCTCAGCGCCTCAGATAACATGCTAAGACTTTAAGTTTTAGAACCATTCATCCATCTCTATCAGTACGTGTACAAGTTGTGTACTAGAATTTTCAACGTAATTAGAGGGCTGGCTTGTTGGTACAGAGAATGAAGCACCAGACCTGGAGCCAGTAAGACTTATATTCAAATCCTTCCTCACACTCACACTGTTTCCAATATGGGCATCATTTCCTTTTGCTGCGACTCAGTGTCCCCATCTATAAACAGGATAATAATAGCATTTGTCTCCCAACATTGTTATTAGAATAAAACAAAAAGGTAACATTTGCGAAGTACTTGCCAAATCTTAAAACACTATATAAATGCTCATTATTGTTGTTGTTCCAGAAAATTGTTCCAAAGACTATGACAGAGATATGCAGAAAAAAATAAACACCCTTGCCCTGAAGGACTGTGCATTCTAATGGGGCAAAACACCACAGGATCACAGATTCAGGACTAGATGGGGCCTTAGAAAACATCTTGTCTAAACCCCTTATTTTGCAGAGGAGAACAAAGCCTAGCCATAGATTGTGTATGGGTAAGTTTAAGATGCTGAGTGTACAGGGGAAGCTAGGTGGTGCAGTGGATAGAGCACAGACCCTGGATTCAGGAGGACCTGAGTTCAAATCTGACCTCAGACACATAATTCTTACTAGCTGTGTGACCTGGGAGTAGTCACTTAACCCCATTGCCTAGCCAAAAAAAAAAAGATTCTGGGTATACAAATGGAATATATATGTACATATATATATATATATATATATATATATATATACACACACACACACACATTTTACATATATATATATATATACATACAAATCATTATTAGGATTAATAGGAGGATCAGTGCAGGAAGCTTAGCAGGTGGATCACTAATAACTGGAAAGATTAGGAAAGTTTCATGTAGATAAAATGTGATAATATGAGTAAAGTGCTTTGCAAACCGTAAAGTGCTGCTGCTGCTACTACTACTGCTGCTACTATTACTGCTGGTGATGATGATGGTGATGGAGGTGGCATTTCAACTTCAGTCTCCAATATATAGCCATTTGCTTATAATGCTGCTCCCTGGGGCCAAATAAAACAATGTAATACCCCTCTAACTTGGCCAGCCTTCAAATAGCTGAAGATAGCAAGCAAGACACTTCTAATTTGTTGTTGTTGTTGTTTTCAGACTAAACATAATACTGATTAGAGCTATTCCAATAATAAGAAGGCAGGAGGATCATTTGAGGCTGGGTTGAAATGTTGAAAACAGGATTCTTGTTCAGATGTAGGTTGGACTTACTGGCCTCCATGTTCCCATTAAACTCTGAGAGGTTGTTCTATTGTTTCCATTATGCCCATAGTATTCTATTTTTTTTAATATTAGCTTTAAAAATCCTTTGCAATGCTTACATTTTATGTTCTAAGGTGCATTCCAGTTTTTATATTCTGTATTTATACAATATTTTTAAACATATAAAACTTTTACTTATAAACTTCTAAACACGTAAAAGTCTGAAGTATCCTGGCTATCAAGGAAATGAGGTTTTATGCCCATACAAACATCATCTTTTTGTTGATTTAGTTTATACAACGAGCTTTCAATAAGGCTTTCGTTTCAATATAAATTTCTTATTGATAAACTTCTCAGCATCTTTTTGATGTAAAGTTCAGAAATCTTCTGAAAATAATTTTTTTATATTGCCACATTAAAATATTCAGCTATCTAAAACACTAATACATTTTTAATAACGGTACGTCTTGATTTTTGTTCCAATTTTTTTCCTTGGTGAATTTTATGTCAACTAAAGATCTTATTTTAACTGATCTAGAGTTTTCTTAACATCAAATTATGGCTAAGGATCCAGGAATTAAATGGTATCTTTGTTGCTCGGGGTTCAAGCTGCTTCTGGTATCACTAGATGGAATCTTCCTCCTCTCCCCTTCTACCTTTGTTTATAACAATATGGCATGGTAATGTAGAAAGGGTTTATGTCACAAAGAAGGCATTATCACTTCACAAGAAGGGGATAAACAGCAGGAACTGATGAAATTCAAATCAGCCTAGATCCTGGTGTCATGATAATACATCCATCTGGCTTTGAAATCACATCAGAATTATTTCTATATTGAATGTATTTCAAAGTTATCCTTGAGACCTTTGTAAATTTTGGCATAAATGAAAGCTAATCAGAAGGCTCCTTGCTCATCAGAGGACAGAATTAATTCCATCGGCCTCAAAAAGTGACTGAATCCGGTGTGGGAGTGGGTGCTGACCTTGATCCTGGCTACAAAAAATAAACCCAAGAAGCAGTCAAATAGCTTTTGCTCGAAGACTTATAGTAGGAGTGAATCCACTAGTTCTTGGGGGCTGTCCATTTTACTTAGTGGTCATTACAACACTTATGAAATTCTCCCATATATCAAGCCTAAATTTAGTTCTCTACATCTACTCATTTCTCCTAGTTATGTTCTCCAAGGGCAAGCAGACCAATCTTAATCAGTCTTCTGTATGATAGGCTTCCAAATATTTGAAGACTGCTTTCATGTAACCTTAGGTTTTCTTAGGCAAAAAGTATCCAATTTTTTTCAAATGAACCACATGTACATTGTCTCTTGTCTTCTCACCAACCTGATTCCCTCCCTCTGGCTATTATCCAGCTTATCAAAATCCTTTCTAAATGGTGCCACCAATAACTGAACACAATACTCCAGCAGAGGGCTTACCAGGGCAAAGGGTCACAGAGCCATTACCTCCCTTCGTCTGGACACAATGATTTTCTTAGGTATGACTTGTTAGGTGTGATAAATGGCATTTATATAGCACTACTAGGTTCGTAAAGGACATGATACACCTGTGCACATCTGATCTGCATAACCAACCTGAGAGATAGTAATTATAAGTTCTATTGACCTAGGAGAGGCAATGTACTACACTGGATAGTCAGCTGGCCTTTGAATCAGGACCTGCTTCTGAAACATGAGGATTGCGTGATCCTGGGGACAAGTATTTCTACTGTTCTTTGTTGCCTAGAAAAACGTCATCATTTTTGTTTACTGTGTATCAACTCTTATTAAACTTTAGGTCTCTAAAAATACCATTATCTTTTCGATAGTAAGTGTTGTGTAGAAACCACTTCCCAAATCTATAGTCTTGATGCTAGTTTCTGACTATGATTTATTAAGTTCTATTAATTTCCAAATATACTTTATATTCTGACCTAGTATTTTAGTTTTCACCTATTGAGAGGGTATATTTTTGTTTTTGTTGTTTGTTTGATTTTGGTGTTAGCAGTGATGTTGTTTTTATTTGGTGGTGTTTGTGTGTGTGTGTGTGTGTGTGTGTGTGTGTGTGTGTGTGTGTGTATTTGGCTGTTAGGTGATGAAAAGTAAAGCTCATTGGACTTGGAGTTAGAAAGACCTGAATTCAAATCCAGCCTCAGACACTGGCTGTTTGACCCAGGGAAAATCACTGAACCTCTCTCAGGATCATTTTCCTCTTCAGTAAAACCAAGATAATGATAGCATCTACCTCCTAGGACTGTTGTGATGATCAAATGAGTTAATACACATAGAGCACTTTGCAAACCTTCAAGTCCATATAAATGTTAGCTATTCTTAATTCCTAGCTCCTGTGTTCTTCATTGCTAACTATAACTCCCAGTGTCTTGTCATCTGTAGATCTGATCACTGTTCCTTTTATAGCTTCCTTAAAGTTATTGATGAAAAAAATGTTGAATAGCACAGGACCATGGACACATTTCTGTGTCAAGCCACTATAACCTGCTCCAATATAACACTGATTAATTAATGATCACTTGCTGAGTTCAATTATTCAGTGAGTTCAAATCAGAAGGATCAGGTTCAAGCCTCATTGTAAGAGAGATACCATGTAAGACAGGTAAGTGAGCAAATTATTTTTATTCATTCATGATGGAGTTTCTTTTTTTCTCCTTTAAATTAATTTAATCCCTCAGTTAAATGCTTTTCTTTTAAGTCAAGAGTTAGGCTGACTCCTTTGTCATAAGAAACCACATGCTCCAAGGTCAATCACATTTTTGATTGTGGCATACTAAATCGCAATAAATGAATGATATCCACTAGAACTGCCAAAGACAAGGAAGTCTAGCATTTGGTCTTCATGACAGATTGGGCATCCCAAGGCCTCTAAGGAAACTTTCAGTTATAATACTTTGCAAGCAAATGTGTCTAATGATCCTTAAAATTGCCCACTATCCCCTTCCTCATAGAAAGAAATTACAGCTACCTTTTTTGATGCTCTAGTAATTGGGCTCTAGAGTTGTCTTTGCTACTCAACCAGGATTACTATTCATTTGCATATATGACATTTATCTTTAATCCAAATGTCTTCCTCACATCATTGTGTTAAGGATCTTTTGGTGGTGATGGCATAGTGGTATAGAAATCCACATGTAATTTTGGAGGTAAAACTCAGACAGTTATCTTAGAGGCAGCTTAGTGAATAGAGAGCTGTATTTGAGTTAGGAAGATCTGACTTCTAATCCTGCCTCAGCTGTATGACTCCGGGCATGTCTCTTAACATAACTGTGCTTCCATGTCTTCATCTGTAAAATACGAGAGTTGAACTTGATGGCCACAAAGGTCACTTCCAGATTTAAATTTGTGACCCCATAATCCCATCAGTTGGCCAAGAGAGACTTGAAGTGGCTTATCCATGGACATTTAACTAATAAGTGTCTGAGGACAGATTTAAACTCAAGTCTTCCTGACTATCATATCTAACACTCATGCTATATACCATCTCTAAGGTGCCTTTAAGATAGTGAGACAAGACTCATCTCCTAAATTATGGGTGGGTTTCCACAACAAAAACAACAGAAATAGATTCTTGACACATTGGTGACTAAGGAAGATATTCAAATTAAATATAAATAACATGCACACACAATAATGTTAATTATGGCTGATGAAATGGACAGGTGCTAATAACAAAGACAACTATTAAGCTCAGTTGATAGAACATTATAAAGGTATCTATTGTTCTGTCTTTGAGAGGAAGTTATAGAGGGCAACTTTTCAACATAACACCAGTAGAGGGTGCTTAGAAAATGCAATTTTGTATTATGTATGAATAGGAGTGTCATTCCATCTTCACATCAACAACACATAAATTTGTGACCATGTCAGTAGTAAAAGTATATTTGTAATATACTTAATACTTAATTAAAAAAAGGAGTAATGAATGAATATTTAGACAGCACTTTAAAGTTTAAATTGCCTTGAATACATTATCAATTGATGAGTCAATTAGTTACTAAACATTCAAGAAATACCGGTACCCCAGGTCCTGTGCTCCTCATTTGATCCTCACAACCGAACTGTGAGGTAGATACTGTTAGCCCAATTTTACAAATGAGGAAAATAAGACTCATATTTAGTTAGTTATCTAGGGAGACAGCTAGAAAATGTCAGAAGCAGGAGTAGAATTAGGCATAGAATAGAATCAGGTCTTCTAAACTGTAAGGTTTGTTCTCTATGTGCTACACGAACTTCCTTTCAAGTTGGTAGACACCGTTCTTATCGATAATCTGTAGTATGAGAATAGTAGCAGCAACCAAAATTCCAGTATAATTCAGCTAAATTCCACAACTAGGATGTTGAGGTTCTGTCATTATTTCTAGTTTGGAGAATCGCCATGTATTAGCTATGTCTTAATAAGAGGTGTCAGTACAGGACATGTTGACTGAGGCTGCTTGGGCCCCTTGGTGAAATGCAAATGATGGAAACCTCAAAGACATTTTAACGTGTCATGTCACTAATGGTTTTAATCAAGGCAGAATGTTTTCATTTAAAATGGATGTATAATTAGCCCTTGAAGTACAAGTGCAAATAGGACTTAATAAATTTATGAATTATTCTTCTCTGTGGCAAAAATTAATAACTGTGACATAAGTTGCACGTATGCCTTTCATGTGTGCTTATGTATTAAATGCATAGAATCAACAATTCAGATATGGAAGGGACCTCGGAGCTCACCTAATCCAGTCCCCAGATGAACCATGAAGCCCCTTTATTATATCCTAGATGAGTGGTCCTCCAGCTGCCATGTGATGATTCAAAGGTAGGAGAGAATTCATTACTTCTCAGGTCTGTTCATTACAATTTTGGATGCTACAATTGTCAGAAAGTTGTACTTTACATGAAGGCAAACTTGTACTGCCCCCTGCCACTCCCCACACCCACCCTGCAAGAGATTCTATTTGTTTTCTCTGTAATTATTTAAAATGATTCTAATCTTTTCTTCTTTTCACATTAGTCTTTCAGATTCTTTATTATTATTATTATTATTATTATTATTATTATTATTATTATTATTATTATTATTTTGCTTTTTGGTGAGGCAATTGGGGTTAAGTGACTTGCCCAGGGTCACACAGCTAGTAAGTGTTAAGTGTCTGAAGCTAGATTTGAACTCAGGTCCTCCTGACTCCAAGGCCAGAGCTCTTCACTGTGCCTCCTAGCTGCCCCTAGTCTTTCATATTTTTGAAGGCTGCTCTCAGGCCCCCTTTCCACTCCACTCCTAATTTTTCTCTTCTTTGAGCTAAACTTCACCAGTTGCCTCAACTAATCTTTATTCTAGGCCTTCTCATTATCCACTGGATATTTTCTAGTTTGTAATTCATTCATTCAACACTCACTTATTAATCACCTACTGTATCACTTTTCATAAGTTCAAAGACACTACTATAATGTTTCTTGGTACCTTCCCTGAGAGAATAGCATCCTGTCAATTCTTTCAATGGATTTTTAAAGCATGCATGATTCTTCTGCAATCCTATGCATCTAAAAACAATATTTGGAAAAGTTACACATAGAATTAACTAAACTGATAGATTGGTCACAACACAAAGGTTAACCACTCCTGCCCTATATGCCGGTAAATGGATTTTATGAATTTATACAAACAAAAACAAAAACTAGATTTTGAGTCAGGATATCTGGGTTTGAATCTCATCTATGCCTCTTACATTCTATTTGACCAACGGCAATTCACTTCCCCACTTCAGGCTTTCTTCTTCCTTCTAGGGGAGTGATCTTTATGCTGCCATCCATCAGTAAATGTATGGTCTCATTTTGTAGGCTAATGTATTTACCATCTAGTGGCTAATGTGGAGAATAACCTTTCTCACTTTAGCTAGGGTGGCCTTTGGAGAACATACCTTTAAAATATCTCTAGGCCTCTCCAGCATGGTAAGACTAATCTGAGTTTGTGACCCACTGGTATAGTTTCTGAGTACTTTGCAAGATCTCTTTGCTATTTTAAGTATTCATAGAAGGATATGGGTGGAAATGACATACAAGAAAAAAAAACAACCTTGTTCTAGTCTAGGAATTAAGAAATCTGGATAATCAAAAAATGACTAAATTGAAACTTCTATATGCACTGTGTATGTGTGGAAAGGATTTACAAATAGTTTACAATAACTATAAAAAGACTTTGGAGAATGTTGAGACAATTTAAAGAATATTTCTGATCACTCTCACACACTTCAAAATTATTTATTTTTGTGTAATCTAGTGATATACTAATCATCGATCATTAATCTATTTATTAAGCCAAGTCCCCAAAGCCCTTTCCTATGCTACATTTTGTTAGCCTAATTCAAGTTGCTAAAATATATATATGAAAAAAGGACTTTTTTTCCTTGCTATTTTACCACATAGATAGACCTTAAGGCTAATGAGTTGACTGGGGCTCTTGCATTCCCTAAATGAATCGTTTCCTCTGCAAAATACCCATTCCTAACTTTGTTGTTCTTTCTTTCCCATCCTAATGGAAGTTCTAATCTCTCTACTTATCCTTTTAGGTAGTAGTTAATAAGACAAATCTGTTTGCCATGCATGTCTTTGTTGGTATCAGAGATTTCTCATAGAAAAATAGAATTTCAGAATTGGAACAAATCTCAGTGGCTATTTACTTCAACCCTTTACCTTAAGGAAAAAAAAAAGAACCCTCTTTAGAACATACTTCTCAAGTGGTCATTCAGCCTTTTCTTGAAGACTTAATATGAGATTTTATTTATGTTCTTAGTGTGAGCTCATTGAAGGCATAGGCTATCTTGCTTTATTTATTTTTGATTTAGATCCTTAGTGCTCACCATATAATAAGTACCTAATAAATTATTTCACATTTATTCATTCATTTGTGCCAATGAAGGGGATCCCGCTACCATACTAGCTCATTTCCCTTTTGGACAACTCTAATCATAAGTTTTTTCACCCCTTATATCAAAACAAAATTTGTCATTTGCAACTTTCATTCATGTTTCCTCATTCTTCCTTCTGGGGCCAAGAAGAAAAAAGACAATTTCCTCTTCTGTATGGTAGTCATTTCTTTCTTTAAAAAAAATAATTTATTTTGATTTATTAACAATCATATCCATATGCTTTTGAGTTTAAAATTTATCTCCCCCTTCCTCCCCACCACCCTCCCCAAGATGGTGCACAATCTTATATAAGCTACATATATATATATATGAAATTACATATATATATACATATATATGTTCTTATTAAACATATTTTCAGATTACTGATGTTGCAAATAAAAATTAGAATGAGGAAATCACCATAAAGAGAGAACAAAATTCAACAGAAGAGAAAAAAATAGCAAATAGTATGCTTCGATCTCCATTCAAATTCCATAGTTCTTTTCTTAGACATGGATAGCATTTTCCATCACAAGGCCTTTGGAGATGTCTTAGATCCTTGTATTGCTGGGAAGGGTTAAGCTTATTAATATTAGTCATCACACAACATGGCTGTTATTGTGTATAATGTTCTCTTGGTTCTGATCACTGCACTGAATATCAGACCATACAAGTCTTTCCAGGTTATTCTGAAGTCAGCCTGTTCATCATTTTTTATAGCACAATGGTATTCCATTACATTCATACATCACAACTTGCTCAGCCATTCCCCAATTTATAGGAATTCTCTCAATTTCCAATTCTTTGCCACCACAAAAAGAGCTGCTATGAATATTTTTGTACATGTGGGTCCTTTTCCCATTTGTATGATCTCTTTCCGATACAGCCCTAGAAAAGATATTGCTGGATCAAAGGGTATGCACGTTTTCACAGTCCTTTGGGTATAGTTCCAAATTGCTCTCCAAAATGGTTGGATCATTTCACAACTCCAGCAACAATGCATTAGTGTTCCAATTTTCCCACATCTTCTCCAACATTTATCATTTTCCTGGTTTGTCATGTTGGCCAATCTGATAGGTGTGATGTGGTACCTCAGAGTTGTTTTGATTTGCATTTCTCTAATCAATCATGATATAGAGCATTTTTTCATATGACTACAGATGGATTTACTTTTTTCATCTGAGAAATGGCAGTTCTTTTGATACTATAGCTGGAAGGGACTTTGGGTCTTTTAATCCAAATCCCCAATTGCACCATATTCTACACAAAAGGAAACTTAGTTCCAGAGAGATAACCTATCCAAGGTCACATGTGCCTGTTGTCTGTCTTTAATCGGTTCACATTTTGATAAAATGCTGTGAAAATGTGAAAGTCTAGGGGTGATATACATGTCTATGAACTCCCAGATTCTTGAAGTACTAAATTGTAATAGTTGATAGCAAGTCAATTTCTCATTTAGGTTATCAGGGGACATTATGTGTGTATATGTGTATGTTTGTATGTATAAGACTTTATAAATTAACCCACATATTTAAGTTGAAAAAGAAACTTAATAGCACATGAAACTTGCCAAAGTTTTTTGTCATAATATAGTATACATGTAGTATAATATAATATGCATGTATATAACATATTATGTAAAAAATATAATGTAGTATACAATGGGGATTTCTTTACTTTATCTTTCCTTCTTTGAGAGACTCAGCTCACATGCCATCTGTGTGACTTTTCCTAATCTAATCTGCATCCTCTTTAGATTACAAATTTTATGAAAGCAGAGACCGAGTCAAAATTTTTTTTTAAATTTTTTTCATCAGCTTCATCAGCCTTATGCCTTTAAAAATAGTACATGACTTAAAGAAGTTCTTATTAACTTACAAACTCTACTAGTAGCTGTTTCCCAAATTTGACACTCAATTTTCTGCATCTCTACTTTTGCACTCTATGCCTACCATGAGTGGAAAACACTTCTTTCTTATTTCTATCTCTCAGAATCCTGATTTGTTTTCTAAGATGCACCTGAGGCACCATCTCTTCTGTGAAGACTTGTCTTGATCCTGTGGTTTGCTGATTTTGTTCTCTTCCGTCTTTTGTGATATTGATTTATATATGTTTTATTGTCCCTATGGAACATAAACTCATTTGGAGCTGACTTTTTTTTGTTTTGATTCATAGAATTTCTTGAACTTTTTTTGGGGGGGATTACTATATGGAGCTATAATTTTTATCAACATATGGAATTCCACAGAAACTCCTTCCATTGATGAAGATAAAAACTCTTCTTCAATTTGTAGACATGGCGAGTGAATGTCCCTGATCACTGAGACATTAAGTGACTTGCCCAGAATCACACAGCTAGCATGTATCAGAGAAGAGGCTTGAACCTGAGGCTTCTTGACTCCCAGGCCATATGTCTATCCACAATACTATGGCTATGTGTTTAATAAATGTTAGCTGAATTGATATGAATCCATGTGAACTAGCTATGTGATCTTAGGTTAGTTGCTTCACTATGAATCAAACGTTTATTATCTAGGTCAAAGATTAAACAGCTCAAGTTGAAGTTGGATTCTACATACATGGAAGTGATAGTAAGAGAAAATATTATACTCTAAAGTACTTGGGATTCATGAAAATCATGATATAATAAATCCAACCTCATGCTCTAGCTGTGTGATGATAGATAAGTCACTTAACCTCTCTGAGGCTCAGTTCTCTCATAAAACAAGATAATATATATGTGTAATCTGGGGCTCAAATCCAGTTGCATATGGTTTTGTTCCTTGGTGGATAATGATTACCACTTTGCAAAACTTAAAGAGATACAAAGGCTAGCTAATGATACTGTGTTTTGAAACCATCATATAGATGAAGTCACAGCTCCACTTCAGTATGCATATTTAAGGTGCTGCATTTCACAGGGACTTGGTGACATAATTTCTAAAATGAGGAAATTGAAGTGGATAGTTTCTTAGGTCCTATCCATCCTATGCTTCTATATTTTTAGCTTGACTACTTCTGCAAAAAAAGAAGTTTTAACAACGTAAACAAATTATTTTCAAAAGGTAGCCAAAAGAAGGCCTCTTGAAGACCAAACAAGAGGCATTCATTCTTGCCAAAACGTAAACCTTTGATTTTATGAAGAAAAGATGGTACCAAGTATCTCTAGAGGGAACCCATTCAGCACCTTAAAAATCCATTATCTCCTGGCACTACCCAAAATCCATTTGAAAGGCCAGGAAATGCAAAGCTTTGGTAGCAGGAAGCCTATTTTTTTTTCCCCTCCTATGCTTATTTTCTTCTCTCAGGCCCATTGCCATACTTTCTGAGAATGGTTCTCCATGGATGGCTGAAATAAAACTAGACATGTAATTGCATTCAGGCAGCTAGGTGGGTCAGTGGATAGAGCACAGAACACCCAGCCTGGAGTCAGGAAAAGTAACCAACTCTCTCTCTCTCTGCCAATGGGATCAGTAAGTGAAGTCATGGAGGTGGGGAGGAAGACATTCACTTGCATGAAAGTGTTCACTTTAGAGATATATGTAACTCTGCATTACTTCAAATAATTCAAAATATCCGTGCTTTCCTAGAATTGCCTTTTTTTCTCTACTGTCAGAGGTTCCAACCCCTTCCATGCCCAGGCTTCTCTTCCTATTTTCATTAAAAAAGTCATTCCCGGTAGTTCCCCTTCTGGTGATATGTCTGTTGGTCTCTCAACACAGAACTGGGCTGTTCCATGAATGGCAGACAAAAATCTCATTGTCAGCCCCTGACAGCAGATAAATAGCAACAGCCAGAGTTTGTCCTCCACTGGACTAGTTTTCAAGAACTCAGGATGACCAGAGTCAGAAACTAGAGGGAAAAGTTAAGAAAGAAACCAAAATGTTGACTATTTTCTGAACATCTATCAGTGGCTATTTTTACTTTCAGTGTTTTCTTGTGATTGTCATCAACTCTGTTTTGTGAACTCTCGTTGACATAATCACTATGTTCAGGTAATTTTTCTTCCAAGAATCAGGCAACTTCTAGATTCAAGTTGTGGTAGCCCTTTCGCCCAGAGTGCTCTCCTCTTAAAAATGAACTATAAATTTGATGAGATGAAGGTGAGAGAGAAGGGTATAGAAAGGAGAGAGAGGGGAAAAGAAAGGACCGAGTGCTGTAAGTGGTGCTTAGAGTTGTACTTTGCAACTGTACATAGGATGGATGAATGAGTGAATGAATGAATGTTCAAAGATCATTGGATACTAGAGTTGAAATGATCTGAGACCAACTATTTCAACCTACATGTGAAGATGAATTCCCTCTACCTTAGCACCATCAAGTGGTTCTCAAATCTCACCTCACCTCAACCCATCCTCCACAGAGCTGTGAAAGTGATCTTTGTAAAGTGAAGGTTTAAGAGTTTCATCATCCCAGCTACACTCAGTATAGTTATCCCTTCCACACTGCAACTTTCCCCATTGTGGTTTGACTACATCATGGGTTTTAAATGAGAATTTTTTGGGAGTTCTGTGGAAGCCACAGATGAGTGAAGGCCAGCAGATAACAGAAAAATTTTAGAAACTCAGAAATGCATAAAATATATGTATAGTATTACATACTATCAACCCAAATTTTACAATAAGGTACAGTAAATACCTATGAAAGCAAAAAAAAAAAAATCAGCCTTTTTCTCTGGTATGAAGGGAGGGCCAAAAATTTTTATGTGAGTTTTCCAGATCCCAGGGGCACCACACCTTTAACCCCCATGATGTGTAAGGGATAACTGTAAATTTCAGTAACTATTATCTCTAGAATAAAATATAAAATCCTTTATATTTAAAACTTTCCAAAACTTTGCTTTATCCTCTCTTTCCAGATTAATCACACATTAATATTCTCTATTTTCTCTACCAGCCAGCCATACCAAACTACTTTCTTTTCTTAACATATAATTTTCCATTTCCATGTCTTTGCATTGACTATATGAAATTCTCTCCCGATGTACCTCTATCCCTTGGAAACCTCCTAACTTCTTTTCAGGCTCAAGTCAAATGTCAGCTGCAGCTTGAGGCCTTTCCTGTTCTCCCATCCCCACCTCCCCACAAGTTGTTAGTGTCTTCCCCTCAAAATAAGCCTGGAGTTAAGAGCTGTTAACATTTAGTGTAATTATCTGTATATTCATAATGCTAGTATGGGGAGGCTAACCTATCCACTTCTTCACTGTAGCCTATTATTCCTCTTACAGGGTTAGAGAACACCTAATCACTCACTGGGATGACTCATTCAAGTCCAAACTACATCCACAATGGCAGTTCTAGGCTTCCAGAAAAGGATGATCATGTGGTTATAATCAAACTCTCTCAACATCCTAGAAGTAATGTTATTGTGGAGAATACATTTCCTTTATTCACCACTCTGTCTCTTGTGCCTCCACTAGCATGCTTGCATTTACACAAAACTAGCCACTCATAAGGATGGTATATTTAGATTTTAAACATAACAATGTACCTAGTAATAAGGGAAAATAAATAAAGATATCACGGGTACATTTCGTATACACATAATTCTGGGTCACACTCTTCTACCAAATTCACCATCTGGGGGCAAGGGTGTGGAAAATAGATGCAATAGAAATCCATAAAGACATGAGTGAGGAAAACGCATGTTCTCAGGGTGACCCACAACTATGGAATTGTAAAATGTGGTGCCCCTTTTTGCATCTCAGTAAAATTCCTGGTGAATGTAGCTTCAATGTTGAAGAGACACTTCCCTGGTTAAAATGAAGTGACCCATGACTGTACTTTGACAAGACTATTCGATCTCTGGAACAACTGAAAGTAGTCAATCTGCTGGGTCACTCTTTTTTTTTTCTACTTTCAAGCTATTTTTTTGCTGTGATAGACTTACTTCAGGAGCACCTTTTTTTTTTATTATTATTATTTATCCATCACTTCCAGATTAAAACTTAGGTGATTCAATGTTAGTATATACCTTTTTATCTCTTTTTACTTTTCTGGGTTCAGACTCTGGGTCTTTTCCATGGACAACCCACTTAGATTATGATTAATAAATTCTCATTTTCTGTTTATGGTGAGAGAACATACAGATATATGTTTGTGTATGTACATATATATGGATATGCATACATATACATACACACACATACATATACATATATACACACACACACACACACACACACATCCTATAGTGATAGAAAAGTTCTGGAATTCATATTTTTCCAGTTGTTTATTTAAAAATTCTCCTTCACATATACACCCTGAAGCATGCTTATGTTCTCCATTTACTACAGTATATAATAGCTAGACACATTCAAAATATGAGCCACTGCTGTCTCAGAACTCTGAGTCAGAGCAACTGCTTCCCTCAGAACTCCCTTAGAAACCATGCTGTCCAACAAATAGACTGTCAAGGCAGATTTAACATAGCAATTGCTCAGCAATATGCTCTGAAACATACATATCCCCAGAGGCATGAAGCATACGTGGTTTTTTCCATCTGATTGTATGCTCCTTAAAGGAAGGGGCTTTTTTTCTGTTAATTTGTACTATTAGTACCTAGGACATAGTACACATTCATAATAAATACTTTTTGACTAACACTGATCCACCCTTTGCTTAAAGGCATCCAATGATAGTGAAGCTTTGAATTTTCAGCAGAGAATGATAATCAGATGGAGATGATTAAGATAAAAGATAAAGATGCTAACTACCTTCATTGTACTTCTTGAGTCATTTCTTTCCACTATTAATTAGTCTCTGTGTTGTGAATTAACAGAACATAACACATGTTCATTGTAAGTAAAAAAAAAAAAAACAATCCAAAGCCAAATGGATAATAAATGAAGGATTATTTGGCATTATCCCTACTACTGTTCCTTTTCCACAAGCATAATGCATCGAGTCAAAACTGAATATATAATGGATATCCAAATTTTAAGACATATGGAATTTAATCAACTCCAAGAGGGACTTGGGGATGGCTATTATGTAAATCACTTTTAATGTCAGGTTTACGGTAATATTTGTCTCTGGTCCTGCCTCTGACTCTAATTAGCTATGTAGCCTTAAACAAGTGACTTCACCTATCAAAGACTCATTTTCCTCACCTAAAACTTGATGAAATAGACAACATGGCTTATTGGTTTTTATAGTTTTATGTATTTATGTGGGTATATGAACACTGATTTAGTGCCAAATGTGATCAAGAGGAGGAGGGCAAATTTCACTGCCTTTGAAGCAAAACTGTTTTAATGACTTCCATCTTCTCCCTGAAACAAAAACTGATTTTAAAATTATGAATTCTCTGGTTTTGTCTGGATGGCTGTGAGGCATCAAACACAACAGCATCTAAAGAATATATAAGTGCATACATACATATATATATATATATATATGTACATAGATATCTGCATATATATGTATATATCTATACATAAATTTATATGTGTGTATATGGGAAAATTCTATTTATATATCTTTAATTCATTCATTCATCCATGGAGAGTATACCAATTTCAATAAGCTTGCACATCTATCTGAGTAGAGATTGATATTTATAGCTAAAAGGGACCTTAGAGGTCATGTCCAGATACCTTATTTCAGAGATGAGAAATGTGGCAGGGGTGGGAACCTGCGGCCTTGAGGCCACATGTGGCCCTCTACATCTTTAAGTACTGCCTTTTGACTGAATTCAAACTTTACTTTGTTCTGTAAAATTTGGATTCAGTCAAAAGCCCTCACTTAAGGATCTAGAAGGCCACTTGTGGCCTCAAGGCCTCAGGTACCCCCACCCCTGGATTTTGTTAAGTGACTTGCTGATGGTCACATAGGCACTAAGTAGAAGAAACAGGATAAGAACCCACGGTCTGTAACAATAAATTGACCTCAAAGATTCCTTGCAGTTCCAGGTTTCATAGTGTAATTATAAGCTGAATGGTTTTCATGTTGCACAAAATACTTGTTATATTATTTGATGTTTACAATTCATATTTTACTTCCCTCATGTTCCCTCACTTCTCCACTGATGATGATATAAGCTATCTATCCATTTATCATAAATATATACTGTGACAGATGCCAATTAACATTACCAGGAAATCATTGGGCATATAGAGATTCCCCTCCAGGCTAGATGGCATTATGTTAGGTTCTCTGTAAAAAATACATGCATGGATTTTGAAATCAAAAGTTTATCGTGCTTGCTTGAAGCATGAGGATGGAAATCAAAAGCATGGCTCTTGAAAGTCATAGTCAGAAGGCTCCATCTCGGGCTGTCTGACTTTTCTCAGTTGTATTGGACTATGCAGCAGGAGTAGAATACAATTAGACTCTACAGCTTTGTTGGTTTTCACATCCTGGCTCTCAGAAATAGATAAATATTTAGTGATTTGGGACATTGGAAACCTGTTCTCTCTCTATAGTAGTTCAGAACGCCAGTGATAACAGAGACGATGATGACACACATTTATATAGCACATAGGTTTCCTAAATAGACAGAAGTACAAAATTTCACAATCCACAAAAGAATTTGTGTTATAACAAACCAAATTAATGGTCACCTAGCCTTTGCCTAAAGGCTCCCAGGGATGGGGAACCCACTCTTTTATAGCAGTGCATTCTAGTTTTTGGATAGCTCTAATTATTAGAAAGCTTTTCCTCACACCTAGCCTAAATTTTCCTCTTTGCATCATCTACTCATTGATCCTGATTCTTCCTTCTGAGGTTAGAAATATCATCAATTCTTCTGCCACATGGTGATCTTTCAAATGCTTGAACTATAAGATTCTTGAGAGTTAGTTCATCTCCTGGTGAGGGATACTTAGTTCTTTCACCTGATCCTCACATGTATGGGCTCAAGGTCCTTTATTGTTCTGGTTTTTCTCCTCTGGACACTCTCCAGCTTACAAATATTGTTTTTTAAATCATGGCAACTAGAACCATACCCAATACTCTTGATTTTGTCTTACCAGAGTAAATCGAGAATATACCCTTCTTATTTCTGGAAGTTATGGCCTTCAATGTACATTAATTTCTTCTGGCTACCATATCACACTCCAATTTAGTTTGTTACTTGCTAAAACTATGATGCCATTTTCAAGCAAAGTGATAGACTACATTCTCTCAGTTACTACATTCCTATCTGAATAAGGCTTGGACAGAAGACAATTGGCCGCCCATTTGTTCCATGTCCTATGAAAAAGCTCCAGGAAAAGAATGTGTCATTATAGGTAGAAGTTGAAAAGAAATAACTTTTGCCTCCATTTGGAAGGGATTGAAAAAAAAACCCCAAAATATTTAAAGAATTCTTTTTCTTTAGAAGTGTTGAAACAAAGCCTAGATAACCACTTGTTTTGGGAGCTGTGGTAGGAATATGTCTTCAGGGACTGGTTGGACTAGATAACTTTCAGGTTATAATGAGATATGAGATCCTAAAATAAATTTGATAGAAAGACAAGAGGAGGAGAAGAGAGGAGAAGAGAGGAGGAGGAAGGGGAGGAGGAGGAAGAGAAGAAGAAAGAGAGAGAAAAAGAGGGAAAGAGGGAAGGAGAGAAATATCAGAAAAATGATTCATTTCAATTCAAAGTTACAAATTAGAGGTTGATGTATGTACCCTTTGAAGGACGAAATTCTTTTTCTACTTCCCCACAAAGTTGTGTTGCCTTATGGGAGTGTGGTTCTGAGCATTCCTGATCATTTACTTTATTGGTCTAAGGAGTCTTAACCTTTTCTAGTGAATACCCCCTATGAAATGTATATCATTATTATAGTGATTGGTCCTTTGTTGAGTGCTTGGAGATCTTGAAATTGTATATTCAAATTCCACAAGGTTGAACATATCTGCCCCTGATTCCGTTTTCCATTGTGTTCGCTCTCATGCATACAAGATGTAGTTAATCAGAATGCAGTCTAGGGGCCATGAAGCCTGAAGTGTCAGAAAAGTTCCGACTGCTTCTCCACATAGTAACGTGGTCTTTGGGGAACAAGAAGATTAGCAGGATCAAGTCATGTTTCCAGAGCATAATCTTATCTATGAAATTAAAAATTCCACACCAGTCATAACACTCCATAATTGTACCCTTTACCTAATGTAGAACAAAAATTAATGAGAGCATTAGGACTGTCAGGGATGAGTCATCTCCTCTTTCCTTAGGCCATAAATTAGTCCAGTGAGGCTGACACTTTTTGTCATCATTGTTGTTGTTTAAGGTTAAATGCTTTGCAAAATATCCCACTTATGATCAAATTAGTCATGCTGATAGAATTAAAAGCATTTGCACCAAATCATATACACATTTTATTTGCACATCACCAGTGCAGCAAATAGCCTTCTTCACTCAAAGGGATGTGGAAACGTATGTGTGTGTGTATGTGTGTTTGTTTGTTTGTGCGTGTGTGTGTGCCTATGTTTAAATGACTAGGTGCAGATGCATATCTTTCTCTCTGTCTCTCTCGGTCTCTCTGTCTCTCTCTGTCTGTCTCTCTGTCTCTGTCTCTCTGTCTCTCTCTCTCTCTCTCTGTCTCTCTCTCTCTCTCTGTCTCTCCCCACCTATATTTCATAGCTATACTATTATCTAAACCTTCATCTATCTCTGTTATAGTCATTTCTATATCTAACTATACCCATAACTTTATCTATCTCTGTCTCTCTCCATTTCTTTCTCTCATCTTCTTTGTTTCCCCCATGCCTAAACCTCTATCTGTCTACATCTAGGTCTACATCTAGGTCTACATCTACGTCTACATCTACATCTACATCTACATCTACATCTACATCTACATCTACATCTACATCTACATCTACATCTACATCTACATCTACATCTACATCTACATCTACATCTACATCTATATCTATATCTATATCCATATCTATATCTATATCTATGTACATCTATATCTATATCTATATCTATATCTATATCTATATCTATATCTATATCTATATCTATATCTATATCTATATCTATATCTATATCTATATCTATATCTATCTATATCTATATCTTTATTTACATACACACACACACACACACACACACACATATATCTTGTCTTCTTCACCCTGTGGTCAATTCCATATGACGATCATTCAAATGCTTGAGAAAAATTATGATATTCCCACTGAGTCTTTTTATTTCCAGGCTAAAGCACATTGCTATGTCCATATTTATACCTGTATCTATATCTATTAATACAACCTATATTTATGTTGTGACATAAAAGGTGTTTTACAAGGATAATCATAAAACTTAATAGGATAATTTAGGTGTCTCTTCTTTAGTCTGAAACATACAATTGGGCTCTCTATGGCAAAAAAAGAAATGCAGAATTGCAGTGCACATGCTCTTTGGCAGGCACTTATATCTGCTTTAAAAGAGTTACTCCTGTATATCTAAGATATATTCACCCTATTCTATCAGTATTTTCTCCTTTTGTTCTTTTTTTGTGGCATAAACTAGATCTCCTTATGTTTAAAGGGGATTATTATTCCTCAGAAAAATTCATTTATTAACAACTGTCCAAAAAACCCAACTTCTTAACCTTGATTTTTTAAAAATTGAGTTAAAAATTCTCTGCTTTTCTCCCATACATTGAGAAGGTTAGCAGTATGATATTGATCATACGTGGGAAGTCATGTAAAACACATTTCCATATTAGCCATGTTGCAAAATAAAACAATAAAAGTAAAAGACATAAAGTGAAAAGATGAAAGTACATTTCAATCTGCACTCAGAGTTCATCAGTTGTCTGAGGGTAGATAGCATTTTTTAATCATGGGTCCTTTGTATTTGTCTTGTATCAATGTCTTAATCAGAGTAGCTAATTCTTTCATAGTCGATCATCCTTACAATATTTTTTGTTACTATATACAATGTTCTCCTAGATCTACCTACGTTCTTTGCATCAGTTTGTATAAGTCTTCCCAGGTTTTTTTCTGAAACCATCCTGCTCATTATTATTTCTTATATCACAATAGTATTCCATCATAATTATATACCATAACATGTTTACCCATTCTCTCATGAACACCCTCTCAATTTAAAATTATTTGCCACCACAAAAAGAGCCATTATACATACATATATATGTGTGTGTGTGTGTGTGTGTGTGTGTGTGTGTGTGTGTGTGTGTGTGTATACACACATAGTAAATATAGAAACTTTTTCCTCTTCTTTGATATCTTTGGGATGTGTAACTATTGGTGGTTTTGCTGAGTCAAAGGGTTTGCATAATTTTATATTCCTTTGGGTGTAGTTACAAACTGTTCTCCAGAATGGTTGGTCTAGTCCATAACATTACCAGCTATACATTGATGTGCCTATTTTTCCCCCCCATATCCTTTCTGACATTTGTTATTTTCCTTTCCTGTGATGTTAGCAAGTCTGATAAGTGTGAGGTGGTATCTCAGAGATGTTTTAACTTACATTTCTCTAATCAATAATTGTTCAGAGCATTTTTCATGTGACTAACTGAAGCTTTGATTTGTTTTGAAAACTTCTGGTTTGTATCCTTTGACAATCTATCATTTGGGAGATGGCTTTTATTTTTATAAATTTAGCTCAGTTTCCTATATATTTGAGAAATGAGGCATTTATCAGAGAAACCTGGTATAAATTTTCTTTTCTCCAGTTTCCTTATTTCCTTCTAATTTTGGCTGCACTGATTGTGTGTGTGTGTGTGTGTGTGTGTGTGTGTGTGTGTGTGTGTATTAATTACATATAATCAAATTTTTGCATTTTATTTCCTGTGATCATCTGAATCACTTATTAGTTCACAAACTTTTCCCTTATCAATGGATATGACAAAGTTTTCCATGCTCATCTAGTTTGCTTATGATATCACTCTGTATATCTAAATTATTTATCCATTTTTACTTTATCTTGGTATAATTTTCTACCTTTTCAATAATTAAATTATTGCTATTAAAAGAACAAAGCTGAAGTTGATGTCTAGATAATTTCAGGTCCTCCTTTAATACAATATAATGACTTATTATCTAATTTGCAATCTGTTTCCTAACCTCATCATCCATTTTCTCCTTCTGGTCTGAAATTTTGTAGCATATACCAAACATGTTATAACTACATTTTCTCCTTCTGCTGTTCCTCACCCAAATGCTCTCAACTGTGATTTTTTTTATTAAGTTCTTGATTGTCCTCAAATGAATCTGTGTCCTTAATATACATTGCAATTTGATGACCCCTATTATCTTAATGGGTTCCTTTTAAATAAGGTGTAGTCATTCAGAGCTGTAGTTTTAGTCTTAACCCACTACATTTCACTGATAAGTAGAACAGTCAAATGGTTGTGTGATCTCATCAAAACCTTACCAGGTCAAATTTGTCTCTTACTTTGAGAGATTTCTAGTTGAACCAATGTTACCAATACTTCGTTTGGATGTAGACATTAGAGGTCATGGATTTTTCCTTTCTGTTTTCTTGGACAGAATTCTCTCTGTATTCCTTTTCCTTTGAACTCACATTCTTTTCCCTGCTCTGTATCTAACATTCTTAGTAGTATCTGGTTTAGCAGCTATAAATGGATTATATTCTTACTTCTTGCCTTTCCTCTATTATCAGTATAAAGTCCTCTTAAAAAGATTTATAAGTCTCTAGACAAATATATATTTTATTGGCCCTTGTTAGATGTACTCAATCCTTAGCCAAGAACCCATCCTTCCTGTATTTCAAACTATTGCACAGAAATTCAAATCTCATTCTCAGACTTTTATCTTCTTTTTTTCAGCTTTCTATTTCTCATATCCTGCTTTACTGTTTGAGATTCCTAATACTACTGAAAACAAAAACAATTGGGTTGGAGGGAGATAGGGAGCAGTATTTGGGTGGTGGAAGAGTGACACTAGCAAAGCAGAAATCACAAAGTCAAAGTTGGGGGAGAGGTGATATTGGACAGAGGACAGTATATATGGGAGTCAGGTAGGAGGAAGGATAAACACAAAATCATCTGGCTGGAAACTGTAGTAGTGGAACAGGGAGTACTGGACTTTGTGGTTGAGTATCTAATTGAGAAAAGAAAAGTTGTGCCCTATAGAGTTTGCCTTTTTTTGTGTGTTACACATTATAAGGAAAAATGGAAGATCTCAAAGGTACAGATTCAAATCAATTAATTAGTAAACAAGCATTTATTAAGCATCTACTCTGTGCTAGATATTGAACTAGGGGCTAGAGATATAAAGGCAAAATTGTAAAAAGGCAAATTTTAGGCTTTATGTAAAGTATTTTTGAGGGTAGGTTTGCTTTTTTATAATGCAAGCTATCCAAAGGTAGAATAGATTGTCTAAAAAAGTGGTGGGTTCTCTCTCCTTAGAGATCTTTAAGCAGAGCCTCAAGAACATGGTCAGGGACTATATGGTGGGGTTATCTTTTCCTGTGTAGTGTGGACTATATGTTTTCTATGGTTCCCTTCACACATTTACATTTTATAATTCTGTAGGAAGAAAAAAAAAGGAAATAATGCCTGCCCTCAAAGAACTTACACTTTTTTTTTTTTTTTTTTTTGGTTTGGAAGGGACAGAACGATCACATATAAGCACATGCAATCTCTATATAGAGCAAATGACAAGCAACTTAAGGACTGAAGTACTAGCAACTAAGGGAAATCAAAGAAACCTCGTGGAGAAGTGAGTGCTTGCATTGGGCTTTAAGGGAAGGCAAGTATTTTTTTTTTTTGGCAATTGGAGTTAAGTGCCTTGCCCAGGGTGACACAGCTAGTAAGTGTCAAGTGTTTGCTCTGAGCCTGGATTTGAACTTAGGCCTTCCTGACTCAGGGCTGGTGTTCTATCCACTGCACCACCTAGCTGTCCCTGGAAGTTAAGTATTTCAAAGGCAGTTAGGGGTATGATACATAGAACACTGGGCTTGGAATCAGGAAGACTCATCTTCATGAATTCAAATCTGGGCCTCAGATACTCACTAGCTGTGTGACCCTGGGCAAGTCACCTAACCCTGTTTGCCTCAGTTCCCTATCTGTAAACTGAGCTGGAGAGGAAAAAAGCTAACCACTCCAGTATCTTTGCCAAGAATATCCTAAATTGGGTCACAAAGACTAGGAATAACAACAAGAGAAGTTTTAGAAATTGAAGGGGAGAAGGAACTGCCTTCGAGGCATAAGAGGGCAGAGAGAAAGGATAGCCTTTGCAAAGGCATGGTGATGAGAGATGGAAGGTCCCATATGAGAAAAAGCAAGAAGGATACTTTAGCAGCAATATAGTCAGTGGGAATGGTCATGATTTTTTTTTTTTTGGCTAGGCAGTGGGGTTAAATGACTTGCCCAGGGTCACACAGCTAGTAAGTGTTATGTGTCTGAGGCTGGATTTGAACTCAGTTCCTCCTGAATTCAGGGCCAGTGCTCTATCCACTGTGCCGCCTAGCTGCCCCGGGCATGATTTTTAATAAGTTGGCATGGTAGCCTGGGGCCAGATAAAGTTCACGTGCTAAAAAACTGGCACTGCCCTGCAACCAGCCAAGTGATGGCTCACTCAATACTTAACAGAGCAGATCACAGTGAATCATTACACTGTAAGAGTAAACCACAGAATCACCACAATTGAATCAATCTTTTCCTCAATAAGCATTTATGAAATATCTACTATATGCTAGACACTGTGGAACTCTTTACTGGGCCAGAATTGAAGCTTTTCTGACTCCATATGACAAGTACAAACTTGCAAGGCACAGCTGTAGCCTTCAAAAACCTGTGATCATATCCAATGCCATGAAAAGGCATTGGAAAAAGATGTTAGTGGAAGACATAATAATGACAGCTCATATGTCTGTAATAGCCTTTTAAGATATGCATGGCACTTTACATTCTCTTGTTTCTTCTTAACAGTCTGCCACCAGGAATGTATTCCAGTCCTAGTCTTCCCTGTCATCAACCTGTCTGTATACACCACGACTTTTCCTTCACAGGCATAGTCTTTAAGAAACCAAGAACCTATTTGCTATGTGCCTGGCACATAGCAAATACTTAAATGTTTAAAGATTGACTGATTGAATTTAGAGTAAGCTCTACATTACAAAGTAATACACTACCTTAGTGGAGGTATGATCACATATGATCACAGATTTAGATATGGAAGAGACCTCCTAGTTGAGTTTAGCTTCATACTTTTACAAATAAGAAAATGGAGTCATAGAGAGTTAAAGTGACTTGCTCAGGATTATATAGCTAGTAGATATAGCAGCCAGGTCACTCCAATAAGAATATTAATGAAAAAAAAAATAATACCCTTACACTTATACAGTATTTATAATATGAGAGGTAGGTAGTACAAAACCTATTATTTTCATTGTAGATGAGGAAAGTGAAAATGAGAGCATAAGTGAATTAGCAATGGTCATACATTTGGTAAGTGTTGGAGCAAGGATTTGACCTAAGATCTCCTTCCTCTAAATTCAAAGTTCTTTTCACTCTACCATAATACCCCTCTGAATTACTTTTTTTCTCAGTGGGTAAATGACAAATAGGGTCACAGGATCTTAAATTTAGAGATAGAAAGGATTTCAGGGGCCATGTTTTCCAGTTCCCTAATTTCCCAGATGAAGATACTGAAGTCAAGAGAGGTTAAGTGGTTTGTCAAAGGTTGCACAGTTAATAAATCTTCAAACCATTTTTTTTCCAGAATAACATCAAGAAAGTCAAGGTGTCCTTACCTTTATGCAATCTTCACAATATATGTCATAGAACATGTACAAGTTATCATCCTTATATTGCAAATAAGACTAAGAGAGCAAAACATTCATAAAATCCAGCTCTAAAGATACATTGAGTCATATAATAAAGAGCTAGAGAAGAAAATTATGGCAAATGAGGCTTTCCTCAGCAGCTTCAAGTCTAATTACTTACCCCACTTGTTTTCCTACTAATTTATATTTGTGTCAAGTTTCATAGTAATTCTGCCGTAAAGGAGATGGTAATTGACAAAGATGACAAGGATATTTCACCCCCCCCCCAATAATCTACAGGAAATTATGATAGTTATGAATTTCATCTTATTTTTTGTTTGGGAAGTGGAGGATGGAAAGGGGATGAAAAAATTTGATGATGATTCAGAACCATAAAGAAATAGAAAAAAAGTTATGGCAATGATCTCAAACCATATTATCTGAAGATTTCACAAGCATTCCATTAATGCCTTCTTGTAAGTCATTGGTAAAAATGTTGAACAGCCTGAGATCAAGGAAAGATTCCTGGGGAACTCTGTCAGAGTCTTATCATATAGTTCACATCATACCTTTAACTACTACTCTGAGGGTATATTCAACCAAATCTGATTCCTTTTAATTAACTGTACTATTTATATATCTCTACCTTGTTCACAAGATCATATGAAAGTCTACCAAATGTTTGTTGAATCCAGATTAATCATATCTATAGCATTCTCCTGGCCTAGTAGTCAAGTAACCTGACCATAAAAGAAAATTATGTTAATCTGTCTTGACCTATTATTATTTTTTTTGTTTTAGTTGGTTATTTTTTATTAACACATATACATTTACTTGTCTTCTGGCTTGTTGAAGCAGTAGGTTAGACAACATTTGCCACAATAATGTCTGTCAAAATGGCTAGCCATAAAGACCCCAGCACCACATTCATCAGAAGGGCACTCTCATCGAAGGTGGCTAATCTTGCCATTCTCATCAACCTGATAGTACTTCAGAACTGCAAGCTTAACCTTTCTCTTATGCTTGTTCTTTTTGGGAGTGGTATAAGACTTCTTCGTTCTCTTCTTGGCACCACCATGAAGCCTCAGAACAAGATGAAGGGTAGATTCCTTCTGAATGTTGTAGTCAGACAAAGTTCAACCATTTTCCAGTTGCTTGCCCACAAAAATCAATCTTTGTTGATCAGGGGGAATACCTTCCTTATCTTGTATCTTGGCCTTGACATTTGCAATAGTATCAGACGGTTCGACCTCAAGCGTGATGGTCTTCCCCATCAAAGTCTTCATGAAAATCTGCATCGTGGCACTGGGTCCAGCTGTTGATGGCGGATCCAAAAAGTTGACCTATAATTTTTAACATATGACTTCCGTATACTGATACTTCAGCATGTCAGAGCCAGGTCTCTTCTTCCTGAACCCAATGTTCTTTCCTCCATATTGTTATTGTTGTGGTTTATCTTTCATTTTTTGAAGAAAACCAATGACATCTCAGGGTGATATCTTGACTGGAGTGAGAACTGGATTTAAGCGAGGCAGAGTTGTACAGTCCTCAGCCTCACTCTCTCTTCCAGAGTCACGGAATTTCAACGGTAAGACAAAAGTCAAGACTATACTCTCACTTGGAATTATTCGTTTGTAAATACACAGCTGATAAATAGGATCATAGGATCCTGGAATTTCCAGTCTGCAATTCCCAATTTACATATGAGGAGGTCCAGAGATGGATAGTGTCTTGTAAAAGGTCACATGGGTTGTAAGTCACAAAGGCAGGAGTTGAACCTAGGTCCTCTGATTATAGAAATATTTCTTTTTTGAATCTATCAAAAGCCAAATGGTCTGTATTTCTCCTTGTAGAGAACTTGATGTAATTGATTAACTTTAAAAGAATGCACCTCACATGTCCACAAAGGCAGCGTTTGAAGAACTTGATAAATGAGTATAAGATGCCTAGCGATCTCAATCTTTGGGAGGACTCCCCCCATCTATGAGGTCATAGATCCACTGGAGTTTTTATTGGAGCATTAGCAAGTGATAAAACCCTAGTAAGTTGATACAGGATGAAACCTGGGAGGATGACAAAGCAAAGATGGAGGCTCCTTGATCTGTAGAAGCTACAATATGCTATTGGTGAGTGGGAGTCAACTGACAAAAATAATCTGGGCTATTTACATGGAGACAAAGATAAAGGAGTGGGTGGGCAGTGAGAGTTCTTGTAGTGGGCTATATTTAGAGGAATATTTCCATAGAGTGGGTGGTGGTTTAAATAGTAGTTCTTTGGAAATTAATCCATGTGAAAGAGGCTCCTTATGGAATACTGAAAGCAAATTTGTGAAAAATGGGGCTATCATCCCTACATCTGAATCTGAATCTCACTTAGATGTTATATACAAGCAGTTAATTCAAGGTGGCAGTAGAGTATGACCTGAAGAACAAGAATTTGGGATGAATAATCATAGAAGGGCACAATAGAGTCAGTATACTTTGGTTTTGAGTATATCTTCATGGTTGAAAAAATAAAGTATGTCACTGCATTTTTGTTTCCTCACATGATTGATTCCATTTCAAAATGATATGGGTGGTCATGTTTAAATCTTATGTTTTTCATTTTTTTGCCCCAAGTCTTTTCTGTGGATGAAGAAAAGACAGAGCCCACAACATCACAGACTTCCCAGGCCATCTAGGGCTGACAAATTATAGTTAACATAGTGTACCTTAGATTTATAGCTAGAGGATGCGTGCTTATGATGTAAGTCTTTTGCTGCTTACTACCTTGAGACTGTGGCCGAGTTACTTAACCTCTTCAAGCCTCAGTTCCTTCATCTATAAAATGAAGGGGCTGAACTAGGAGTTCATCTAGTTTGATTCCAACTCAATCCTATGATATGATCTCTTTTGTTTTCCGCTTTCCTCCTCTGTAAAATGATATGTGTGGACTAGACATTTCTAAGGTCCTTTCCAGATTATAGGATTATAGATCTAGAACTTAACAGACATCAGAAGTCTTTTGGTCTGAGGGGCAGCTAGGTGGCACAGTGCATACAGCACAAGCCTTGGAGTCAGGAGAACCTCAGTTCAAATCTGGCCTCAGGCACTAACTAGCTGTGTGACTTTGGGCAAGTCACTTAACCTTGATTGCCTCAAAAAAGTTTTTTAGGCCAACCCTCTAATTTTACAGGTGAGGCACCTAAAGCATACAGAGATTACATGATTTATTCAAGATCATACTCTGACACTCAAGGTGTTGAGTGTCACACATGTCCTACAACTTTTAATCCATCTTTCTTTCCCTGAACCATGTTTCTAAATTGTATAATTCAATAGGTATTAGAAAAAGCAGATGTTAATTTCAAAAGTCAAAATTAATATAAAATCCTTTCTTTTGAGTGCCCAGGTGAGGACTTGGCAATCTTAAGATAGCCAATGATTTTAAAGGCATTAGCTGTCTTTTATTTGGTATATAAAGAATGAAAAAGAAAAAAGAAAAACAAACACATACATGTAATGATAAATTGATGTCTTCATCTTACACATTATATTCAGTTTTTTCATCTTATTTCATGGATAACAAAGCAGAAACAGAAAAGGTCATGAGAAGGGTAAGACATACAATTACTATAATACAGTTTCCTATCCAGAGAGTTTAAGAAGACTTGGGCTATTTAACATGAAAAGGAGAAGATACAGAGGAAGATAATGGAGCCACATTAACAATGAATGACATACAGAAGGGCAAGTGTTTCTATTTGACCTATTTTTAAATATAGACCAGATATACAAAGGTCACCCCCAAAGTACTCTCTCTAATATTATTAGAATGACTGGTATTTGGTGACCATACTTTGGAACTGACCCTCATACTCAGTATTTGTAACATGTAATAAGGGAATAAAAGAAAACTCATGAAAATCAGAATTCTAGCAAAATTGAAAACAGATTAAAGCCATCCTTCAAATGTATATAATGAGGCTAACTAATGTGGCCAACTCTCACCCTTGAGATTTCATTTGGGCAGTACATAACTTACAGAAAGGAAAGAAGAAAAAAATGAAGTAGGAAACAAAGGGGGGAAGAAAGTAAAAGAGAAAGAGGGAAGAGAGGATGGAAGAAAGAACATGAAGGAAGGTAGGATGAGAGAGAAGAAAGAAAACATAAAGTAGAAAAGGATAAAAGAGAGAAATAAGGAAGTTGGAAGCAGAGATAGAAAGAGAAAGAGGGAGACAGAGAGAGGTAGGGGCGTCTGCCAAAATTTTTTAAGTCACAAACTGATAGGCCCTGAGTAAAAACAAGAAATGCTCCACTTGTATTAATAATAATAGCTCACATACATATAGTACTTCAAGTTTTGCAAAGCACTATCTTACTTGATCCTCAAAACAATTTCACAAGGTAGGAAACATTTTTCTTATCTCCATTTTGGAAATTTCAATTTGGGAATCTCCTTTTGGAAACTGAGGCTCAGAAGAAGTTAACTTATCTAAGTACACACAACTCATAAATGTATGAAGGAGTCAAATCCAAGTGTTCCTGATTGACAGTCCAGTTCTCTATCACCTGCATTGTGCGACCTCTCACAACTCACTCTGTAATATACATTTTTATATATTAATATGTATTTTGTATACATATTTTGTAATACATATTTATAATAATAATATAATAAAATATAATACGTACATTTTTGGTCAAAACCCTTCAAAATCATTTAAACTTCTAACTAAATATGTCTTGAATTTCCAGTAAGAGTGAATTTGTTATAATAGACCTTCCATTTAAAATGATAATCTAGAAACAACCTCTTCTCCTTCTGGGGACATTAGAGATCTCTAAAATAAGGCATTGAACTAGACGTTTTCTAAAAATACTTCCCAGCCCTGAAAAACCTATAACACGTTTCTGTATTTTGAAATGTCCCTAGGGTTTCAAACTACATTTCTGTACTCTCATTAGTGGAGTTTCATTACTCAATCCTGGAAGCCCACAAGAGGTGTGGACTTGTCAAGACCTTGGGAGAAAAAGGATCTTAGCTTTTTGTTTTTTCAGAGAAAAGACAGAAAGTTACCAATTCTCTTCAGAGAGAAATTCCTGAGGGGAGAAAAAAGATTCCAGGAAGACGTTGTCATGTAGAAGAAACAGCGTTCATTTCATGTCCCTACCCACAGCTTACTACTCTACACCCTTTGAGGAATTGCTCCTCGGTTAAGATCTGACTGTTGCTGTTCTTGGTTGAACTAAGATATCCTTTTCCAGTGGGAGAGCTTAGTCACTCTTTGTATTGCTTTGTCTATTCTCATCTGTACATTGTCTGTGCCTTCTGTTTACTATCAGCTTGCATAAATGAATTCATGCACCACTGTGTTGGTCTTTGGATAGTTGGCATTTGGCATGATTAGGGGTCAAACCTTGAATATATGGCCTGGAGGCACTCCTTCCCCATTAAGGATGGTAATCAGGAGCTCAACTTCAACCTAAAAATTATTTCTCCTGGTTCATGGGATGTACCGCCTCCTTGTGGCACCAATCTCCTGTTTCCACTCTTGGAAGGAATCAGTTTCCCTTGGAGATGAGTGAGCTGAAGAGATTCTCTGTCGTGTGTGTGTGTGTGTGTGTGTGTGTGTGTGTGTGTGTGTGTGTGTACACACACCCATATTTATTCAAACTATAAATTTCTATAAAATGGGTGACCAAGGAAAAGATAGAAACTCAGTTTTGCCATTCAGCACTGCTAGAGCATTACCGATTCCCAGAAGGAAAACAAATGAAACATTAGGTCAAAAATGCTTAAAATTTTAGATGCTCTATGGGAATTCAAACAAGATCCGTGATTTCATCAAAGTGAAGAACTCCAAGCATTCTTCTTCTACCAGTATAGATGCAAACCATCTATGCTTATCACATCATAGAACTTTTAAAGATGGGGTACTAAGACCAAAAGCGGTAGATAAGTCCGAGGAATTTTACTGTATCAAACAGAGCTTAAGTGATCTAGAGTGGGATGGGACCTGGGAGGCTATTTAGTCCAGTTTCTCTACATGATGCACATAAGAACATGGGGTCCCAGGAAGTTAATTGACTTATTCAGCGTGCTTCAGCCAGCAATTATCAGCATTAATGTTTGAACACAGAATTCTTTCCTAACTCTCAAGTGAACATGCAATCTACTGAAACAGGCTGTGATGAAAATGACATTATGCTCCTGAACCAGGCCAGTCCATTAGGCCTTTCTTCCTCAATCTACTCATCATATGATGCTGTCTTATGACATGTAGCTTCAATCTCTACTGTCTTGGGCAGGGTTGTCCATATTCAAGAGGATTCCAAGCTCTTGGGAAAATCCTTCCCTTTGGGATATTACGCGGTCATCCTGAAGAATGTCTGCTCTCTTAAGGGCCTACTCCTCCAGCCTTGGAATGTACAGTGAGACAAGTCACAGCTCAGTAGACTACAGACAGCTGGGGACAAGAAAGCAAACTGGTGGGCCCTCCACAAGGTAATTAACAAAGCGGTCACTTAGGGTTTACACTGAAATTCAGAAATGCCATTTGCGATTTGAAACAAAGGAACCATTAGCTTAGTGCCCCTGTTACTGCATTATTGATTTGCAATCCTCCACTTTCAGTTAATTTCCAACCTGAAAGCCTACATGCCCAAACATTTATTATTTTCCCTTCTCCTCCAAATGGGCATTGCTGATTTTGCTTTCAAAAGACAACCTCATAAACCATTTTCTCCCCTCAGCTCCTCAATTTGCTTCATTAATAATGACTTTCATTTGCCTTAATTATATTGTTGGCACATTTGCTTCCAGACACCTTCTCCAACCTGCCACAATAATGGTTTTATCAGGTCCTCTACCTTCAGCCTGAAACAGTGAGGGGAAAGCCACTTTTCTCTCCTTAAAGAATGAATACACACACACACACATACACATACACACACTCAGTGGTTAATGTGTGTCTCAACACTAATTCTGGCTTGTGTTTTAGTGTTTTCCACACTCATTTTAGAACTGACTAAAGCAAAAAGGCTTAAGCTGGGGACCATGGTCATTTTATATTGATAATTTTTTTTATTTTAATTGACTTCCTTTGTAACCTTTTTTAAGTTTTATTTTATGCATTGAAAGACATGATGTTGAAGGCTCCTAGGCTTCAACTGACTGTCTGATGGGCTCATTCTACAGAGAAATATAAATACTCCTTGACTCAAAGGAAACTGAATTCCTTCTCCAAAGACATCACTTCAGGTTTCCTCCTAATATGTGTGTATGTGTTTGTATGTATACATATGCATATGTGTATATACACACATGTGTATATGTACATGTATGTATATGTACATATATGTATACACATATGGTGAGGCATTTGGGTTTAAATGACTTGCTCAGAGTCACACAGCTAGTAAGTGTTATGTGTCTGAGGCTGAGGGCTGTGCCACCTAGCTGCCCGTCCTCCTGATATCTTGATCAGGAGCAGCCAAAGCAACACGAAGAAGCCCAACTGAACAACACCAACAAAGCAAGGAAAGCAGACACCTTGAATTGAACTTAATTCATGTCACAGGATCTTTGGATTTGGTGAGGAAAGGCACCTTAGATAACAGGTAGTACACTTCTCCCATTTTGCAGAGGAGAAAAAAGAGGCCCAGAGATGGGAAAAACCTTTCCCAATGTCACATGGCTAATAAGGAATAGAATTAGAATTCAAGTCCAGGTCCTCTGTTTTCAAAGCACTTGGGGAGTAGAATAGAGAGGTCAGGAAGTCATGCCAAATGAGCCTATGCTGTTATAGGAACTAGATGTGCTCAATCTGGAGAAGAGAAGGCTCAGGAGAGACCTGAGAGCTGTCATCAAAATATGGAGGACTCTCAGATGGAAGAGGCAATAGATTCGGGCCATTTCCACCCAGTGGTGTGGGTTAGGTTAGATAGTCCCGGAGACGTCTTTCCACTCGGAAATTCCGTGATCCGCGTTACCTCCACTGTCTTTATAGAACTTATTGTAATTATTTCACCTAAGCCTCATAATGGCTCTATGGGATGAGTACTAGGAGTATTATTATCCCATGTTATGTGAAGAGAACAAGAACAAAAAGTGTGATTCTATGTTTAATTCTAGTCCTGTGTAGTAGACTATTTCAAACAGTTGGAGAGTTCTGGATGAGGTAGAAAGCTTATGTTAGGAGAGCAGAAGGCCAAGGAGGCCATGGCAGAAAGCCATGTGACCTTCAGTTTCCTTGTCTTTTAAATGAGTTGACTTTTTTAAAATGACTTGAAAGGTCCCTTTCAAGTTTAATGTTCTAAGTTCTAAAGTCCATTCTAGCATTAAAATTCTACAATTCTAGGACTCCTTCAATTGCTAACATTTTATGTTCTATGTTATAATGTCCCTTCCATCTCTGATATTCTTGGATTCTCTGATTCTGCGCATAAAAAAAATTCATAAAAGCTTTAGGTCAGGATTGTTTAAAGTCTGAGTATGCCTCTCAATTGATATCACCAATTTAATGAATGCAAACTGAAATGGCTCTCCCTCTGATAAGGATATCAAGTAGAACTCAGATGGAACTGATAAACCCTGATACTCAACATCCCTTCCTATCAGGGTGGGATCTAAAGCACCAGTCAGAAATCAAATACAATAACTGCTTTGGGCAAGCAAAACTATTTAATCGATTTCTGCCTCTGAAAATGAGTTTAACCCAAGTGATAGACTGTACAAGAAAGGACATAAATCAATGACCTGTTTCACTCAGTGTATTATTTCTAAAGTAAACACAGTGATAGTGTTAAAATGAAGGAGATTATCAGTAAATGGCATAATACAGGTTTCACCACAACAATACAGGGATATTGATTCATTATGATCATCTACCAGGCTGACTGCTAGTAATAGCAATCCTTCTTAAGAGAGCACAGAACATTTAAAAAAAAATCCTAAATGCTTAAGCGATGAACTAAACTTGCAAATCCATTGAGTGCTTGTTGATTTATGTGTAAAGGAAGTGTAAAGATGGGTTCACACTTCTTTGCCTCTTTAGTGCATTTGGAGACAGTCTTGAATAAAAGTTAATGGAATTAGAGGCTGATTAAAGAAACAAAGTGCCCCTGGTGGCCTTAAAGCAAGTCCTCAGTGAGATGAAACAAAAAGTCTTGTCCATGGAACAGGTAAGAGACTCAGCAATGGAGGGACCACACAGTTCTTGAAATGGAATTCCTGTGCTTCTTCCTTTGCATGTCTTGCAGGATGTATCAGGGACGGAGGGGAGGGATTTGAGGATTTCAGTCACTTTCCAAACGGCCAGTGGTGTATCACAATATAACAACAAACCCAGAAGATGATGCCCTCTGAATAGGGAGCTGGCCCATACGAAGCAGCTAAAGAGCAGAGATTCTGTGCCTAAGTAAAGACAAGTCTGAAAAGCCCAACAGAACAAACACTAAGGAGAGACACTGCCTGAGGTAGGAAACATTCTGAGGATTTCATGAATGGAGAAGGCATCTGGAACTTTGTCGCACCAGGGGTGGTATGTGCCCTGGCCACATGTGTGTGGCAGAGAAGCTTTCTATTTCCACACAAATACTTTGTGTGTATAGTCATTTTGATTCTTCCCACTGATATTATGTGTATTCAGGAGAATTTATGGGAAAGTGATATTGTAGCTATTCTTTTTACTCTGGCATTTTGGTAAAAGCCATCAACATGAGCTAATTTTACCCTCCGGCTGACGAGGAAACACACTGATAGAGGGGCTCCTGAGCTATAGTCTTAGGCATGTGGACACATAAAGCACCTTAAATCTGGTATGCTAAGTCAATCCCATGAACTTGAGGTTTTTTAGGGGGTTGTCTCTTAGAGGATGCTACAAAAAGTATATGTATTAGAAGATTAAAGGTATTGATAAACAAAAGGGAAGGGAAAGGAGTAAGTTTTTATTAAGTCCTACTCTGTCTTTTTATAAATATTATCTCATTTGATCCTCACAAGAACTCTGTGAGATTGGTACTGTTATTAATCTAATTATTATATATTATATTATTAGTACTATTATTAGTTTGGAAAACCAAGGCAGGCAGAGGTTAAGTGACTTGCCCAGGGTCATACAGCTACTAAGAGTCTAAATCCAGATTTGAATTCACGTCTTCCTGACTCTAGGCCCAGTATTCTATCTAGCAAACCACTTACCTCCCTCCAAAGAGGCATATGCCCATAAAGATAAAGTAATTTGCCCAAGGTCATACACATAATAGTGTTGGTAGAGTCATGATTTAAACTTAGGTATTCTGATACCAGAATGAGTATCAGAATTAGGGCAGCTATGTGGCACAGTAAATAGAGCTCTGGGCCTGAACTCAGGAAGAGTTGAGTTCAAATACAGCCTCAGACATGTACTAGCTGTATGACCCCAGGCATGTCACTTAACCCTGTTCGCCTCAGGGAAAATAATAAATGAGTTGGAGAAGGAATTGGCAAACTGTTCCAGCATTTGGCCAAGAAAACCCCAAATGTTATGACTAAGAGTTGGACAAGACTAACATGACTGAATAAAAACAATCTCTAGTTACAAAGAACTTATTCAACCTCTCTGTCCCTCAGTTTCCTCAATTGTAACCTGAGGAGGTTGTAATATATGACCTTTATCATCATTTCTAGCTCTAAATATATAATTCTATGACCTCTTCATTGTATTATTTTGGTCTGCTAACCTTCCTAGAATGTTCTCAGGGATCACAATGAAACAACTTTTAGAGTAGAGCTGTGTTAGATCCAATTGCCATGGTGAAATGAACTGCTTTTTTCGTAAACTGACAACTTATTATTCACCAATAAACCCCTTTACAATAGTGTGTATGTAGGGATAGGAGGGGGCAATTTTCCTTCCGCCCCCAGGTCCAAGGAGTAGTCTACACGACACCCTCTAATAATGCATTCACTAACTCAAAATTTGATCCAGCTACTTTCTCATTTGTAATTATTTGTGCTTTTATACTGATTGAAAAATAACCTGTTTGTGCAAGATAAGAGATGGAGCCTTGGAATAGTTAGTGCATGTCCATGATTCACACCAGAAATCCTGCTGCTATCAGGAGAAGATTCAAGAATAACAACAAATGGAATGTGAATTTCAATACTGTCATCACTCCTTATTTACAGCCTGTCCTGCAACTTCTGAACTTCCAATCTGATAGTTTCCAGATATTTTAAGTTGGATCCACCCACCAGAAAGTATTTACCAGTTAATTTAACTTTTGTCTTAAGTGACACCATTAAAAGGGTTGGATTATGGCTCTTATTGATGCTTCTGAAATAACATTTTTTTTTCTGTCATGGCTTCTAAAGGAAAGAGCTCATGTTATGCTTGCACATATTGTACCTTTTCTTTGCTCTCATTGTGCAATAATACATTAAAGCGTGTGGCTTCTAGACACTTTGCAGCAATGTAGAAATCCAAAATCAAGGAATCCTAAAATGTCATGGATAGAAGGGAACTTGCTTTAGTCGAATGGGAAGAGTGTTAGACTTGCAGTCAAGGAACCCAGGTTTGAATCCTACTCCCATTGCTTACTGCTTGGGTAACCCAGTGTGTAACTATTTTGTGCATTAGTTTCCCCAAATGTAAAAAAAAAAGAAAAGACTTTGAATAGATGATCTCTGTGGACCCTTTCAGCTGAGATATAATAATCTAGCATAACCTCTTAAGTTTTCAGATTAATGAAAGAAATCATGCTTGCTATGTGTGAAACACTTGTGCTCTTTGGGGAGTGCAAAGATTGAAGGAAGGTAAACCTGGCTCCCAAGGAACTCACACTCTAATTGGTAGAAACAGTCCACAGACAATGGTTTGGATGCAGGAAGAGACAGATGTTGCTGGTGCCAAGGTTTCAACTATAAGGCCTGGGAGTCCTTAAGATGAATCAGAATGACTGTCCTAATAGGTGGGGTATTGCAATAGACTGTTGTGGGCCTGTCTGTCTCAAGTGTCTTCACTCCAATCCATAGCTCATTACAAACTTAATCTCCCCTAGCAGGATGCTAGCTCTTAAGAACATGGATGATATATTTGGTTTGTATCAATGGCTTCAGTGTTTAGCACAGTATTATGTAAACACTAGGTACTTAATCCATGTTTCCAATAATGATTACACTGTTCACATTTATGTGGTGTTTATAACTGGTACCTTAAGAACAACTCTACACATGTGGGTAGCATAGGAATGCACAACATAGTTATGGTTTCATTCATCTAGATGGTTCCTTCCATCAAGAAGTATTACCAGATCGTAGGGATCAGACTGGGATTCAATATCATCCAACTTGTCAGTATCAAGAACTGAATTTGAATCTGGGTCTTCCTGGATTCACAGCCTAGTTCTCTATCACCTTCATCTTCTGCTGTGTCTTGTAAGGTAGATAATAGATGAGGAAACTAAAACTTACATTTTAAGTGGATGCTTATAATAGCCAAAGTCATGCAAATACTCCTTAACCTTCTGTGCAGTGAGTAGGGAGAGGTTGGGGGAGGTGTGGGAAGTGTAAGGATCTTCTCCCTGGTATCATTGTATTTGGCAATTAGAGAGAGAAGAGATTTTCTTTTCGTCAGAATATTTTAGAGTTTAGGGCCCTCCATCTAAGCATATGGTATAAATTCCCTCAGGAGAGGTTCCTATGTGCTTATGTTGTAGTGAGAAGAATATTACATCAGAAATCAGAAAGTCTGGTTTAGGATGTTCACTGTGCCACTGACTGCCCATGTAAGCTTGAGGACCTGGTGTCATATGCCTTAGCCTCAGTTTCCTCATCTGTCACATGTGAGATTAGGGGAATGGGATGGAAAAGGGATAAGTACTTATAGAGGACCTACTATGTGCTAGGAATTGTGCTAAGTCTTTTTCAAATAAGATCTCATTAGATGATAATAATAAGATTAAGATACATGCTCTCTTAGTTTCTTCTGGCCCTAGGCTGTATAAAACTATGAATCTGTTTTGCTTACATGCATTATTTTTCAGTTCCCCTCCTTAACATTATTTAAAGGCAGAGATCCTGTCTTATATAAGCTTTGTTTCTCCTACAGTACCTAACATAGTCTTCTTCACATAGCAGGTGCTTAATTAATGCTCATTGAATGAATGAATGGATGGATGGATGGATGGAGTAGAAGGTTGGAATAGAAGTTTCATGTTACAATCCCATTCATTGGGACAGAAGCATGGCGAGAAATAAACATCAACCCTTCTCTTTGAATGGGTCCAATTACCCTGACCCACACTGAATGACTTTTCTGTTCTTACCCTAACTACATGCCTTCAGTTATTTCAAGGCTTTGAAAAAATAAGAAGTAATTATTCTCTCTAAAAAAGTTGGGAGGCTTCCTCTAGCCCTTCCCCTTTCCTTAAATACAGAGAAAGCAGTTGCTAATTAAAACTCCCCATTGTTCATATGGTGATGGTGGCTGTCCCATTTCTTCATTCCTCAAGAATTTTCTTCAACCAGATACATAGAACAAGCAGTGTTTGTTTGAGGCCAGGGATACTAGCTTTAACTTTCCTAAACCCCAGTTTCATCATCTGCAAGATGGGCAACATAAAAGGGTAGGTTTCTATTTAGAAAGGACTTTATTAGTCATTTTGTCCATCCTTGCATTTTCCAGATGAGGAAACTGAAGCCTAGACAGTGGACTTGCTTAAAGGAAGTAAGCTAGATTTGAAGCCACATCCTCAGACAGCTGACTGAATAATTCCTACAGTACACATTTCAAGGATTATTGAAAAGAGAAAGATAAAAAATAAGCAAACCTCCAACTGCCATAGATTTGCTTTTATTATTATTTAATCATAAATTAAATGGGATAGGGTAACACGTTAGGAAGTTCACAGATTAGCAAACTTTCTTTCCAAGCAAATAAAAGATCTTTAGTATTCTGTTTCTCATCTTTCCTGTCTGAAAGAAATCCAAGAACCAAAGCTATAACTGTCAGTCTCCTTAGAACATTTTGATGAGCAGTTAAGTTTCCATCAAAAAAAGAATGCTCCTGTAAGTTGGCATTATATTAAATTATTTTAATTAAGTGAGACTTAATTTTTCTCTTCTTGCTGAACTCCCACTGACTGCAAAGCCCGTTTAATTTTCTTTCAATGAGAACTGCACATTCAAGAGCAGAACCTGACTGCTTACACCATTGGTCTTTTCACCTTTTTCAAGAGGATGATGAAAATCAGTGACCTACTTAATCAGAAAAGGTGGCCAATCTCAGTGAAACTAATTCTACTTAAAATCAGAACAAGCTACAAACTGCTAGGGCATCCTTTTTTCCCTGCCCACCCAGGCCTCTTTCACCTCCCACAAATCTAATCAATCATCCACTCTTAAGAATTCTCTTTGCAAAATTTTGCTGATATGCACCCTTTTAGTGACATTCCTACTGCCAAACATCTTGGTTCAGGCCCTCACGACCTCTCACCTGGTTTAAGGAGATAGCCTTCTAACAGATCTTACTATACATCATGTCTCTCCACCCCAGTCCACACTGCCAAATTCATTCTTCTGCTAAAAAGAAAAACAAAATAGGAATGACAGAGAGGAACCATTGTTACCTAATGAATAATAACCCATGCTTATACCTTTTTATGAAGTTTTCAAAATTTCATCACCACATAAGGATGGTGGTGACTATATCATTAACAAACCTATTGTACTCTGTGAGGAGGGTGGTGACTATATCATTAACATACCTATTGTACAATGGGCAACTTGAGGCTTGAAGAGGTGAAGAGATTGCCTGTGGTCTGATACATGAAATGACTTTTTGAAAACATATTTGAACCCAGGTTTCCCATTGCAGGTCCAACATTCTTTCTACATTACACTATACTGATTCAAATTAGACATGTTCACCTATGAAATGTCCAGATAATGTAATTCCAGTCTAGCTTTTTAAAAAATTTCCCTAAGCTTTTATGCCTTTTTGTATGTTATTCCATATATCTGTTATATCTTCTTTCCTTTGATGCTAATCTATATTTTTGCCATCCTACAAAGCCTTGTTCTGCTATGAAGACTTTCCTGACCCTCAAGTCCCCTGTTTGGAAATGACTTTTGTCTCACCTTCATAGCAAAGCATTTTGCAGTATCATGGGATATTCTACTTACATAAAGGATATATGAATTCATCCACATAGGTAATCCCTTCACTGTTTTTTTTTCGGTGAGGCAATTGGGGTTAAGTGACTTGCCGAGAGTCATACTGCTAGTGAGTGTTATGTGTCTGACTCCAGGGCCGGTGCTCTATTCAGTGTGCCATCTAGCTGCCCCTCTCTCCCATGTTTTATCCTGCCTATAATAAGTAGCTGACAAACAGCATTTGAAGAGACTTATCAGCACAAATTTGGCCACTTGGGTGACAATTTGTCTCAGACAGAACAATTTATGCAGGAGACAGTCAGATAGTCACTCAATAAGGATTTATTAACTGCTTACTATGTGTCAGATACTGCTAAGTGGAGAGGAAACAAAGAAGGAAAAGAAAATAAAGCAGTCTTTGCCCTCAAAAAAATCTACACTGAAATCAGAGAGAAAACATGTCAACAAATAGCTACTCCCTTCTCTTATAGCTTGACTCACAATGCTGTGACCCCACCAACGCATCTTGAAGGTCAGTCCCCTTCCCTCTGTAAATGTTAAGTGCTTTGTCTATGACCTCCACATGGACAGCCCAGCACATGCTCTCCATTTGGGAAACGGAGTGTGTTAATTTGTCATTGTACCTCCTTAATCACCTCCCCCACCATCATGTCTGATTCATCTTGGTATCTACCCCCGCACCTTGGTCATTACACATAATAAATGCCTCATGTTTGTTAAATGAATGAAATTCGTGAATTGTGACTAGCAACTATAATTACAAATTCCATTTATAAAGAGTGCTAGGTAATAAAAGAATAAAAAGCAGCTTTCATTTTATAATGGCCACATTTGTCATTGTGGTTATGGCGAGGGAAAATGCCATATCTTAAGCCAGTTCCATCTTGCTTCCTCAAGAGTTGACTCTGATGGGGAGCACCTAGAAGACCAGCTGATTAATGACCACACCCCTATTTGTGATTAATCCTGGTGAGAAGGACTTAAGAATGCAAATCTTTTTAGGGAGAATAACAATAGCTCATGTTTATGTAACTCTCTAAGGTTTACAAATTGCTGGGTATGCATTATCTCACTGGATTCTCACAACAGCCCAGGAAGATATGAGTCAAAAGTATTCTGATCTTCACTTTACAGATGAGGGAACAGGCTAAGACACATTAAGTGACTTCCACAATGTTACATGACAAGGAAGTATCAGAGCTGAGATTGGAAGTCAATTTTCTTGTTACTCCAGGTCCAATTTTCTTCCTATTGCACCACTCTGGATGTGTCTTTTACCTTGCCCAAAGATAGAATTTGTTATGGACCTGCAGATAGCATCATACATTTAAAGCTGCAGGGGACCTCTGAGGACACTTATTCTGAAGTCTTTCATTTTATAGATTAGGAAACTGGTACAGAGTGAAATGACTTTCCCAAGGTATCACATACTGGAGGCAGGATTGAAATTTGGTTTCCTTAACACCAGTGATCACTAAACTTATAATTTTATAATCTTGACTAATGTACAGGCTTGTCAATTGAGATCTGGGTGAAAATTCAAGGTCATAGCTTAACATCAGTAGGTCCTTATATATGTTTTCATTTATATTTAATAACAAGTTCAATAAATCAATGTCAATAGGTTATACAAGGTTACTGTTGTACTCTAAACTCCTGGTATATTTTTAAGAGGCAGCTTAGGCTTGTCAGCAAATGCTTAATACAAGAAAGTCCTCCTCTGAAAATGCTAGTTTTAAAAGTTTGAGTTAAAGGAAAAAAAAGCACATGTAGGTAAGCTTATGAAAGTCATGGAATGGGAAAAAACACATGAGTATCACATCATTAAAAATCACTTTGTCTCTAGTGATTGTCCAGCAATGTCTTATTTAAAGGTTCTCCCCAGGAAGGTGAATATTTTGCTTAATGTGCTTTTATTATCTTAGTTCAAGATTCTACCTACAGTAGAATGCAATGCACCCTGTGGACATTCAATCAATGCACGAAAATTATTTTATGATAATGATCCAAATAAGCCTATCCTTTTAAAATCAGTATTTTCCTGGGGATGCTCTAAGTCTGTGGATCATGGTGTCCTATGATTTCTGAAGAATCCTGACTGAGGATGTCCTAAGATACAATGGGATTACTTGTAGAGGGTGTGTATTTCCAATGTCACCAGAAACAAAGAAGGGCTAAATTCAAACAAATAAGCAAACATACATCAGCAGCATTTATGATCTAAAAAAACAGACAGGGGTAGTCATATATCAAGAGTGATAGAGAATAGAAATATTGCATTAGATCTATATAATATTAATTATAATTACGAAAGGAAGATCGCCACATGTTAGCTGCCTACTTTATTTGTATGAAGTAGATTTGTGGAGGGGCATGGACAAGAATCATAAAGGATGAGAAGGAATGAATGGGCTTTGATATCTGTTGATTGGAGTAATGCCAATATATAACAACAATCAGGAATCACCATATGGATTCCAAAGCACTTTACATATATTGTCTCATGTTGATGAGATCAAAGATCTTCTGAGGTACCAATCCAATTCAAATGGAGAAAGCTGTATCATTTGTGAATAGTAGAATTTTCATCGTTGTTGGGTCATTTCAGCTATTTCTGACTCTTTGAGACCTCATTTGGGGTTTTCTTGGCATTAGCATTCCTTGTTTTGCAATTTTCTTCTACAGCCCATTGTATAGGTGAGGAATTGAGGCAAACAGGGTTAAGTGACTTGCTCAGTGTCACATAGCTCATGAATGCCCACTTGTGGAGCTGATGTAGTGGGGAATTCTTTCATGTATTGGTTAGGCCACATGGCCACTAATGTCCCTTGAGTCTCTGAAAGCTAGATACTAGAGGCCTCATTCAAAGACAGATCTCCTTATTCTGGTGTCTGAACTTCAATTTGCCAACACGAGAGGTTCTTAAACATTTCCTTATTGATTCTATGGTAAGGTACAAAGCCCTCACCTGATATTGATAGCTTTCTACCAACTGCCTTTCTCCTACTTTTTGAAGTATTCTTCAGATTATTCCCCTTTATACTCTCTCTTCTCCAGGAATACTAACTATTCCCAGTACTTTTCCTTCCATCCGCTACCTCCGTGCCTTTGCAAAGGTCATCCCTCATAGCCAGAATGACTTCCCTCTTTAACGCCATTTATGTGACTCCCTAGCTCCCTTCAAGGCTCATCTCAGGTGTCACGGCATGGATGAGCAAGTTCCTAACCCAGCCACCTAATTTTTACTATTGGTTCTCTGTCCTAAATTTATCTTACATTGTGAAGAGTATACATTTTGCTTTTCTTCTCTACTTATTGTATTACCTCCAGGAAAATATAATTTCCATGAGGGCAAGTATTGCTATGTATGTTGTCTTTATATTCCCAGGAATTAGTATATTTCCTGGGCTGTATTATGAGCTAATTAACCAACATTTATTAAGTGCCTAACCTTGCTAAGTAATAGAGAAAATGAAATGGAGTCTGCCCTCAAGAGCTTATATTTTATCAAAGGAGACAATATATGCTTGTTCCTTGATGGCAGATACTGTTTCATTTTTTCTCTTCGCATCTCCAATGTATAAGAATATATAAATTATATGCAAATAAAATACAAGGTATTAGAGAGAAAATAAACACTTAAATGATTGAATTTAATTGGACTAGTAAAAGGAGTACACACATTTATGAGGCCAGGGACCTATTGAATCATTGTTCCAATTCAATGAAAGTTAGTGGAACTCCTATTGCACAGACTTTAAAAGCCTATGTAGTAGGAATGTAATGTCCACAAGATCTGTTCACAACTTAATAAATGGATAGCAAAGAAGATTTACCCAAAGAGTTAATGCCTTCCTCTAATCTGGACTTGATACTGAGCTCTTAGAAAATGTGTAGTTACAGCTGAATTTAATCGTCATTGCGACCAGCTATGCTTTGCCAGGTAAGACAAAGTGTAGTATTCTCCAATCAGAGAATTCAGAAAGGAGTATCAACACAAGCATCCTGCTGGCTGTCACTCATTGCCTCTATAGTGTCCTCAGTCACTGGAAGCTGGATCATCTTGTGCCTGAACCCTCTTGCAATCCTGCTCCCTGAGCCCCACTGGCAGCAGAACTTTTGTTTGAATCACTCCTGTTGGGAAAATGCATTAGTGTTTGTGATCCGTTAATTACAAATAGGCAGACAACTAATGTCCCCTCTATGATTTCCAAGATATCCTGTGAAAATTAATCCTAATGGATTTTTTTTCCTATTGCTTCCCTCCAATGGTTAATTATAGTTCCAGTGAGTCTAATATCACTGGGCCATTGTCAAAGAGAATGGGAAGGCTGTTTCTGTCCATGTTACTAGGAATCCCAGTTGGCAGAGCGCAGGCAGTGTTCTGGCAGGGGTGTTTACATGCTTTATAGGTAATGCTGCAAAAGGAGCACTCTCTTGCCCCTTGCAGGGGATGATAATGAAAGCTGCTGTGCATTTCTTGTTCTTTCCATTGTATGGGTGAGGATTTATTAAGATTTTCAGAAACATGTATATCGGTTGGTGGCTGGGATGGTACACACAAGTGAGGACACATAAGTACTTCCATATAATAAAATAAGCAATATTTGATTTGTGAGAGCCTTCTCTTTCACTTATAGAGGATTTAGTATAATTATACTTATATTCTTTATTTTATATATAGCAGTATATACACTACATATGTTATTATTGTTCAGTTGTTTCAGTCAGGTCTGACTCTTTATGACCCCATGGACAACTGTCCATGAGGATTTCTTAGCAAAGATACTGGAGTGGTTTGCCATTTCCTTCTCCACTAGCAGAGGTTAAGTGATTTGCCCAAGGTCACACAGCTAAGAAATTATATGTCAAGTTATATTCAAATACATGATTACATACATAGACCAATGTTCAAATAATAACCCACATTTACATAGTGATTTCAGGTTTAAATGAGCTTTATGAATAGCCTTATATTCAGATTCATGACATCCTTGTAAGACAGGCACTAATGATACCGTCATTCCCGTTTATACAGAAGGAAACTGAAGCTCTGATAAACTAAACAACTTGATCATGGTCACATAGCAAATACCACGGGTGAAATTCCAACCCAAATCTTTCTGAATCTAGGTCTGTGTAGGCAATAGTTGGACATTCAATGATGCTTTTGCCCAATTATAAATAATAAGCAAAAATTCTAATCAAGAAATTCAATCAATGGTTTTAAACCCTCTTCCTCCCCCAATATTCTAGGCACAGTAAAGAAGGCATTTGGGATTGAGGAAACATCAATCTCATTTTCTTTGGTGGTGAGTTTTGCTGGGGCTTTATATTCTGAATAATTACTGGAGAAAATAGTATATCTAGCCTGTTTTTTTTTTCCCCTTGAATTCAAGACACCAGTTAGCATAAAGTCTCAATGAACAGCCTGAATTTCTAATATAGGAAATCAGGGGAAAAGAAAGAAGTAGTGAATAAGGAGGACAAAAATATAATGCCCTAATTACAAGGGTCTTCCATATGGCGTAGTGGTAAGAATGCAGAGATAAGATTCTGCTTTGAGTCCAAGTTCTTCCACTTATTTGCTTAAGCAAGTCAATTTACCTTTGTCAGATTTAGTTTTCTTATTTGTAAAGTGAGATAGTTAGATTTTGTGAACTCTAAGGGCCTTTTCAGTTTTAATATTATGTAGCTTGTTTGGATCCACAATTTCTTATGAACATCGGTGAAATAGGCCTGTGTGTGGTACGGGTGACTATCAATGAAAATTGAGCAGAGGGAGAGGCCAGGACTGCTTCAGCGTGCAGATGGTGACTCCTGATTTGGAGACAGACTTTTTCAAATTGTTCAACCATAAACTGTCAGAGTTATAAGGGTCAGCCTTCAGAGGTCAGCCCATTTCTTTTTTTGGACTACTCTTGTAAGTTGAAAGTTTATCTGACATCATTCCCAAATTTAATTCTCTACAATTTTTCCCTATTGTTAAAAGATCTGTTCTTGGGGTTAAGAAGCCAACTAATGTCTTTTTCATATAATGGCCATTCAAGTACTTAAAGGCCATTATTATAAGCTCTCTAAATCTCCAGGCTAATCATCTCCAATTTCTTTAAATGATTCCATTGTGCCATCATGGCCCATTCTTTTCTCAATAGCTTAGTTACCCTTCTCTAGAAATATGCCAGCTTTTCAGTGGTGTTAAAACGTAGTGACTGGAATGGAATTTAATATTCTAGATGTAGAATGAGCAGCAAAACAATAATCTCCTTCATTCTGGATATTGTCATTCCTACACCATGTTGGTTGAACTCTGATATAATTCTCCCAACTTCTCCATCCCCCCTATACCAAATAATATAAAACTTAAAAAAAAGGTCTTATCACAATCACTTTAAATCTTTTTTTAGGCTACAGAATTACAATGTAAACATACAACTAGCTAAGTCAACAACACAATACTGTCATGAACAGGACCTAAGAACAAATTCACTTTGGCTGAAGGGAAAGAGAATTGTCCATGTGTCATTCTGCTATCAAAACATCAACTGGGTCATGTTGGTGGTGGTATCTTAAACCACAATGTTCCCAAATCCAAATTTTCAAACATTTTTTTTTTCAGCTTGAATGAGAGTATAATTTGGTTCCTATTGGAAGCCTTCTGGGGATGCTTGACTTCTCTCCAGTTCAAAGGGCTGAAAAACCTCATGAATTTTCATTTTGCCAATTTGCTGATCTGTCAATATTTAATGTCTCTGGATTGGTGTCTCTCTTTCATAGGAACAATTTTTGTTCCAAAAGCATTTTGATATGCTTTCTAAATAGGCCTGCTGTCCTCAAGAAATCAATAGCATCACCCAAAATATTTTAGAGAGGGAAAATATCAATTTTCCACCAAAAGGTCCTGACAAAATTTGGAGATACAAACATTTAAGTTCCTGCCTCATACATTCCTAAATATGAGCTTGTACCTTTCCATGAAGAATTTATGCAGCTGATAACATTATCTCACATTCTATGAAGTACTTTCTTCATAACAATTTTATGAGATTGGCAGCGCAGTAGGATTTTCCATCTAGAAAAATATTTTTTATGATGTGTAATCAGGGGCTTAGAACACATATGTGCCCTGCCCAAGGTCATACAGCTAGTAAATTTCAGAATCAAGAGGAAAAGTTCAGTTCAATAATTTAAATTGCAGTATTCTTTCCATTATATGTTTCATATTTTCATAGCTTTCATATTTAGTTTAATATAGTATCATTGCTTGAAATATCAGGATATATACAGCTTGGCATAATAAAGAAGTTGGGCTCGAAAGTCAAGAAGACCTGGGTTCAAATTCAGCCCCTGGCATTTACCAGATGAGAGCAAGTCACTTAATCTCAGAAGGTTCCCCTAATACTCATTTACTAAAATGTTTAGGTTGCAAATTGGATGGTGGAGAGAGTTCCCAAATTAAGAGTCCTACACACTAAAGAAATCATGGATTAGTCAATATAATTTAATATTTTGGGGAAAATTTTAGCCAATCAACAGTTTTTATAAATCACCTCCTTGTAACAAATTACAATCTTGCTGTATTTTTTATTACTAAATAGAACTGCAGATTGTTTATTGATGATAGAAAGAATTAAGGGAATCAATAAAGTTTAGCAGAAAACCAAGAGGTCATCTAGTGATCTAGTCTAGGGATTCTTAAACTTTTTCCACTCACTATCTCTTCAGCAGTTCTTAAAATGCAGGTCCAATCCACATTGGGTCCTGATTCTCGTCTAACACTCGCATTTTACAGACTGGCCAATGGGAGCCCAAATAGATTGACTTTCTTAATCAAGGTAGTTAAATAGATGGCAAAGTCTAGAGTCAAATCTGTAACTTTTGACTCCCAGTTCAGAGATCTCTGAGATCATGGATCCATGAAAATATCAAAGAAAGATGCCTTCTCATATCGTTTTCCTGGTATGTTTAAGAATGTGTATCTGAAAATTTTTATTAGAGGAGAAATAAATCATATCAGTGTTTTTTTTTGTTTGTTTGTTTGTTTTTTGCCAATGTCTCCAATGTCTGTTGGTTTTCTTTCCAATAGGGGACAAAAATTTGAATTTTTGTACATAAAAATTTAGGATGCTTTCCCCATTCCCACTAAAAAAATGCAATTTGCAACTGTGCAATTGGTTTCCTGAAGGTTTGCAATATGCACAGAGAGTTTACATTATCTCATGCCTCCACACACACTATTTAAAACTCCTTACTTGAATGAAGCTTTTTCCCTTTAAATAAAGGGCTGAAGTGCAGGTTTGCACTTGCAAGATGCTGACTTGCACCACATATCCAGCAAATATCAACTGCACAAGAATAATGAGTCACTACTCTTGACCTTGCCAAGAATGCTATACGTGCTGGAATCAGGAAGTCTGTGAGGCCATATGCCATGGGTCAGCCTTTGACCAGTTATCTTGTCCAGCTGTCATCCTGTAACTACTATCTTACATACATAAAATAAAGAAATAAAACTGCCTCACATCAGCCTCGAGAGTAGCTTGCCAAATAAAAATCTGGAAGTTTTTTCAGACATACAAGATTATGTCATTCAGCCTCCAAACTAGAACTCATTGAGTTAGAAATTACCTTAGGGATCATTTCCTCTGATCTCCTTATTTTAGATGTGAGGAAACTGAGGCCTGGAGAGGCAAAGAGACTTTCTCTATTCTTTCTTTTGGCCCTGTCCCTCCTCAGAAGTATTTGCTTCTGATTACCCTCTTTCCTAGTCTGCCCTCCTGTCTATCACCCCCCCTGCTCTCTTGTCCCCTTCTCCCCCTATTTTCCTGTAGGGTAAGACAGATTTCCATACCCAATTGGATGTATATTATTCTCTCCTTAAGCCAAATCCTATGAGAATAAGATTCCCTCATTCCCTCTCACCTTCCCCTGTTTCCCCTCCACTGTGAGAGACTTTTCTGGTTTTTTTTTGTGAGATAATTTACCCCATTCTACTCTCCCTTTCTTCTCTGAGTATCATCCTCTCTCATCCCTTTATTTTATTCTCCAGATATGACCCCTTAATCTTCAACTCAACCTGTGCCCTCTATCTATCTAAAAATACATACATACAATTTTTTTTCCTTCAACTACCCTAATACTGACAAAGTTCTCATGAGTTACAAATATCATCTTTCCATGCAGGAATGTAAACAGTTCAATCTTAATAAGTCTCTCATGATTTCTCTTTCCTGTTTACCTCTTCATGTTCCACTGGAGTCCTGTATTTGAAAGTCAAATTTTCTGTTTAGCTCTGGTCTTTTCATCAGGAATGCTTGAAAGTCCTCTATTTCACTGAATGACCATTTTTTCCCCTGAAGGATTATACTCAGTTTTGCTGGGTAGGTGATTCTTGGTTGTAATCCTATCTCCTTTGCCCTCCGGAATATTATATTCCATGCCCTGCGGTCCTTTAATGTAGAAGCTGCTAAATCTTGTGTTATCCTGATTGTGTTTCCACAGTACTTGAATTGTTTCCTTCTGGCAGCTTGTAATATTTTCTCCTTGACCTGGGAACTCTGGAATTTGGCTACAATATTCCTAGGAGTTTTCCTTTGGGGATCTCTTTCAGGAGGAGATCTGTGGATTCTTTCAATTTCTATTTTGCCCTCTGGTTCTAATATATCAGGGCAGTTTTCCTTGATAATTTCTTGAAAGATGATGTCTAGGCTCTTTTTTTGATCATGGCTTTCAGATAGTCCAATAATTTTTAAATTCTCTCTCCTGGATCTATTTTCCAGGTCAGTTGTTTTTCCAATGAGATATTTCACATTGTTTTCTAATTTTTCATTCTTTTGGATTTGTTTTACAGTGTCTTGATTTCTCATAAAGTCACTAGCTTCCAATTGCTCTATTCTAATTTTTAAGGAAGTATTTTCTTCAGTAATCTTTTGGACTTCCTTTTCCATTTGGCCAATTTTGCTTTTTAGGGCATTTTTCTCCTCATTGGCTTTTTGGACCTCTTTTGCCATTTGGGTTAGGCTATTTTTTAAGGTGTTATTTTCTTCAGTATTTTTTTGGGTCTCCTTTAGCAAGCTGTTGACTTGTTTTTCATGATTTTCTTGCATCACTCTCATTTCTCTTCCCAGTTTTTCCTCTACTTCCCTTACTTGCTTCTCAAAATCCCTTTTGAGCTCTTCCAAGGCCTGGGACTGATTCATATTTTTCTTGGAGGCTTTGGATGTAGGAGCTTTGATTTTGTTGTCTTCTTCTGGTTGTATATTTTGATCTTCTTTTCACCAAAGTAAGATAATATAGTCTGACTCTTTTTGCACTGCTTGCTCATGATCCGCCAATTACTTGAGTTTTAAACTCTTTGTTAAGGGAAGAGTCTGCTTCCAATGTGGAGAGTGTACTGTCCCAAGCTTCAGGGGTTTGTGTAGCTGTTTTCAGAGATACTTGTAGGGACCTGTAAATTTTCAGTTCTTCCAAGGTGGTATGATAAGGGGTGAGGTGTTTACTCCTTTCCTGGCCTGTGACCACAAGTATTCCTTTCTGTCCTGTAACTGTGAGGAGGGGTTCCTCTCTACAGCCACTACAAGCTTCACCACGCCAGCGCTCCTCCTCACCCCAGCACTGCTGCCCATAACTGTGACCCAGATCCACGCAAGGGCAAAACAAGAGATTCCTGTCTCAGCACTGGCAAAGAGATCCCTGCCATCCCTCTCTGATCAGCCACTTGATTCCCCCTCTGTCTGTGGGCAGCTGCCCACCCCTCCCCCCGGGGCCAGGCTCTTGGGGATTGGAGCTGAGACCCCGCCTTCCTCTCTGACCACCGACAGAAACAGACTTTTCCCACTGACCTTCTAAGTTGTCTTTGGCATTGGTGATTGAGGAGTCTGGAAACCTCCACAGCTGCCCGCGATTCAGTCCTCTGAGGCCTGCTCCAGGTTTGCTGTGGCCTGCGCGCCCACGCTGCCCTGCGCTGTGCTCCCAGCCCTGCGCGGTACACCTTTCTGATCAATCATCCAGGTTGTCTGGGGCTGGAAATTTGTTTCACTCTGTCTTTTTGTGGGTTGTGCTGCTTCAGAATTTGTTGAGAGCCATTTCTTATGAGTATTTGGAGGGGTTTGGGGGAGAGCTCAAGCAAGTCACTGCTTTCACTCTGCCATCTTGGCTCCGCCCCTCACAAAGAGACTTTCTCAAGATCATTCAGTAGAAGAATTGGGACTAGAACTCAATTTGCTGATCATCACTTCATTGTTTCATACTAACATAGGAAGAATAAGTTTTTGTTCCACTTTCAGGGATCTTTTTAAAAAAATAGTGTAGTGACATAGTAATCCCTTCAAATGATGTCACAATGGAACTACCATCATATGCAAAAAATGTTATGTGTTATCAGACCTCCGTGGGCTGGATTATCCAACCACTCATATGACTTCTACTAGTTTTATCAACTTTAAGATCATCAATTGTGATAAGGTGAGGGTTAATGGTAGAAACAAAATGTTAACAATAAGATTGGATAGACATGGATTATGTAAATTTATTCATACATTTTAAATAATAAAATTAAGCCATAATGAGCCTTCTAAGCCATCTAGTCTCAAGGGAACAGCTCCAGAGACGTTTAATGGCATACTAGGTCACGTGATTAAAACACAGAAGAGGCAGGGTTTGGACCTATGCACTCTGATTTCAATCCTATACTCTTCTGCACCATGAAATTGGAACTTCATTACTCAGTTACATGAATAATGAGGAAGCCAATATAGTATACCAACACAGTTGTATATTAAATCTTCAATTAATAATAAAGTAATTTAATTCAATGTATCAATTGGGCAGCTAGATAGCATAGTGGATAGGATGCTGGGCCTGGAGTCAGGAAGACTCATCTTCCTAAGTTCAAATATGGCCTTAGATACTTACTAGCTGTATGAACTTGGGCAAATCACTTAATTTTGTTTGCCTCAGTTTCCTCATCTATGAAATGTGCTATAGAAAGATGGCAAACCACACCAGTATCTTTACCAAAAAATCCTAAATGGGGTCACAAAGACTCAGATATAACTAAAAAATGACTGAAGAACAAAAAAAAAATGAATAAATTATTTATTCTACAACAATTCAAGGATCCATGATTATGTCTTTGGAAATACTTCCTGCAGGAATTCAGATTGTGACCCTTGTACAGCTTATGAGTTGTTCTTTTGAGAACTGTTGTATCCCAAAGATTGATCACCCTCTGGTCATTCTGATAATGAGTCTTTCTGAACTGAACTGGGTCTTTCTTTGGGTTCCTAATCCATTACTAAGTTCATACTCAAACCTTTCCAGTTTGGTAGAACCTTCCAGTCCTTGTGTTCTGCTGGCATGTCTTTTAAGCAAGACAAAGGTCAGGTCACCCCATAAGGAGCCACTGGAGGAATCAACATGTAACTCTACATTCGAATTTATATTACAGAGAATAAAGGAAAAAAGTGCAGTAAACTCGATGAACTGCTCCAAACTAATTTAATAATGTTGGTCTCAGGTCCAGGAAGATTTAAGTTCAAATCCAGTCTCTGATGTACACAGACTGCAAGATCTTCAACAGCAAATCTCGTAACCTTTCAGTGCATCAGAGAAGCTAAGATTATGTTACAAGAAGAGGTACCAATGGACTTTAATAGTGGGAATTTCTTCATTTAGACATCTGTAAATGATTGAACTCATAAGTCTAGTCCAAAAAGATGAATATATTCACCGATAATCTGAGATGGAAGTGGACACAGAAGAAAATGAATCATAACAACAACAAAAGAAACACAGCAACAACACTTCATATGAAAATATTGTTCAGAATTTTTTAAATGAATAATAATAATAGCTAGTATTTATATAGTGCTTCATGGTTTGCAAAGCACTTTACATGTGTTATTTCATCTGACTCTTATAACAACCATGGGAGGTAGACACCATAATTATCTTAATTTTATAGATGAGGAAAACGAGGCATGTAGAAGTTCAGGGACTTCCCTAAAGTCACCAAGCTAAAGAGACCAAAATATTATAGATTATTCAAAAGATTCATGTTTTTTTTAAAGACAATTAGGGTTAAGTGACTTGCCCAGTCACACAGCTAGTAAATATCAAGTGTTTGGTCTGAGCCAGGATTTGAACCCAGGTCCTCCTGACTTCAGGGCTGGTGCTCTATCCACTGTGTCACTTACCTGCCCCTAAGATTTTTGATTTTATATCAAGAATATTTTAAGGAGAGTCTGAAGGTACTGGATATGGATAGCATCAAGCAATATCATCTCAACTGAAAAAGATTATACCTTTTATTTTTTTCTTCTTCTAAATTGGACCTTCAATTTAATTGGCATAGGGAAGTTCCATTATGGAAACTCCCTATGTCAACATAGAGGGGGTATTCTCTAGGTAAGGATCATAGGATGATCAGTCTAGAGCTGGAAGCTACCTTAGGAACTGTGTAGTCCAACACTCTCATTTACTAGCTAAGAACACAGAAGTTCAAGGAAGCGCACTGATTTACCCAAGATTAGACTGACAGTCAGTGTGACAAACAGAGATTCGAACTAAGATCTTCTCACACCAGAGTGAATGTTCTTTCTACTGTTATACAGAAGAGTGTTGGATAGTTGTTTGGGGTTACTGAGATGTTACGTCACTTGCCTTTGATCGCATAGCTAGCACGTGTCTTCTCTTCAGATCTAAATCTTCCTGACTCCATGAGCAACTAGGTAGTACAGTGGACAGAATGCTTTGCCTGGAGTCAGGAAGACCTGAGTTCAAATCCAGTCTCAGACACTTACTAGACACCCTGACAAGACACTTAACCCTGTTTGCTTCAGTTTCCTCATTTGTAAAATAAACTGAAGAAAGAAATGGCACACTACTCCAGTATCTTTTCCAAGAAAACCCCCAAAAAGATTACGAAGAGTCAGACATAACTGAAAAACAGCTCAACAACAACTTTCTTACTTCAAGGTCATAAATTGACTCATTTTGCTTCTCATCTTAAGACTCTATCTTAAGGGTTAGGAAATGAGTGATGATGAAACGCTGCCTATGTCAATAACCGTACATCTGTATAAGCCTAATTAGAGTTAAGCTCAACATCAGCAACAAACTAGAAGAAAAGTCAGAGATAAAAAAAAAGATTACATATGTAATTAGCGTATCTCCGGGCTATCTTCTTTTACATTTTTTTTTCATTTTTAAAAAAGCAATAAGTAACTAAGAGATATTGACAATCACTATTTTTACCCAAGTGTAACAGCTGCTACAGCAAGGAAGCACAAAGATCACAGAACACACTCAACTAAACACCGTATTTCATGCACAGAGGAACATAGACACTAAATAAAAGGTCCATTTAGTCTTCAAGATCATTGTCAAACATTATGAAGGATGAGAATGGGCAGTTATGAAGTGTATTCTAACACTCAACTATAACAAAAAAAATTTGATGAGAAAAATATCTGCAGAGAGCTTAAGGTAGGATACAATTAAATAAGGCAATCCCCAAAGCATTTGGAAATGAAATTGAATGGAAGATAGCAAATCAAATTTAAATGAAATACATCCACAGGGATTTCTACAATAAACTCCTCTCGTCAGTAACATAAGTGAACCTGGTGGGAAAACCATTTTTGGGTCTGGTCTCCTTAGTAACAGTTGAGCTATTTAAGGGAGGGGCAAGAGGACCTGAGAAGATACAGTCAAAAATGTCTGGACCTAACTAAATTAATACAGAAAATATCTGGTCTGAAGTCAATACAATTTTAAAATTATTTTGAATGATTTTGTAGATATCTCATAGATGAAGATTTGAGAAGAACAAAAAAAGGGTCAAATATAATTTTCTCACTCTCCATCTGTACCCTCTCCCTCCTCCGTGACTAAATATGCATTGATATTAATTGACCCATATGTTGATAGAGAACCAGTCTTGGAGTGAGGAAGATCGGGATCCCCTGCCTCTGACACACACTAGCTAGAGGATCCTGACCAAGTCAGTATCTTAGTGACCCAAATAACTCTCCTAGAGTTGTACATGCACAGAAATTAGTTATCTGCATCAGTGGGCAGAAGATCCACTCTGAGTTCCCCACACAGATTAAAATAGTCAGTATAAAACACCTACTCTGTACCCCACATTAATTTTCTTTTTTGCATTTCTATAAAATATTCATAATGTTACTCTAAATATGTGTTAAGGGTATCTTTGTTAAGCATGAGAAGTCAATAGGTACACTTTTAGAGATATTTTCTTTAAGAGACCTGACAGACAATTGACAGAGATATCTATCTATCTATCTATCTATCTATCTATCTATCTATCTATCTATATTAATCTTGTTTAGTCATTTCTTAATTTAGGGGAAAAAATGCCTTGTTTGTATAAAATGGAAATTTTGCCTCAAGGTAACTAACATTTTTATGCACTTTCTTCATGCCAGGCATTATCATTAACACTAGGAATACAAAGAAAGTCAATGACATGATCTTTGCCCTCAAAGAGTTCCCATTATAATTGACTTTCGTGAAACCAAGTATGTGTTAAGATCAATGTGGGAGAGTTTCTACCAGATGTGATCATAGAGATAAATGTGTTCACTGATCTACTGAGTCACAGCATCATCACAGAGAATACATCAGGTATTAAGAGTGGTAAGAGACATTCCTGCAAGGTGCCCTCAAGGGCTGTGGGGGCAAATAACATAGGGTTGCTTACTTTCTTTGATGTCATCCAACTGCTACTATTATTGGATAATATTATGTGGAATTAATCGAGCCTTAGATTATGATAGGAAATCCGTCCATGTCATTAAAATAGACCAACCTAGATATCTTTGCTTAAAAGAAAATTGACAAAAAATGAAAAAGTGGATAAAAAGATTAGGTAGCTAGATAGAAAGATGAAAGGCACAGTAAGTAAACATTTACTGAGGGCTAAGTAGCTAGATACTGTGCTAAGAACTTAGAATATAAATACAAGCTAGCAAAACAGTACCTGCCCTCAAGGAACTTGTCTTTTAATAGAAGAGGATAATGAAGGGGAACTATGAAGGGGAGCATAGTGGAAGAGTGCTTTCAGGGAGATGGAGTGCAGCCAGTGCCATGGAGACCAGGGCTGAGAGGCAAGATAAAGCAAAAATTGGACTATCAGAGTGAAGGGTCCAGGGAGAGAGTACAGGTTACCTGTGGGGATGAAATGGGTATATTAGTTTTCATAGAGTTATCATATCTTGAAATTATCCATGAAAAAAAGAAACAAAGAATTCAACATCGTCTCCAGTTTATTACACATAGCTGGATAACCAGTTTGCTGCAAATGCAATGATGGAATGGGAAGAAAATATCTAGGTGAACAGCATTTGGGAAATTCCATCAGGCCTTCAATAATCATTGCTTACTGCCAGGAAAATGCCTCTTTATAAGGCAAGAGTAAGTGTGTGTGTGTGTGTGTGTTGTGTGTGTGTGTGTGTGTGTGTGTGGTGTGTGTGTGTGTGTGTGGTGTGTAATGCTACATAGCTGCAAACCATAGAATGCCATGCCACCATTTCAGAAAAAAAAAAAGATCTAGGTGCCAAATATGGTGAGAAGTTCCATTGTAGGAATAAGTAAGCTGTACCATGCTACCAAAAATAACTTGTATTCCTTATATGATATAAAAAATATCATTAAGCATGTAGGTGTACAGGAAAAGGTTATTTGGCAGTAAATTAGCAAGACTTACAACATATGAATACTTGACTGCTACACTGAGATCTATAACATATCAAAAGAAACAGAAAACTTCTGAAGATCACAAAATAAAAAAAAAAACAGAGGTAGGAAGGACCTTAGAGGTTTTCTACTCCAACCTCTCCATTGTGTAGATGAACGAATAGTGTGTTAGTCAAATCCTTTATGGAGGATGTATGAATTAGACAAGGTAAGAACCAAACATGAGCGTCCGCAATCTGAAACGTTTCAGTGAGTACACACACTGGGGATATCTTGGCTCTCTCATAGTAGGATATTTATGTGTGTATGTATATGTGTGTGTGTGTGTGTGTATGTGTGTATATATGTGTGTGTGTGTGTATGTGTGTATATATATGTATATGTATGTATGTATGTGTATGTATACAATGTAAATGTATATGTATATGTATACATATGTTTATATATAATATGCATGGATACTTGCATGTATATAAGTATATGTATAGATATGCACGCATGCATATATAAACAACATATATCACTCTAATGTTTGCAAAGCACATTACTTATGCTATCTCAATGCATCATTCTAATGCAACAGTTCTATGAAATGGGTGTTATTGTTTTTTGGGTCTTTTTTTTGTTTTTGTATTTTGATAGGCTATGGGGTTAAGTGACTTGCCCAGGGTCACACAGCTAGTGAGTGTTAAGTGTCTGAGGCTGGATTTGAACTCAGGTCCTCCTGACTCCAGTGCCAGTGCTCTATTCACTGCGCCACCTAGCTGCCCCAAAATGGGTATTATTAAACAACATCCATTTAAACCTATTTCAAAGGTAAGAGAAGATTGAGAGGTTAAGGGACTTGCCCAGAGTCACACAGCTAGTAGATGTCTGAGGCAGGATTTAAACTCAGGTCTTTCTCACTCCATGTCCAGTAGTACATTATCCATCATGAACTAGATGTTGTGTTTGAATAGCCATAAAAAATAATTACCCATGAAGCCACGAAAGGGAGGTGATCTGAAATAGCAGAGGTGATATATACACTGGGGTCATTATACTCCCTTGATGTAGACCACCATCCTACATCTCAATGATGTTGATCTCTTTTCAGCATATTTTTCTTATCCATTAAATCATGTAATAGGGTCACAGACTAATAGCTGAAAGGAACATCAGAGGCCTTCCAGGCCAATGCCCTCCTTTTAGCAAGGAGGAAACTGAAGTCTGTGGAAAACTATGAACTGCATAAATTTTTTTTAAATGTAAATTTATTTATTTTTAGTTTTCAATATTCACTTCCACAAGTTTTTGAGTTCCAAATTTTCACCCCATCTCACCCCTCCCTCCACCCCAAGCTGGCATGCATTCTGAATATCCCTTCCCCTAGTCTGTCCTTTCTTCTATCTCTCCCCCCTTCTCTTATCCCCTTCCCCTTCTATTTTCCTGTAGGGCAGGACAGACTTCTATACCCCATCTCCTGTATTTCTTATTTCCCAGTAGCATGTGAAAACATTTTTTTTAACATATGTTTTTAAAACTTTAGATTTCAAATTTTCTCTCTTCCTCCCTCCCCACCCACCCTCATTGAAAAGGCAAACAACTCAGTATAGGTTATACATGTGCATGAACTGCATATATATTAACATATACACACAAGCATATGTAAAAAAAAAAATGGAAAAAAAGAAACTGGAAAGCCTTTCTGCCCTAAGAAACCAGCCTTATTAAGAGGAAAAAAGGTGGTGTTCTACAATCCATCCAGTATGGTCTGAGATCCCAGCCTACAAAATTCACAGTTCTTTATAGTTATCTTTATTCATATATAGTATAAGAAAGTCAGTTCATGCTATAAATGGTCAAGCATCCCGTGGCTCAAACACACCATGATGTCTCAAGCAGGTCCCTTTTACATCATAAGAGCAAGGAAAGTCATTACAGTGTAATATAAAGATGATTAATATTATTATATACTTAAAATGCACACTTCATAATGATTTTATTTACACTCCTAAGGTTAACTAATACAGGAATTTCCCTGGGACTACACAATGGTTTTGGTTATACAGGTTTTCCCCAGCTCTACACTCTTACTATAAATCACATGGTTACTTCTTATCCTATCAGGATAATTATAGCTGATAAATGATTTCAAGGCAAAGTACTCAAACACTGATTATTGATCTTTCCCATTTCATATATGTTTGTACATACTTATATGTATTATACAAATACAATTATATTCATATTTATATATAGTTACGTTACCATAAGATTGATTTCTTCTGTAATCGTATGTATTTCACCTTAAACATTAAAAAAAACCCATTATTCTCAGAATGAGGCCGTAGGTTTAAAATCTTAATATTCCCTATCCTAGACTCAGTTATCTTTCCACTGTACTCTGACCAAAAAACCCCCAAAAAACAAAACACTTCATCATAAATATGGCAGAAGTGTCATTACCACTAGCACCCCCTCCCAATTAACAAACGAGCAATTTGAAGTTCACAATCATTAATTTCAAAAAAGATAAATGGCACAGGATTAGGTATGGATGTCTGAGACATTCAATGTGTGTAATCTTGTATCATAGTCCAGCATTCCTAAACTTCTCTTCCCACCACATCCCAGGCATCTCACTTGAGGTTTTAATGATAAAAAAATTGTTTACCAGTGTATACTCTGTCTTCCGTGATTTGTTGTAAATATACCCCAAAGACAGTGGTCATAGGATTCTTCTATAAATCAAATAGATAAATATAATTCTATTTCATAGAGGGCTTTTGGGAGGTTGAGTGAAAAAAATTGCTTTAAAAAATGTAGCTTCCCCACATGGGGCAGAATGTAGCACAAATGCCTCATTTAATGCTGGTACACACTGGACACCTGCCAGGCCATTTTTACTACTACATTCATTTTCCTCTGTGTTTACTGAAATGAAAAATTTCCATACCTGAGGAAAAAAAAATAACAGCGTTGCATCTTCTTCCCTCTCTCCCTGGTGACATCCCCAGCCTGGAAGAGCCAACTTGCTGTGTTACAGTGTATGAGCTGTGCTGACAAAGCCTGGAGAATAACACTGACTGAAGAAAAAGGTGAATCACCTTTGCTATGGGAAAATGCAAATACTTGTAGCACAAGTAGTGGCTTCAGTTCTCGGCCAAAAATTGCCTAGAACACTGCAGGTACCACAAACATTCTTTTTAACACCTGTTCTTGGGACACATCAGCACCATGGCCACATAGCAGGGAGCTCCACTTTGGACAGCTTCCCAGGATGCCCTGTCCACCTTCTAAAGCATTCTGAAAATGCATCCCCTCAGCTGAAATGTTCATCAACAAAATTGCTAATTATTCCTCTGCTCCCATACCCTAGTCTGTAAGCATGCATGGACATACATATACAAGTAGGTGTTCATGCATGCATATGCATGTATGTTTGTGTATATACAAGATAAACACATCATATATTAACAGTATATTAAAATGTACATAAGCATATGTACATATGCATATACATATATGCATGTATATGTGTGTATAAATATATATACACAAATCTGCGTGTGACATGTGTCTGCTTATATGTATATACACAAACATCTCCTGTTATCTCTCTCTCAGGTTTCCTCTCTTTCACACTTACTACCTACCTCCATACCTCAATGAATACAGCCCAATATCCTAATTTAAAGAATTTTGGGAGTAGAAGTGCTACCCACACCATTGAATCTGCTTCCAGTATATGCTCTGCAGCCACAATTAATTAACAAAAAATACCCTATGGAAAAGAAACTCACCATTTTAAATACCACTGACACCAGCTACTGACCAAATGCTATCCATGAGCAGGCAAGTTCAAGAACCCTGGGAAAAATAGCCTCCCCCAAATTAATAGCCCTTTCTCCAGTCTATTTTGGGCAGCCATCGTTTAAAAGAGCAAGTCTTGTGAAAATGTGATCCCACAATTGTATCTGTAGGTATCATAGACCCTGTCCGTTCAGTAGCCTCTGCTACTGAAGACCTGGAGAATAAAGTTCTCACCCCTCAAGTCTTGGGCACAGTCTAATGTTTCCACAACAGAAGCAGATATCAGTTTATCTGTTAAGGTAAATGATATTAACAAACATGCATTATTGTTTTCCTTATTATGGCAAAGATAAGGACTACAAGCCTTTCTAAGTCTACCTGGGCACGTCCAATCAGAGACCACTCAACATCTCATAGTTTATAAATATTAGAGCTGGAATTTGAATCTGGGTTTTCTGACCCAAATGGTGTGTTCCTTTCATTGTACAAGGCTGATTCTATGTGTTATCTCCCTGGTGAAATGTAAGCTTCTTGAAGGCAAGCATCAGTGCCTCCACCCTTAATTCCTAAGCACAGTTCCTAAGCTTTATTCAATGTTTGTTGATCTGAATCAAATCAAACCAAGGCCAGTGACACATTGGATCAAAATCTGTGAGGGACTCACTAATACTCTTTTTTCATATTTATATAAAAATGGAGGTCCTGTATGCAATTAAATGATAATTTATTAAAGACCCAATACATATTAAGTCTTCTCAAAAGCTAGACATGAATAAAATAGGATGGCAATAAGCTAGAGGCTATTCAGAGGAGGGCATCTAGTGTGGAGAGGGAGCTTAAGGTCACACTCATGTTTTAAAGGAGCTTATGCTTAAAGCATTTAAAGGTTGTATGCACAGATATGCTGGTTAATGTTTACCAATCTGATTTCTGAAAAAGAAATATGCACATGGAATATTTTTAAGTTTAATTTTCATAATTAACTATTTGCCCATCATTTCCTTTAGTCTAGAAAGTTAAAAAAAAGAAACAAACTAGAAATCAAGGCCTGATTTCTAGTTTTTGCTGATTTCTTTTATGTAAATTTTGACTGAAAATGTTTATCCATAGACTCTGGAGCCGGCATACCCCTGGCTATATGTCATGTTGTCAATGCAACAACATTATTTCCTTTACTATCCCTTTACTTGAAGTTAAATATCTATAAAGAAGTTGAAGGGGTGTGTGAGGAGATTGCTATATGCAAACTTAGGTAATCGGCAGTATAGCAATAGTAGGATAATAGGGCAAATAGGGGTTGAGAGCTGTGCTAGTAGAAGCAGCACTGATGCCAAAAAGATCGCATATACTTTTAATTCAACTTGATACTGAATCACAGAGTCTCCGAGTTGGAAAGTTTCACAAAGGTCCTAGTTTACATAATACCCCCCACCCCAAAGAACAAAACAACACAACAACCACAAAACTTGACAACATGCCTGACAATTGACCACCCAGTCCTCTTTTGAAAATCTTGAATCAAAAAAAATCTCAGGACAGCCCATTCTGATATCAAGTAGCCTTACTGGCTATGAATTTATTTTCCCCTTCTGTTGTTGTTCAGTCATATCTGACTACTCATGACCCCATTTGACCAGGGACTGATGCATTTTTGTCTTTGTGATGCCAACACCTGGCATAATACTTGGCACATGGTATTTTTATCATTCAGTTATTTCAGTCACGTTCAACTCTCTGTGACCCCATTTGGGGCTTTTTTGGTAAAGATACAGGAGTGGTTTGCCATTTCCTTCTTCAGCTCATTTTACAGATGAGGAAACTGAGGCAAACAGGGTTAAGTGACTTGCCCAGGGTCATATAGCTATTAAGTACCTGGGTCTGGATTTGATCTCAGGAAGACAAGTCTTCTAGATTCCTGGCACAATGTCCTATCTACTGCACCACTTAGCTGTCCATGTCCTCCCCTTTACTTTAAGCTTAAATTTGTATCTTGGTCATTTTCATCCATTTCACCTAGTTCTTCCCTCTTAGGCTAAGCATAAGTCTAATCCTTCTTAGATATGAGCACCCTTTCAATACCTGAAGACAGAAATCATGACAATCCGAATGGGTTCCACACCGTCTCATCTATAGATTTAAGCCCTTATTTATTCAATTGATTCTCATGTGGCATTATCTTAAAGGCTTTCACCATTTTAGTTGCCCTCCTTTGGAATGGGCTCTAGATTTTCAAAATCCTTCCTAAAATTTTTTATTCACAACTCAATCTAATACTATAGATGTGGTTGGACCAAGAGAGAGTTCAGGGAGACCAGTGATTTCTTATTCTAGAATTTGGCAAGCATTGAAGCTGAGACCTGGGAAAGACCTGGTTTCAAAAGGCCATGGTCTCCCACTGCATCCAGGGCCACCATCAGTCATCTTGGCCTATGTCTTACCACTGGAACCTGGTGACTCTACAGGAGAGATTGAGGCTGATGACTTTGCACAGCTCTGGCACACTTAAATCCAATTCACTTGGAAGTCAAGACATCACCCTCCTGATGTCATTGGTCCTCTTCAAGAATGAAGGACAAACAATTCTAGAATCAGTTACTTTCTCAACGCAACCTATTCAACAACTGATTATGAAGAACCAACTATATTTGCTAGGTACCATGGATACAATGTCAATAATAAAAGAGTCTGTGTCTTCAAGGAACTGAGGTATAGTTATCTATGTATATTTGCATATATATGTAAACAGCCACATATGTACAGATTTGTGTGTTATGTATATATGCCTATATGGTAACATATATTTATGTATGTGCATGTATGCATGTATTATGTATGTATGTGCATGTGTGTATATTTGTAGGGTTTGCTGATTTCCAGGGTGCAAATGCTCACACTGAAAATATAACAATTGGCTTTTGAGCCAGCAATTGAGTTTCCTAGGTTTTGTCTTATTAAGTATTTTTATCTTATCTCAGAAAAAGAGGCCATCTTTTTCAGAGGGAAGCAATAGAAATTTGGCTCAAATTAGTCATTATCTTTCAAAGATTTTTTAAAGGGTTCTTTGTTTTTGTAGCTATCTTAATCATCAAAGGTGTTAAGCAATTGATTCCATTTCCTTGAGTATTAAATTGAGGAGAGCTTGCATTTCTCCCAAGTGCCTCTAATGAAAAACTCTTTAGGAGATAAGGAGAATGTATTTACCAGATAGGCTTATGGCACAGTTCATAGATCAGAGAATCTGAGATTTGGAAGGGAGCTTCAAGGTGACCTAGTCCAACTATCCTCATCTTCAAAATACTCTCAGCCCATATAATTTTACTAGCAAAGAAACTAAGGCCCAGAAAATAAATAACATACTCAATCTTATCTAGCTCCTTAGCAGAGGAGCCAGACCCCAGGTCTTTTTTCTTTCCAGTTCTACTATATCATTTTTTTCTTCCCATATTACACGGAGTCGTTTGGAAACTTATGGTTCTGAAAGAACGGGAGATAAAACGTAATCTTAACTTGCTTCCTTAGTTGCTGATGACAATCAGAAGGAAGAACATGGTTCAGTGGAAATAATGTTGGATTTGGAACAAGAGTGTGGGGGTCCAAATTGTTGTTTTAGGACCTGTGTAACTTGGGTAAGTTATGTAGCTTCTCTGAATTTCATATTCTTTCATTTCATAGTCAAATGAAGTGGCTGGAGGTGATGATCTCTAAGATCCTTCCCAGATCTTCATCTATGGTTGACTATCCTATGAACTTCATGCATAGACGGCAGAAAGAAACAAACAGATTTTTTTAAAAAATAAGGATACATTCAATAGGAATGAAAGAAGCAGAGAAGGAGAGAAGAAAGTAAAGGAGGGAAGAAAGGAAAGGAGGGAGGGAGGAGAGGAAGGAACAAGGAAGGACATATTTATAAAGTACCTAACATGCCAGGATTGTGTTAAATGCTTTACAAATATTATCAGCTACAGGTTCTATAAATATTGGGCATAATTTCAAAATACAGATTAGTGTTTATGTACCTGTGATTAAAGGAATGCTAGGTGTCTAGGCAATTTAGCCCATCTGTAGAAAGGGTGGAATTTAAAGCTAGAAGAGAACCTACCCATAACCTAGGAAACCAAATTGCTAACCATCCAGAAATCAGATTTATTACCCTATAGTCTTATCACATATAAAGCTGGTATTTCTCAATTGAAGCATTGGTATCAGCAGTATTTACTCTGAATATGAGGAACAAGGCTATATAATGAGTATTGATATGTCCATTAGTAGAAGATGATGAGCACTCTTCTTTGGTGTGTTGTAATATCAACAGGGTCAAGTGAGGCAGAGACTCACAAATACAACTAAAATGACAAAGAATGGGAAACTTACTACCTCCACCAAGAAGTAGCCCCATATGACCTCATCCTGCGGAAAATCCTCATTTATCCTATGCTAGTTCCTGTTCCGCCTCTCCTAATCTCATCTTGCAATCCCCTTCACAGATGAGCATAACATCACTCGTCATTTTAGCTAAAATTTTTGCATTTAAAGGGGTTTTATATCTACTTCACATAAGTTTTTAAATGTCAAATTTGAATAAAAATAGTGTTGAATAATTTCAAGTAGTCTGCTAGATGGCCCACTGGATAGATCAGTGGGTTACGAATTAGGCAGATTTGAGACTGAATTCTGCCTCTGACACTAGCTAGCTAGCTAGAAAATCCTGGGCAAATCATTTAACCTTTCAGGCTCATTTTCCTCATCTGTAAAATGGGAATAATAATACCACCTACTTTCTAGAACTTTTGAAAGTATCAAATGAGATAACACACATAAAGTGCTTTGAAAAACAAAGTGTGATATGAATGTTAATTGTTCATTGAAAACTTAATTTCTCTTTGTGTTGTACAAATATTTCTTTTCTTCTCTAATATTCCTTTACCTTTTTAAAGAAGCAGCACCCTTTTCATGAACTAGCCATGGATAATAACTTCCACTAAAATAAATAAGTAAATATGCAAATATATGAGCCCTGAACTTTGAACCAGAATTCAATCCAGTTTAATTCAATTCAATAAATACTTCTTAAGTAACTGTCTACTATGTGCTTTGGCAGCTAGGTGACACTACTTAGTGGATAGAGGGCCCAGCCAGGAGTTAGGAAGACTGATCTTCCTGAGTTCAAATCCGACCTCAGACATTTACTAGATGTGTGACCCTGGGCAAGTCACTTAAGTCTGTTTGCCTCAGTTCCTCGTTTGTACAGTGAACTGGAGAAGGAAATGGCAAACCACTCCATTATCTGTGCCAAGAAAACCCCAAATGGGGTCAGGAAGTGTTGGACACAACTGAAACAACTGAACAACAACCACGGTGAAATTCACCTTGCATTGTATTTTTTCCATTGGTTTAGGCAGATGATTGGTGCATTATGTGTGAGCCTTTTCTCTCAGTCTTAGTTTCCTCATGTATACAATGAGGGGCTTAGGCTAGATCTCCAAGGACACTCAATCAATCAACAAGCATTTCTTAAGCATTTTCTGTGTGGCATGCCTAGTGGGAAGCTCTGGGGATACAAAGGCAAAAAGAAAAACAAAACAAAACAAAACCAAAGAAAAAAAAACAAATACTTGCCCTTACAGGTTTAAAATTGAGTGCAGTAGACTACATAAAAAAAAAATACAAGACATACAGAGTGAAAATGAAAGGGAATCTCAGAGGGAAGGGACTTGTGAAGGGGCTATACAAGGAATGATACCTTTCAATTCTGATATTCACTGATTCTGCTTATAGTCATTATAAAAAAGGTAAATTGCATTCCCTTTTTTTAGATGAACCTTTCAGGAACATGTCATGCTTCTCAAGCAACACATTTCCAAGTTGCTCAGAGAGCTACTGCTTTTTTTCTTTTTCTTTTTCTAGTGACCCACTATTTCCTAAACATTTTTTCCTTCACAAGAGGCATACCACCTGCTTTGAATCATTTCCCTTCCAGCCTGAACCTGGATACTTTTAATGTCAATGCAGAATGGCACATAAGTCACTGAGTTAATAAGCATTCTCAACAGTGCATTAGAAATGGAAAGAAATGCTCTCGTTACCCTTCTGCTACGTAGTATGGTCCCTGAAGTGTGTATTATTCTTATTCTTATTACCCAGTTGCACTGAGCTAATTTTCACTTGGCTAATTTGCAAGCCAGTTGATTCTCAAATCTCTCCCTCCCACACTTTCGCCTTGCTTCTCTAGGTGATACATATATGTATGTGAGTGTGTATACACATATATAGACCTATCTACATACAGATATATGAATATCCCTATAGGTACATGTAGCTACCTATCTATCTACAGACACATACCTGGTATAGAGTGGAGAGAGAGAGGCAAGAGATTGGGGGAGAGGGAGAGAGGAGACAGCAGAGAAAAAAAAAGACAGAGATATCCAAAAGCCCCAAGAAAGCTCTTAAGGACTTTAAATTGGTTTATTTTTGCAGAAGACATAAAAGCATATTAATTCTTATGCAAAGAAATGTTTCCATAAATAATTGCCACTCAACCACACTTGTCAAAATAAATATCCAAAAAAAAATATCTACTCACTTGCCTGAGTAGAGAATTACTTTATTGATGGTAATGGTGTTTCTTCATGCCCTGGTTCACTGATGTAGTAGGGCAAAGATATATCGTTCAGGTGCAAATGAGAGTAATGCAGAAATGGGAACACTCACAGGAAAATGGGAGGAAATTCCAGGCCATCAAAGACATCAGATCAAAGACTCACTGACAGTTTTAGTATTGTACCTCCTGGTCTCCTCATGGGATCTCTTGTCTTGAAACCCTCACTCTGGATCCAGACTTTCACTCTCAGCTAAATGTCTTGGACTTGGCATTCCTGAGAAATGCTAGATCCCAACCCATCCTTGCCTCTGGTTAAGGATGAAATCATGGACTCAGTTCCCTTTTACATGGGACACAATTCCCCTTCATGCTTACAAAATGGCCTAACGACCATCCAAATGATCTGCCACCACCCTTTGGAACCACTGTTCACAAAATTCCCATTATTAAGTGGCTTTCAGAGATTCAGAGAACATTGTTGGAGTAGGCACAATGTACCTGGGTGTAAGGGCACCATGTTAGAACATGCTTGATAATGACCATTCCTTGAAAAAAATACAAATGTCTATATTAACAGATGGCTATAGCCATGAGCATCTGAGAGGGAGACATTCTCTCCCTACCCAAGCATTCAAAGAATATTCTACCCTTAGATTTTTGTAAATACTTATGATGACTGTGGACCCGAACATCAGGCATAATCAGGTCCAAAAAAATCATGAGAACATTTAGAATCATTCTTAGGGCCCTTCTTATTATCTATTTGGCCTCGCTTAATTTTATTTTGATGACAGTCTTTTTTATAGAGGCATAAACATGCTGTTCCTTCCTTTCATAAAACAATTTATGATACTGCTTTTGTTCTTGGGTTCTACCAAAAGTTCTACTCCAGACCTTGATGTGGCATGGAGACAACTGTGAGTTGGTTTTTTTTTTACTTTCTTTTTTAAAAAATTTATTTATTTTCAGTTTTCAATATTTACTTCCACAAGATTTTGAGTTCCAAATTTTCACCCCGTCTCACCCCTCCCCCACCCCAAGATGGCATGCATTCTGAATATCCCTTCCCCTAGTCTGTCCTCTCTTCTATCTCTTCCCCCTTTCTCTTATCCTCTTCCCCTTCTATTTTACTGTAGGGCAGGACAGACTTCTGTGCCCCATTTCCTGTATTTCTGATTTCCAAGTAGCATGTGAAAACATTTATTTTAAACATACGTTTTTAAAATTTTAAGTTTCAATTGTTTTCACTTCCTCCCTCCCCAACCACCCTCATTGAAAAGGCAAGCAACTCAATATAGGTTATACATGTGCAGTTATGCAAAACACTTCCATAGCAGACATGTTGTGAAAAACTAACTCTATTTCCCTCAATCCTATCCTGCCCTCCCATTTATTCTGTTCTTTCTTTTGACTCTGTCCCTCCTCAGAAGTATTTGCTTCTGATTACCCCTTTCTCAATCTGCCCTCCTCTCTATCATCCCCCTGCTCTCTTGTCCCCCTCCCCCTATTTCCCCATAGGGTAAGACAGATTTCCTTACCCAATTGAATGTGTATGTTATTCCCTCCATAAGCCAAATCCTATGAGAATAAGATTCACTCATTCCCTCTCACCTGCCCCCATTTCCCCTCCACGGTAAGAGCATTTTCTTTTCTGTTTTTTTTTATGAGATAATTTACTCCATTCTACCTATCCCTTTTTTCTTCTCTGAATATAATGCTCTGTCATCCCTTAATTTTATTCTCCAGATATGACCCCTTAATCTTCAACTTACCTTGTACCCTCTATCTATCTATCATCTATCTATCTATCTATCTATCTACCTATATATACATATAATTTTTTCCCTCCAACTACCCTAATACTGACAAAGGTCTCATGAGTTATAAATATCATCTTTCCATGCAGGAATGTAAACAGTTCAACCTTAATAAGTATCTTATGATTTCTCTTTCCTGTTTACCTCTTCATGTTCCACTTGAATCTCGTATTTGAAAGTCAAACTTTCTATTCAGCTCTGGTCTTTTCATCAAGAATGCTTGAAAGTCCTCTATTTCACTGAATGACCATTTTTTCCCCTGAAGGATTATACTCAGTTTTGCTGGGTAGGTGATTCTTGGTTGTAATCCTATCTCCTTTGCCCTCCAGAATATTATATTCCATGCCCTGTGGTCCTTTAATGTAGAAGCTGCTAAATCTTGTGTTGTTCTCATTGTGTTTCCACAGTACTTGAATTGTTTCTTCTGGCAGCTTGTAATATTTTCTCCTTGACCTGGGAACTCTGGAATTTGGCTACAATATTCCTAGGAGTTTTCCTTTGGGGATCTCTTTCAGGAGGAGATTGGTGGATTCTTTCAATTTCTATTTTGCCCTCTGGTTCTAATATATCAGGGCAGTTTTCCTTGATAATTTCTTGAAAGATGATGTCTAGGCTCTTTTTTTGATCATGGCTTTCAGATAGTCCAATAATTTTTAAATTCTCTCTCCTGGATCTATTTTCCAGGTCAGTTTTTTTCCAATGAGATATTTCACATTTTTCTATTTTTCATTCTTTTGGATTTTTTTACAGTGTCTTGATTTCTCATAAAGTCACTAGCTCCAATTGCTCTATTCTAATTTTTAAGGAAGTATTTTCTTCAGTAATCTTTTGGACTTCCTTTTCCATTTGGCCAATTTTTCTTTTTAGGGCATTCTCTCTCATTGGCTTTTTGGACTCTTTTGCCATTTGGGTTAGGCTATTTTTTAAGGTGTTATTTTCTTCAGTATTTTTGGGGGTCTCCTTTAGCAAGCTGTTGACTTGCATCGCTCTCATTTCTCTTCTCAGTTTTCCTCTTCCCTTACTTGCTCCTCAAAATCCCTTTTGAGCTCTTCCAAGGCCTGGGACTGATTCATATTTTTCTTGGAGGCTTTGGATGTAGGAGCTTGACTTTGTTGTCTTCTTCTGTGTGTTTTGATCTTCTTTGTCACCAAAGTAAGATAATATAGTCTGACTCTTTTTGTGCTGTTTGCTCATGATGCCAGCCAATTACTTGAGTTTTAAACTCCTTGTTAAGGTAAGAGTCTGCTTCCAATGTGGAGAATGTACTGTCCCAGGTTTCAGGGGTTTATATAGCTGTTTTCAGAGATACTTGTCGGGACCCGTAAATTTTCAGTTCTTCCAAGGTGGTATGATAAGGGGCGAGGTGTTTACTCCTTTCCTGGCCTGTGCTGTGGTCTATTAGTGACCACAAACACTCCTTTCTGTCCTGGAACTGTGAAGAAAGTTTCCTGTTCACAGCCACTACAAGCTCCACTGAGCCAGTGCTCCTCCTCACCCCAAGACCCCAGTCCAGACCTGTGACCTAGATCCAAGCATGGGCAAAGCAAGAGATTCCTGCCTCAGCACCAGCAGAGAGAGCCCTGAAATCCCCCTCTGATCAGCCACTCGATTCCCCCTCAGTCTGTGGGCCAGAAGCTGGGGAAGCACCCCAGGGCCACCTTCTGGGGGAACTGGATCTGAGACCCCGCCTTCCTTTCTCAGCACCGAAGAAATAGACTTTTTCCACTGACCTTCTAGGTTGTCTTTGGCATTCCTGGATTGAGGAGTCAGGAAATTGCCACAACTGCCCAAGATTCAGTCCTCTGAGGCCTGCTCCAGGTTCACTGCAGCCTGCATGCCGAACTGTGCTGCACTCCCAGCCTTTCTGATCAATCGTCCGGGTTTTCTTGGGCTGGAAATTTGTTTCACTGTGTCTTTTTGAGGGTTCTGCTGCCTTAAAATTTGTTTAGAGCCATTTTTCATAGGTATTTGGAGGGATTTGGGGGAGAGTTCAAGCAAGTTGCTGCTTTCACACGGACAACTGTGAGTTCTTGAAGTCCACTCAAGTGTAAGCTCTGGTAGCTTCCATTTACTCAGCTAGAAGGGTTTTTTTTTTTTAACATAAAGCCAGACATAGACTGCTTCTGCTGTCTGAGATCAGCCTAGTTAAGGGCAGAGGATATCTTTAGTAGCAGATTGGCTGATGCACGTATTGGCCATAGTAAGCCATGTAACAGAAATTTAAAAAAAAAAAGAATCTATTACCCTGTGGCCTCCCCACGTCTATAATGATGGTGGAATTGTGGATGAGCTACAGGAAAAGGAAAGACTTGAAAGTCAGGAAACTGTAAGTATTAATTAAATGGTTGGTGCTCTAAACATGAGCACATCATAAAACAATTAAAGATATGATGAACTATTGAAGAAACTAAACCCCAAAGATGATTCCATTCTCACTATAAATTAAATCCAAAGACAGAGAAGTTGCCGCTAAATGGAAAGATGATTCACAGGCACTCCTTGGGAAGCAAATAAAGGTGTTTCATTGTGGACCCAAAGGTAAAAATACATAGGAATTCATTAACCACTCAGTCTTCCCTTGCACCGATCAAGATGGACATACACATAAAGATAACAGTAATAATTGTGGTTCTCATGTCAACATCTGATATAAAAGGATGAAAGAGTAAAGGCATTTTATGGAGAATTTGACAGGACCCTCCTAACCAAGTCAACCGATGCCTTCAAACTCAGAGAAAATATAAAAGACACCTAATGCATTCAGATGTTTCAGAAACTGAATACTTGCATAGTATAAATAATTTCTTCAAGAAGAAAGACTGAAAATGTTCTACATTTTGAGCACTGAATAGTATATGAAAATAGAAACTAATCTAACTACAGATGGTATGTAACCATTTACTGATGGGGGAGTCATTTCAGAATCAGCTGTCCTTGTTCACTCAGATTATCAACTACTTAGATCAAAGGTCAAAATCTACATCAAATCAGACAATGAAATAAAGTGAGATGGGGAAGTGATTGGCAAGTTGCACTCGTTCCAATCCATCTCTTTTGAACAAGCTGTTGACTCTGATAAATGGGAAATGGATATGTGTCTTTTTTTGTCAGATTTCTTATTGTTATAGTCCTTCAGAGCCACAGAGGTGAAATTAGAAGGAACTTGAATTTATCTGAGTACTGTGTTGGCATATATTTGTTCAGTCATTTCATCATATCTGACTCTTTCTTACTCCATTTGGGGTTTTCTTGGCAAATACATTGGAGCGGTTTGCCATTTCCTTCTCTAGCTCATTTTACAGATGAGGAAACTGTGACAAATGAGGTTAAGTGACTTATTCAGGGTGACCTACCTAGTGTCTGCTGCAGGACTTGAACTCATGTCTTCCTGTTTTCAGGCCAGCACTCTATTCAGATATTGTGTAGCTGACATACATAGTACTGGATAAAGCTGTAGAGAACAGGCCTATTGTACATGCACAGTTGAAGTCCAAATCTTCCATGGATACAAGCCCTTTTTATATAAATAAAAGCATCCCACAGTTGTTTGACTTTGTGAGGGAGAGGGGGGAACTAGGTCTCTCTAGCTCTTCCAGGTTGGAAGGGGGGCTGATGGCACTATTACTTGGCATAGGAGCTTTGATCCACTCTGTTTCTGAACTGGCTGGTTTGCTCCTCCTTAGGCATCTTGGTGCCTTTCTGTACCCCAGTCCAGGGTGCTCAGAGTACTAATCTCAAGCTTAATGAAGATACTTGACCAGATGTAGCACACTGCAGTTCAGAATGCCCAAGCTCAGGGATTCCACCAGCCTCAGTCTCCAGCAGGAGCAGGAGATTACAGGTGTGTTAGGCATATATTCTGTAGATAATTATGGAAAGAGGAGACAAGAAGTCCACAGTGGGAGTGTCTGGGCTGTATTGTGACCAGCACTGGTGAAAGGAGTATCCACATTGATGGTATCATGGTTCTATCAAAGTAAAAGTCACTGAGCTCTTATTTATCTGCACTGATACAGACAAGGATATAGGGCAATAGGTTCATGGATTTAAAGACATAAGGTCCTCACAGATCCAGCCTCCTTCCTTAATAGGAGAGATAAGTGATACTAAGGGAGGCTATATGATTTCTTCAAGCTCATAAACATAATAAGTAGAAGACTTCTCTGATTCGCACTCAGGACCTTTAGCTATAGAACTCTTTCTAATATACTACATAGAGATAAACTTTTTTTTTCTGAATTTTTTTTAATTGAAATAAGAATACTTCTTTCCTAGAAGTCTACCATCCTACATACAGGTATACTTTATTCTAATACAATTCACTTTATTGCACTTCACAGATGCTGTGGTTTTTATTGTTGTGTTTGTTTGTTTGCTTTTATTTTCTTTTTACCAATAGAAAGTTTGTGACAACCCTACATGGAGCAAGTCTGTCAGCACCATTTTTCTAATACCACGTGCTCACATCTCTGTGTCGCATTTTGGTAATTCTCACAATATTTCAAATTTTTTCACTATTATTATATTTGTTATGGTGATCTGTAGTCAGTGATCTTTGATGTTACTATTATAATTGTCTTGGAGTTCCATGAACCATGCCAAAATAAGACTGCAAACTTAATTGATAAATGGGCATGTTCTGACTGCTCCACAGATCAGCTGTCCCCATCTCTCTCCCTCTCTCCTTGGGGATCCCTATTCTGGAGACATAACAATATTGAAATTAGGCCAATTAATAATCCTACAATGGCCTCTAAGTGTTCAAATGAAAGGAAAGAGTCGATCAACATGGCAAACTTCATTATTTCATTTTAAGAAATTGTCACGGCTTCCCCAGGCTTCAGCAACCACCACCCTGATAAGTCAGCAGCCATCAACATTGAGGCAAGACCCTCCACCAGTCAAAAAAAAAAAAAGATTAGGACTCGATGAAGGCTAAAATGGTCATTAGCATTTTGTTTTTAGCAATAAAATAGTTTAGTTAAGGTGTGTATATTGTTTTTTAGACACAATAACATTGTATGCTTATTAGACAATAATATAATATAAACATAACTTTTATATCAGTAGGAAACAAAAAAAAATCATGTGACTCTTTATTGTGGTGGTCTGGAACTAAACCTGCAATATATATGCCTATGTATTTTACTTCATGAAGTATTAAAATGAATTTCTATTAAAATAGTACGGACCAAATGAAATTGAAGAGTGAAAGGGAACTCAGAAATGCACTGGGCTCATGGGCGAAGTTGGCCTCAGACTGAGAAATCACTACAGAAATTTCACACCACGGATGGTCAAGAGTTGATAATATGTTTGATTTTTATCCTTGAGAAAAAAAAACAAAACTGAAGTCTGCCAATTCTTTGAGGAGTTCATAGGAACATAGATTTAGAGCCTGGAAGAGACTCAGGAAGCCACTGAAGGCTTGGAAAGGCTGCCACTTGCCTAGGGTTATCCACCTATTAAGTGTCTGAGGAAGTATTTTGAAGTCAAATACTCTTGATTACAAATCCAAAACCCTATCCAGCTGCTTGGATTCGTATGCAGTTATTTGAATGACTCAAAGAAAGTTTTTTTTTTTTTGCTTCTTTAAGAAAACTTTATAGCACCATAGCTCCAGACCTAGAAATGACCTCAGCCGCTATCAAATCCAAACTTCTAATTTCACACATAAAGAAACTGAGAGCTTGTCACTTGCCCACAGCATCAAAGATAGGTGGCCGAGCCAGGAATGGGATTCACATCTTGCATTTCATCTCTACTGTCTTTTCCACTGACCCATACTGCCTTTAGCTTCATAATCCTGATTTCAAAAGACTTGGAATAAGGACTATTTAGTCTTTTTTTTTTTCTCCTCCTCTCTGTCCCACTCAAACTCTTCTGATAGGCTGAGGAAAAATAACCACATGATACATATTTTTTTTTAAACCATAATGCAGTTTATTGTTCAGAAAAAAAAATAGCAGTAGGAGAAAGCACTGAAGTATCCCTCTTGATTATTGCAATGGCTTCACCCAGGCTGCTCTGCCTCCCCCACTGAACACACATACAGTCAGCTCTGGGGCAGGATACACATGATACCATTTCAAAGACTGGCAGAGGCACATTTTAACAGGTCTCCTAAACAGTGAGCCATTTCAATTTCACACTGCAGGCTTCTGGTGTGATTTCACACGTGACAGACTCTGCCAGAGGATGAATTCACTTCTAGGTTGTTGTCAGCACCCCAAACTCTATGTGATCAAAAGACTTTTGGTAAGACATCAGGGCACAGACTCATGGGGGAAGCTGATAATGTCTTCATTTCCTTGTTGGTGTTTCCCTCCTTCTCAGTATCGATGGGGTTTTCTCTGGAATATAACTCCACCATTGACCTTGTTGTGCAAAGAATAAATGAGTTGTATATTCCCAAGCTCGAGCTGACAGCACTAGAGCCTTGAAAATGGCTCCTTCCCAACCAGTAGTACAATTAAACTCTCATTCTCAGAAAAGAAAACAGAGCTGTCTGCTGAAAGTAGTAAATACTGCAAGACTCCTAAATTCTGCAGGTCTTTGCCATGTTGTATTATTTCTCAGGAAGCTCAAGTTTTCAGATACTGCTCCACACACACAGTAACTCAGCACTCAACTCCCAATTTCAGGAAGCTAGTACATTACCAGGAATAGAAACTTGTATTCTGATTTTATGGGGTCTCCAGGGAAGCTATATTTCACATCTTATCATTCTATTGCTTGTCACAGGCCCAGACATACAAAGTCTGCTTCCTTCCCTTTTGGCCAAAGGGCAAGAAGCTTCTGACTTTATTCCCTACAGTATTACTTTTGATTACTTTGCAGAAGCTTGTTTACCAAGAGCCTACCCAGATCCGCAGAACTGAGGAGTGATAGTTCCAAGAGGGCACAGTGGATAGAGTGCTGGTCCTGGAGTCAGGAACACTGATCTTCAAGAGTTCAAATCTAGCCTCAGATACTTAGTATTTTTGTGACTCTGAGCAAGTCACTTAGCCCTACTTGCCTCAGTTTCTCATCTGTAAAATGACTTGGAGACAGAAATGGCAAATTGTTCCAGTATCTTTGTCAAGAAGACCCCGAAGGGGTCACAAGAGTTGGATAAGACTGAAAAGACTGAACAACAGCAAAAACAAAGAGAAGCTATCCAACACTGCAGGGACTTCAAATTAGTTACCTCCAGCAGACTTGGAAAAGAAACAGAACAGGTATACTAGCTACCACTAATGGCTTGTGGGGAATATCCAGGCTATATATGGTTCTGATAACACTTGTGAACAGAAGGACCCCAGAAAAGGGAAGGATACTATGCAATGCTTCTCTCTCAAATACTTATACCGTATAGACAAACATATGTAGGCAATACCATATTATGTAAAAAGAATAAGACTCCAATGGCAAACATCCCAGCACACAATTTAATTTTCACTCATCACAAAAGCAGTTTCTATAGATAATGGGAACCTGTAATTGCCAGCTTCAGAAGAATCGAAGATTAAGGCACCAAAGAGGCACTGGGAGCTTACAATGACCTATTTGTTTGGCAACATATCTGAATCCTGCTCTCCAGAAAAAAAAATCAAGATTTAAAAACAAAACAAAACAAAAACAAACAAACAAACAAAAAATGACAACAAAAGACTTCTAAAAGGGGAAAGGAGAAAAAACAGTAGGAGAGTCCTCAGTGAAAGAGGAAATACATTCCCTTGGAGTCAAGTTGTTGGTAAAGGCTTCATTTCAGTTGCAAATTTACATGACTTCTCATTGAGCTTTTCAATCAGGACCCCCTCCAGTAGGCCACAAAAGCCCCAAAGACATTCAGACAGTCCTTCTATGCTTCAGATGTGCTGAATGCAAACAAGATTATGACTTAAGGCACCTATTATTACCCTTAGGTAACTAAAGAGACTTTTAGAATTGACAATCTCTCAACCTTTAAGGAAAAAAATGGCTTCTCCTTGAATTACATTTCTCTACTAATCTTTATCATAGAACAGTGCTTGGCATATAGTGCTTAATAAAAGTATTTGTTCATTCATTCATTCATTCATTCATTCATTCATTCATTCATTCATTCATTCATCATCCATCCGTTCATCTTTACATTCCAATGCTGTTTAGGAGGGGTGACAACATGATGCTTGAGCGAGCCTTATTCTCCCCACTGGCTACCATTCCAGAGGGTCTTTGATTGTTCCCAGCAGGCTGCCACCTTATTTTGTCAGCCAGCCTCATTTTATTCTTTGGTATATTCCTTCATGCCTCTGCTTCCTTGCTTTGTTAATGTATGGTTCATATCATTCCCAGGGAGCACCAGTCTCATTAAAATTGTCTCCTGTTGCTTCAGTTCTGTCAACTTTAGTGGGGATATCGTTATCCCAGTGTACTTGTTGAACCACACCTACCTGTCACTGTTGCCCAACTAGCTGTGCAATAAACATAAAGAAAAGAGACTTATTAAATATGAAGGAAGTAGTTTTTGTGTATGAAAGATTTTGCATTTTTTTTCTTTTGTTTTGTTTTTTGGAAAGGCAATGGGGTTAAGTGATTTGTCCAGGGTCACACAGCCAGTAAATGTTAAGTATCTTAGACCTCATTTGAACTCAAGTCCTCCTGACTCCAGGGCCAGTGCTCCATCCCAGCTACTCCTGATCATGTGTTTTCTAATAGAGAAATGACATACATTTTCAGTTCCCAACAATGAAGGGTACTAATTAAATTACTCCCCCTCAATAAAATCTGTTTTTCCCCGATTAGTTATAATTGTTTAAGAAAGTTCAACAAATGTGAAAATGGTGCATCTGAAACACTAAGAGATCTGTATTCTGTCCTTTTCTCCTTATCTTAAAGGAGGAAGAAAGATCCCCACATGTCCTGGAAAGTGGATTTGGTACAATTTGCAAAAAGCAAATGGTAGACTGGATAATGCTCAAAGAGAGAATAATGACAACACATAGTGACTTCAAAAGTTTCAGACCAGATGTTTGAGGGGGGAACGAAGATGCCCCAAGAAGGTGCTCAGCTGAACCCTCCCAACATTCCCCTCCAAACAACCTAAAAATAATGTCTCAAATAGAGTTCTGGAGTGGCAGACCCCCCATAAAATCAGAGAAAATACTCTTCTAGCCAAAGACTATTTAGGAATTCAGAAAGAAAGATCTGTAACATGAGGATGGAAGCTGGCCTGGATCCCACATGAATAAAATACCAATGGTGGGACTAAGTGGTGGGTACAGCAGTTTGGAGAGCTCCCAAGGCAGAGATGATAAGGGCACCTGACAACTGGTCAGAAAAACACCACAGGGGACCCCTGTACTAGCACTAGATGCAGGAGCAGACAATGTTTGTCAACTCCATTGTCTATTCCCACTTCCAAGAAAAATATCAGTATAATTGACCAAATCAATAACAAAAAAATCAACAAAAATCTTGATTATATCAATAGATGCAGAAAAAAAATACAACTCATTTCTATTAAAAAACACTTGAAAGAATAGGAATCAATGGAGTCTTTAGAAATACTTAGTACTTTATTTTCCCCCAGTTACATGTAAAACAATTTTTAACATTCATTTTTTTTTTTAACTTTGAATTCCAAATTCTCTCCCTCAGTCCCCATCTCCCCATTAGGAAGGCAAGCAATTCAATATAGGTTATACATGAGTAGTCATGCAAAACATTTCCTTATTTATCATTTTGTGAAAGAAAACAGAACCCCCCCCCAAAAAAAAAACCTCTAGAGAAATTTAAAAAAGCAAAAAAAAAAGTATGCTTTGATCTGTATTAAGATATCATAAATTATTTCTTTGGTGATGGATAGCATTTTTCATCATAAGTCCTTAAGAGTTGTCTTGGATCACTGTATTGCTGAGAATAGCTAAGTCATTCACAGCTGATCTTCGTACAATATTGCTATTACTTTGTACACAGTGCATTTCACTTTGCATCAGCTTGTGTAAGTCTTTCCATGGTTTTCTGAGAGCACCCTGCTAGTCATTTCTTATAGCACAATAATATTCTACCACAATCATATACCCAATGTGTTCAGTCATTCTCCAATTTATGGACATCCCCTCAATTTCTAATTCTTTGCCACCAGAAAAGAGCTGCTATAAATATTTTCATACATATAGGTCCTTTTTCTTCTTCTTTTTTAAAATCTCTCTTGGGATACAGAGCTAGTACTGGTATTGCTAGATCAAAGAGTATGCATGTTTTATATCCTTTTAGGCATAGTTCCAAAGTGCTCTACAAAATGGTTAAATCAGTTTACTACTCCACCAACAACGCATTAATGTCTCATTTTTACCACATCTTGTCCAACATGCCTTTTCTGTCCTATTAGCTAATCTAATAGGCACCTCAGAATTGTTTAATTTGCATTTCTCCAATCAATAACGAATTAGAACATTATTTCATATGACTATAGATAGCTTTACTTCATCTGAAAATTGTTCATATCTTTTGGTCATTTATCAGTTGGTGAATGGCTCTCATTTTTTATAAAGTTGACTCAGTTCTGTATATATATCAGAGAAACTTGCTTCAAAATTTGTTTCACAGTTAATATTGCTAACTGTATTTCCCTCCATCCTATTTCCCCCATTTTTATTCTATTCTGTCTCTCTTTCCACCCTGTCCCTCTTCAAAAGTGTTTTGCTTCTGACTACCCCCTCCCTCAATCTGCTCTCCCTTCTATCACATGCCCCCCTCCCCTTATCCCCATCCCCTCCTACTTTCCTGTGGGGTAAGATAGATTTCTACACTCAATTGAGTGTGTATGTTATTACCTCTTTGAGCCAATTTTGGTGAGAGTAAGCACCCCTTTACCTTCCCCCTCTTCTCCACTGTAAAGTTTTTTTTGCCTCTTTATGTGAGATGATTTACCCCATTCTACTTCTTTCCCTTTTTCCCAGTATATTCCTCTCTCACCCCTTAATTTATTTTTTTAAGATATCATCCCTTCATATTCAATTCACACCTGTGCCCTCAGTATATATGTTATATATGGTTAGACATATATACATATACATATACATATGTGTATACATGTGCATATACACAATACATGTATGTGTATACATACATGTGTGTATATACACATGCACACATATACACATATACATAAACGCATATACATACATACATAAATGTGTGTATGTATGTGTGGTGTGTGTGTGTGTGTGTATACCTCTAACTGCCTTAATATTGAGAAAGTTCTTATGACTTCCATGTATTATCATCTTCCCATATAGGAATGTAAACAGTTAAACCTTATTAGGTCCTTTATTATTTCCCTTTTATGTTTACCTTCTTATGTTTCTCTTGAGTCTTGTATTTGAAAGTAAAATTTTCTATTCGGCTCTAGTCTTTTCATCAATAATGCTTGAAAGTCATCTATTTCACTGAATATTAATTTTTCACCCTGAAGGATTATATTCAGTTTTACTGGGTAGATGATTCTTGGTTGTAATCCTAGCTCCTCTGCCCTCTGGAATATCATATTCTAAGTTTTCCAATTTTTAGTGTAGAAGGTGCTAAGTCTTGTGCTATCCTGACTGTGGCTCCACAATAACTGAACTATTTCTATCTGGCTGCTTACACTATTTCCTCCTTGACCCAGGAGCTCTGGAATTTGACTATAACATTTCTGGGAGTTTTCATTTTGGGATCTCTTTCAGGAGGTTAACAATGACTTCTTTCAATTTCTATTTGACCTTCTGGTTCTAGAATATCAAGGGCAATTTTCCTTGATAGTTTCCTGAAAGATGATGTCTAGGCTTTTTGTTTTTTTTTTTTTAACCATGGCTTTCAGGTAGTCCAGTAATTCTTATTTCTCTTGGCTATAATTTCCAGGTCATTTTTTTTTCCCCAATGAGATAGTTCACATTGTCTTCTATTTTTTTCATTCTTTTGGTTTTGCTTTATTGTTTCTTGATTTCTCATAAAGTCATTAGCTTCCATTTGCTCAATTTTAATATTTAAGGAATTATTTTCTTCACTGAGCTTTTGAGCTTCCTTTTCCATTTAGCCAATTCTGCTTTTCAAGGAGTTTTTTTTCTTCATTGAATTTTGTGCCTCTCCCCCCCCCATTTGGCCAATTCTGCTTTTTAAGGCATTCTTTTCCTCATTGCCTTTTTGAATCTTTTTTTTTTTTTTTAACATTTGTCCCAGGCTGTTTTTTAGGTGTTATTTTCGTCAGTATTTTTTTTTGTTTCTTTTACCAAGCTGTTGACTCATATTGCATGATTTTCTTGCATCACTCTCATTTCTCTTCCCAGCTAATATAATAAAAATGATAACTCTACCTAAATTAATCTACTTATTCAGTGTCTTACCAATCAAAATACTAAAAATATTGTATAGATTTAGAAAAACAGTAAAAAAATTACCTGGAAATAAAAAAGGTCAAGAATATCAAAGAATATATGAAAAAAATAGGTGAAGGAAAGTGACCTAGTAGTTCCAGATTTCAAACACTATTACAAAGTCAAAATGATCTGGTACTGGCTAAGAAATAAAGTGGTGGATCAGTGGAGTAGATTACATATGCAATACACAATAGTAAATGACCATAGTAAGAAAGATTTAGGTTTTGGGGATAACAACTCACCATTTCAGAAAAATCGCTTGGAAAATTGGAAAGCAGTTTGTCAGAAATTAGGCAAAGACCAACACCTCTCACCATATAGCAAGATAAAGACAAAATGGATAAATAATTTAGACATAAATGGTAATATCATAAGTAAATTAGGGAAGCGTAGAAAAACGTTCCTGTCAGATTTTTGGAAAAGGGAAGAGTTTATGATTATACAAGATACGGAGGATTATGGGAAATAAAATAGATAATTTTGATTACATGAAGTTATAAAGCTTTTGCACAAACACAACTAATGCAGGCAAATTTCGAAGGAAAACTAGAACTTTGGGGAAAACATTGCAACAAGTTTGTCTGATGAAGACCTCGTTTCTCAAATATATTTGGAACTGAGCCAAATTTATAAAAAATAAGAGTCATTCTCCATTTGATAAATAGTCAAAGGATATGAACAGGAAGTTTTCTGAAGAAGAAATCGAAACTATCAATAGTTACATAAAAAATTGCTCTAAATCACTGTTGATTAGAGTAATGGATATTAAAACAACTTTGAGTTACCTCCTCATACCTCTCAGATTGACTAACACTTCACAAAAGGAAAATTACAAATGCTAGAAGGGATGTTGAAAAAACTGGGACACTAATTCACTGTTGGTAGAGTTATGAAGTAGTACAGGCATTCTGGAGAATAATTTCATACCAGGCCCAAAAAGATGTAAAACTGTGCATGCTCTTTAACCCAGCAATACCACAACTAGGTCTGTATCCCAAAGAGATCAAAGAAAAGGGAAAACTACCTGTTTATAGAAAAAATATTTATAGAAGCTCTTTTTATGGTGACAAAGAATTGGAAATCAAGGGGATACCCATTGACTGAGGAATGCTTGAACAAGTTGTGATATACGACTGTGATGGAATACTACTATAAGAAATGATGTTCAGGATGGTTTCAGAAAAACCTGAGAACACTTATATGAACTCATGCAAAGTGAAATGAACAGATCCTCACAGTAACAGCAATATTGTAATGATGATCAACTGTGAAAGACTTAGTTACTCTTATCAAGACAATGATCTAAGACAATTCCAAAGGACTCATGATGAAAAATGCTATCCATCCCCAGAGAAAGAACTGGTGAATTCTGAATGGAGAGTGAAGCATACTTTTTTTAAACTTAATTTTTATTCTTTATTTTGTGTGTTTTCTTTTGCAATATTGCTACTATGGAAATATATTTTGCACCATTCCACATGCATAATTGATATAAAATTGTTTGCCTTCTCAAAGAGCAGGAAGGGTAGCATGGAAGGAGAGAATTTGGAACTCATTTTTTTTAAAGAGTGTTAAACATTTTTTTTACATGTCATTGGGAAATATTTTAAAAAGTTCCAGACCAAATCAGTGACTACAGCTCAAAATGTCGAGGTCTTTGTCAATCTGTGCCACCCAAGAGAGGGAGAAATGAAGGAATCCAAGACACTCTGCATTGGTGTATCACCAGATTGCCCAGATTCCACCCCTGGTATTCTTCCAGCTGGGATGGTCAAAAACAGACTTCATACTACACATGGACAAATAAGAGGTAGAGAATTAACAGCCCCTGTTTTGAATTCAAAGCAATCTTTTTTTCTTGGGGGGGGGCTGCATGCACAGATTCATATGGAATTCATGTGAGTGCAAATAGGAGGGTTTGATTGCCTCTGTCATGATAATCATAAGAGTAATTGTTTGGACCACTGCTTGACCTTTCATATTAAATCAACCCTAGAAAATAAGACACACTCAGTTTTTAAGTTTCCAGTCCTTATAACCTATAGCTAGTTGCCCAGTGTCTCTTTATTGACTAAGTCAACTTTAGATGTCTTAACAAACAAAAAACAAAGCAACATCCATTTCATTAGTCTCACAAAACATTTATGAAATAGATTGTCTGGTCAGTTCCCAGGTAACACAAGTGTACAATTAAGCCTAGGCACTCAAGTCTTACTATACAGCCCCATTAATCAAACAAGAAAATCGTGGTTGAGTTTTAGAGATGACCTCTATTGAACCAAGAAAAACTAAACATAAATAAATTCAGTATGCTCATCTAAGAATATTCTGCTATTCCATCTCTCTGTTGAGAAAACAGCCACAATAACTAACAATAACAAAAATAGACAAATAACAACAACTCGATGATCTACAATTATACACAAATTTCTGTGTGGTATATTTAAAACCATCTATAAGCTGGTTACAAGCTACCTTTCCTGCCTCAATATGCATTACTCCCTTTTCTTTTTTTTTTTAGGCAATTGGGGTTAAGTGACTTGCTAGTAAGTGACAAGTGGTTGGTCTGAGGCTGGATTTGAACTCAGGTCCTCCTGACTTCAGGGCTAGTGCTTTATCCACTGCACCATCTAACTGCCCCTGTTACTCCCCTTTCAAGGTAGCCAAACTTTCACCTCCTTAATTAGAGCACTTCATCTCCCACCTCTATATCTTTGTCTAGACTGTATAGACATAACATATTTGTTACGTACTCCTTCCTCAAAACCCTGCTTTCCTTTCATCTCAGCTTAACTGTCACCATCTACATGAAAGCTTTCCTGCCTCTCCCCCTATTCCTTTGTATTTATTTGTTATATGCTTATATATGTTTTATACCTGTATACTTACTTATATCTTATATTTATTTTTATACCTGCTGCTGTCTCCACCAATAAACCACAAAATATTTTAGTGAAGGGATTGTTTCACCTTTATCTCTGTATCACAAATAATGCCTGGAAGAGATTAGGTGTTTAATCTGTGTTACTTGTTCATATGCCTCTGTAGATATCCAGATCTTTAAAAATGTCGTCTGCTAAATACATGGACATAAGTTCATTCATTCAGTGAACTTAGTTGTCTTATTTGGACCCTCCTTCACTTTTAAACTAAGCCCTGATATCTGTCTTTTTTGTACTTCATCTAAAGAGAACATAGGTTTGAAACTTTAATCTGTATCTTTAATTATTTAAAGGAATATGTAAAAGGAGGAGGTCAGGAATCAGAAGGACAGAGGCAGAGTCACAGACAGACAGACAGACAGACACACACAACACACACACACACACACACACACACACACACTCTCTCTCTCTCTCTTTCCCAAACCTTCTTGTAAACCAAAATCCCATTATTCAGCATTTACTTCTTAAATGTAAGAGAATGGTTGCTAGATAATGGTATCTAGAGCTAGAGGGAACAATAAAGACATTTTCTGAGCTAAAGTGATTTGTTCAAGAAAGCAGAGTCTGGAAGTAATTAAAACTCATGTCTTTTGATTCTTAACTCAGAATTTTTTTTGCTATGACATGCTTTCTTTTTGTGCTATCCATTAAAATAATAACACTGACAATAATGTCCTAGGCTGGACAAAACCTCTTCCAAGTTGAAATTATCATTCTCAGGGCCTGTTTGTCCCCCCCAATTATTATATTATTGTTGCTTACATCAATGCTAAGAATGTTTGAGATCACTTGGAACAGTCTCCTCAGGCAAAATACCCAATTAATGATTGCTGGTTAAGAGACCTTATCCATTTATTGATTTTTCTAGGCCCATGGTATCATGTGTGTAGGAAACTCCAGTTAGGAGTGTAGAACAGTTCTTAGTTCAACTGTCCCTAGGGGTCAGAGGACTGAGTGACTTGATCAGGGTCACATGGCTTCTGTATGTCAGAGATAAGACTTGGACCCACATGCTCCTGATACCAAAGTTGACCAGATATATGTCCAAGGCCAATCCCTTCTATTTCCTTCATGGAGTATCCCAGTAACTCTATTGATAGGGTCATGCATCATTCATTTCATTGTGCTCTTTTTTTTCTCCTTGAGGAGACGTTTTTATTCAGTAGTTGACTTCTTCACAATGCAATGATAAACATACTCTAATTTGTGTGTGTGAGTGACAGACATAGAAAAAGAAAGACAGAGTCAGAGACAGATAGAGACACAGAGAGGAAGAGGGAGAGGGACAGGGAGAAGGAGAAGGAGTGAGGATGATCACAATGGGCTTTCTATATTACTTCCTGAGCTATTAAATTCCACTCTCAGACAACTATTATTATTAAGAAGATATACCTGATATCAAACCCAAATTCATTGCTTTGCAATTTTTGTTCCTACCTTTGCCCTCTGGGGCCAAACAATGCAAGTCCAATCCTACTTCCACATGAGGGTCCTTGAAATCGTTTCAATCAGTTTATGACATACATGTCTTCTTTCCTCCAGATATTAATATCGGTATCTTATAGATGAGCAAACTGAGACCAGATGGTCAGTAACTCTCCCATGGTCACAAAGTTAGGCACAGAGAAGCCATTCAAAACTAAGACTTCCTGACTCCAACCATTATGTTGCATATTCTCTCTTAATTTATTCTGTATATACACAGAGATGGCTACATTTTCTTCCTTATAGGAATACAAGTGGTCTACTTGAAAGCCAGGATTGTTTCATTGTTTATGTATCCCTAGCACCTAGGACCAAGCTTGGCATATAGGGAAAGGGCTAGAGGCTGCCCTTGTGATTTATTTGGAATAGGGAACTCCCAGGTGATGAAACTCTCTCTACTAATGCAGGTCAGCATATTTTCTGCAATGTTTAGTCCTAGAAAGTTGCCTAGAAAACACTGAGATGAAAAATGACTTTCCCAGGGTCTCATGGCTAATATTCTACCTGCCACATAGTAGGTATATAATAAATGCTTTTTGACTAATAGGTGATGAATACTTATAAGGAAGTCCTATGATTTGAATTTGCTTTATGTTCCTACACAGACTAATGATTATAATAGGAAACCATCTGAGGAAGTTGACTGTAGTGGAAGGAGGAGTAGATTTGGAGTCAGAAAACTTAGATGAGAATCCCAGCCTTAATACTACCTTTCTGATGATCACTCAGTCAAACAACCATTGATGGCTGTGGGGGTAGAGGAATGTGAGAGATGTTATAGTGAGTCTAACCCCAGGCAAATGACTTCATCTATAAGCCTCAGTTTTCTCTTCTGTACTCAATCTATTCAGAATCCTCCTCCATCTCCTTCGCTCCCCTACTTCAACCTGGCAGGAGCAAAACTCTCAGGGATCATCGTACAGCATGGCCTTCCACACAAGGTGAGTCTTCCTGGATTCATTCCAAGGCAGCTTATCACTAGAGATGCCCCAAACAGTGGTTGTGCTACTTTAACACACAGCACAGTACCACAGCCTGGGTTTTCAGAAAAGCATTATGGCAGGAGCCAAGGGGAGGTTTCTGGTGTTCTCATCAAAGAGCCTATAATGCCAAAAGAGATACCCACCTCCTATCTTAGAGTCAGCCACAGAACTGGCGATTGTCCAGCCTGGAGGGCTGCCCAATCTCTCTGTCAAACCGCAGGCAGCCATCTCTTAGGGCTATGTAAACTCACCCTCCCCTCTCTGAAACAGAGGATCTCACTCACTTACCGCAAGTACTCCAAAGCCTCTTGGCTATAAAAGTAAAGAAAATGCACTTTAAATAATCAAGTGCCAACCAGTACAGTATGTAATCATCTTAAAGTGCATAAAAGCTGAAGCATATATATAGAGATCCATGGATAGCTTTAACTCAGTCCTTCATTTATATCTTTTGTCCCCCCTCCCCCTTTCCATTTCCTTCAGAGGGTAACAAAGTAACTCAGCTACCGTTTTCCCTCCTCTCCTAACAAAAGAGGCATCAAGGTCCCTGTTATGAGACCTGCCAAGGTCCACTTAGTCCTTGACATATCTCAAATGGATGCCAGAGAGGAACTGATTACAGGATTTGGGGAATGGAAGGTGTCATTCCACAACTGAATCTTTGTACATAGAAAGGAAAAGTTAATACATACACACATCAAAAACTGAATCTCTCACTCCTCTCTTTGTTTCTCTGTCTCTGTCTTTCTCTTTCTCTGTGTCTCTCCTTCCCTCCCTCTCCCATCCGGCAACACATTCTCTCTCTCTCTCTCTCTCTCTCTCTCCCTCTCTCTCTCTCTCTCTCTCTCTCTCTCTCTCTCTCTCTCTCTCTCTCTCTCTCTCTCTCTCTTTCTCTCACACGCGCACACATGCACACACACACACATACACACACACATCCATGAAGTTTCTCCCATAGTATGAAGATTCCTTTCCAAGCCTCATGTATATGCAGTATCTAGGAGGGCAAGAGCAGGGGCTGGATGCTAGGTGTCAGGGAGAGCATTCTATTTGTAAAGCATGACCCCACAGCTGCCTGTGCAAGCAGGAACAGATTTACACATAGAAAAAGACACAAGTTACTTGTTTTTTTCTGTTACCTAATAGACCTTGCCACTCTGTAAATAGTAAATCATTAATCCTATTCACCCAGATTGCTGCCTCTCAATTGCTCTACTAAATCAATGCAATTTCTATATATGTGTATGCGTGTCTATATGCATGCATGTATTTGTGTATACCTGCATATTTTTCGGAGCAGGGTCTGGGCAGATACAATTTCTCTTCCTAGTTAATATGTAGTTGATGCATAATCCAGTCCAAGAGTACCTTCTCTTATCCCACCAACCCACTCCCAGAGTGCTGAAGTTGCCGTTAATAAGACCAATGATAGCAATATTTGACATTTATACAGCCTGAAGGATTCCAAAAGGTTTCACCAATTACTGAACAGAGAGTTCCCAAGAGCCACAGCTCCTGGCATCCCACAGCCCACAGCAGTCTGGAGAGAGATTTTGCCCAAGGGCGTGTAGCAGATGCCCACTCTCTGAGACACGCATACAATGCCAGTCTATTAGTCATTTCCGAATGGATGGGTCAGTACATCAGTTTTTAAAACTGTATTAAAACACCCCCACTGCCACCCCCTACACAGGAACTCATATGCCAGCCAGTCTTCTTTGAAAACCTGAAAGGCTGATTGTCCAAAACAGATTTCCAGCAGGGGCTGAAAGCTCTTAAGATGGTTAACCATAACCTGGTAGACTTTTGGACAAATTAAAAGCCTTTAAACCCTGTAAGACAAGCTTCATCTCTGTACAGTTGTTGATGTGACTGAATTTCCCAGTATAGGCATCTAGAATCCAAAATCTATCACCTTATGATTTATCCATATCATAAGGGAGCTGACCCTGAAAAGTATTTAAATGGTGCGAATTTGAAATGGCCTACAACATTGACATATAGACATAAAATCGATAAGAGCTTCAAGAAATCATATAAACCTGCTGGTACATAAAGAATGAGGCAGGAATTTGTCTTGGTGGGATACACATAGTCCACTTTATCACAAGCAACCCAGGCAGTATTTTCTTGGGGAAAAATAATGAAGAACAAGGAGAATAAAAGTAAAAGAAAAACAACAAAAAACTTTGGTTTCTTTGAATCATTTGACAAGCCAAAGAGTCATTTTGCTACTTAAAACAAGCAGGTTCTATTGGCTCATAACTGTTTTACTTACATGCAAATGTACGTTAAAACCCAATCCCCACCCCACTCACCAACATCATAAAAGAATTAATTCACTTACCCAAAGACCAAGGCATCCCAGTTCCTCCCCACCTGTGTGAATTTAGCATTTATAGGAGGCAAATTTGCCAATTCAGGCTGACAACATTTAGGAAGGTTGGATGCTTAACCTAATTGTTTGTTGATTCAATTCAGAACTAATGAATGCAGCTCCCCCTCCCCTTCCCCCTCTTCTGACTTGGGTTACAAAATAGTGGACCCTCCTGATTTGCATTCTCCATTGAAGCTGAAGGCAGTCTGGCTGCCAACGGGGTATCGTGTGCAGAGTTCTCAGACAGGTGCTATAGTTCATTATCATGAACATCTGTGGAGACCCAGGCCAGGTTCCTGTAGCTACTAAATAGGCATGAGAGGAGAAAGGTTCTTGCTGAACCTCCAGCCAGGCACTATGACAAAAAGTATTTGCAATCATCTTTGCAGATATGCATACATTGACTCCTGAAGGTTAACTGAAACTTAACATGCATTTTGCATAATTTGGTTATAAATATGGATCTATATGCAAATTTGGTATGTGGCTCTCTGGGAGGATTCCCATATACAGTGGTTGCTCTTTCATGATGGGCGGGCTACATCTATCCTAAAAACAATAACAACAAAACAAAGACAACTTGCTAACTACCTAAACTCTGGAGGACATTGGGACTTTTCCAGTGTTAATCAAATAGACCATTAATATCTCTCTAGAAAGGACTCTTTGTTCTAGATGGGAGGGCAAACTGGCTAAAATATCTGTCACCTCCTGGATCAAATGAGGTATTTATAAAGCTCAAAGGAAACCATAAAGAGCTACATAAATGTTAGCTTTTATTATCACCATTATTATAATGATCATCTTCACCAACATTAATTTGATTAATTTGGCTGGTCACAGGGATTAGACAACTGTCCCCATCCTCATTAACTGCTTTGCCCTTACCCCCAAGGGAGTTACTGGGTCCTTGGAAGAAAAATTGACTCAGTAGTGAAGGATGATGGAAAATGTATATCTATGGTGCCAAGGTATCCTCTCAAAGGTCATTCAGTCCAATCCCTTCTCAATTACAGGTGTGCAAACTAAGACATAGGATGGTTAAGTGGCTTGCCTACTGTGCCACAGCTAATAAGTGTGTAATGTGGAATATGAACTTTATCCTGATTCTGAATCTAGCCCTCTACCCAATACTCTACATACCTGCTTATATTCCCTTCAGTTTTCCTGTAAATGTTGTGGTTGTTTCCCCTAAAGGGTCAGCTCTTCCATATTGTTTTAGGGACAGATATGGATAGGGCTATAGATTTAGAGCAAAAAGGGTCTTAAATGTCATAGCATCAAAGATTTAGAACTGGAAAAGACCTTAGATACAATCCAGTTAAAAGCTCTAACGCTATAGAAGAAGACTTTGAAATCCAAAGAAGGTGATTCATCCAAGATCACAACAGTGAATGATCCAGGATTTGGACTTTGATCCCTGGACTCTGAATCCAACCCTCATTCCAAACTACCATGGTGGATAATAGCAATCATCTAGTTCACCACCTTCCAGCCTTATTTTATAGAGAAGGAAACAGAAATGAACAGGTTAAATGATCTTCCCAAGATCACGATGACAGTATAAACATAGCAAGGATTGGAACCTAGGGCTTGTGATGCTGCCCCAAACCTATCTCCAATCTTTCATAATATTTCATTGGTCTAGAAGCTGTCTAACAGTCTTTACATTTCTTTGCCCAATATTGGGATACTCTAGACGTAGATCTTTAAGAAAAGCCATTTGACAGGACTTAAAACTCAGAGAACTGATCAAAGAAGCCTTTAAAGTGAACACACCAGGTCTAGTCCTAGTTCTATCATTGTATAACTTTGAGGAAGTCTCTAGACCACCATGCATGGGCCTTAATTTCCTCTTGTGTGTACAAAAGATATAGAGACACATTTGAACTACATAATCAGAGTTGGAAAGGAACTTAGAAAGCACCTACACACACACACACACACACACACACACACACACACATAATCTTAAGGAAACCACTCAGTAGCACATTTTTCTCATCAGTAAGTAAAGGAATTGGGATTTATCAAATGAATTTTATACACACACGCACACGCACATATTCGTATGTGTACACATACATACATATACATGTGTACCTCTGGGTAGGCACATGTGTTTATATATGTGCATATGGTATATGTGTGCATATATACATTGTATATGTGTATGTATACACATACATACATATATCTGACTTAATAGATCTCATTGCCTCAGTAGCAGTTTTCTTATTGGTGAATTCAATATACACACATATGCGTGTGTGTATATGTATGCGCAGATAGGTATATGTGCATATACTCTATAATTATATAGATATATGTTAATAGACTTTATTTGATAGATCCCATTTCCTCAATTAACTGAGAAAACTGATACTGTAGTTTGCTGTACTTCTACTGTAATCCCAAGATTACTGTTAATTAGTAGCAGAGTGATGACTTGAATGCTGATCTCTGGATTTAGTCCAGTTCACTCTCCATTACAATGTGCTTCCCTAACCAAATTTAATGAATTATGATTCATTTCATAGAATTGTTACAATGTTGCAAACTTTAAAAATAACTTCAATTAGGAATACATATATATGTATGTTTTATATATATATATATATATAATACATATATATGTATGTTTTATATATATATATATAATACATATATATGTATGTTTATATATATATATATATACATATATATATATATATATATATTTGTGTGTGCATGAATTGGAATTTGTGAGTAATCTAGTCCAACCCTCTAAATTTATAGATGAATAATTAATGGAAGCTCACTGAAATTAAGTGACTTGCTCAGGGTCACACATATAGTCAGTGGCAGAATCTTTTTCAAATCCAGTTCCTGTGACTCCAAGTTAATATTCTCTCTGCTGCACCAAATTAGCAAAATTCATTCACTTTTGACATGCTAGTTATATTGTATTTGGTACATTTTCTGAATTTCTCCAGCTCTGTTCTGGTTACCAAAGATATTAACATAAAAAAAAAAATCTTGGTTGGAATCCATCTGCTTTTGCTGTTCATTCCACTACCTGAAGTCTCAGCTCTGTCATATCATAATTAGTTTCTATGGAAATGATTATGTCATCAGAAGCTAGGAATCTAAATTCTATTTTCATGCAAATATCTTTTCAATGGGAATGAAATGAAAAGAAATACAATAAACAGAAAATATTTAGTCATCAGATCTGTGATTGGTGAGGGAGAAGGAGAAGGATTAAAAAAGGATGGATGTTCTTGAAAATGTTTTCCTATCATCCGGGACATGTTCGTCTTTAAGTAGCATGAATGTATACTGAGAAAGCCTTCACCTCTGGGCTTCCTCCTTTCACTGTCTTGTGCCCAAGGGAACTGGAGAGGAGAAGTCTATGGCTTATCTTTGGTCAATGGCAGATGAGGACAAAAAGTTGCTTAGGGATACCGGGGTTGTTTTTTTTTAGTAAAGTCACTGGATGAAGGATGAAGAATCCTTCTGGAATATAGATAGAAGTTGTTCCTAAAGGTTCTGTTAGGGAAAGCTTCAGTTAAGAAGTTGTTGGGCTTTTTGGAATATTCAGAATAGTTCTAAGAGCAAACACTTCAATGACTAGGGGGATGGGCCCTGCCCCTTATAACTTATATGACCTTAAGGAAATCTCTTCACCCCATCTGGATCTCAGTTTTCTCACTTATACAAGGAATGCAATGAACTACATGATCCTAAGATCCTTTTTCAGTGGATAGATTCTATGGTCTCTAGTCTAAGATTCCATACAGTTCTCTTCCTGTTCTGACATTCTGTTTTCTATGCTCAAAGGCCCATTTCGGATATAATATTCAATGTACTAAAGTCACTTCAGACTCTAACATTCAATGTTATTTTAAGGTTTCCCCAAATGGCTGAACCTGTTGCAGTATATGATCATCATGGACTCTACTATCATGCTACAAGAAATAAGTAGCGGGATGATTTTGGAAAAACCTAAAAAGACTTAAATGAACTGATGCAGAAGTGAAGTGAGCAGAACCAGAAAAAACATTGTACACAGTAACAGCCATATTGTATGTTGAACAATTTTGAATGACTTAGATATTCTCAGTAAAATAATAATCCAAGACAATCCCAAAGGACTCATGATGAAAAATGCTATCAGCCTCCAGAGAAAGAACTGATGTCATCTGAATATACACTTCAGCATGCTTTTTTCCCCTTCCTTCCTTCTTTTTTTCTTTCCTTCCTTCCTTCTTTCTTTCTTTTTTTTCTTTCTTTCTTTCTTTCTTTCTTTCTTTCTTTCTTTCTTTTTTCTTTCTTTCTTTCCTTCCTTCCTTCCTTCCTTCCTTCCTTCCTTCTTTCTTTCTTTCTTTCTTTCTTTCTTTCTTTCCTTCCTTCCTTCCTTCCTTCCTTCCTTCCTTCCTTCCTTCCTTCCTTCCTTCCTTCCTTCTTTCTTTCTTTCTTTCTTCTTCTTTCTTTCTTTCTTTCTTTCTTTCTTTCTTTCTTTCTTTCTTTCTTTCTGTCTTTCTTCCTTTCTTCCTTTCTTCCTTTTCTTCCACAAAATGACTAATATGGAAATATGTTTTATATGATTACACATGTATAACTTATATCAGATTGTTTACTGTCTCAGGGAGTGGGGAAGGGAGAGGAGGAGGGAGAGAATTTTGAACTCAAAATTTAAAAAAAAATGTTGCAAATTATTTTTCATGTAATTGGGGAAATATTTAAAAATAAAGTTTGGACATTATGTATTCTCTATTATAATGTATCTTCAAATTCTTTTAGCCTATGTTTGAAGTAGCCTTCTAGCTCTGTTATTGTGTTGTCTATGATTTGATGTGTGAAGTTTCTGATGCTGAATCCATTTTGCAAAAGACAACAGAATTAAGGATTGTGTAAAGAGAAAGGAAAGATGAGTAAATGTAGAGACTGCTGATACATTTAATATAAATTCTAATTCCTTCATTTTAAGAAGGATAAGGTTCTAGAAGCAAATCCCTGTCATCCAAACGCTAACCCCAGCCAAATACCCAGTTCTGCCCTTGGTAATTTCACTAGACTTCTGTACAAAATAGCCTAACCAAAATGATTATTCTTATTCTTTATTTAATACTAATTGTTCTTTCACTGGGGGACTTACCATAAAATAAACATCTACAGCAGTACAAATGCCCCCTCTGACTGCTTTTATAGAAGAGATGTGTTCTAGCATAGCAGTCTTTTAGAAAATGTAATGTAAATGCCCACTCTTCTAAATTTTGTTCAAAGCTTCCTTTGGTTTATATCTTACAATATAAATTATATCAGTCAGTCAATCAATCAGAACTTATTAGGTACCTAATATGTGCCAGGCATTGGAGATAGAAAGAGAAAATTGGAGCCAGCCGGCAACATCATGATTACTTACAGACATTGCCATGTAGCACAATGAACTGCAAGCTAGAAGGAAACTCTGAGTTCATAAATCCTTTGATATTTCAGATGATGAATCAGCTGCTTGGGGAGAAGAAATCATTCAAATTTACAAACTAATTCATGGCAGAACTGTAGATAGATACCATCACAGGGCTCTCTTGTCTAATGTCCTTGGCTCTCAGGTTGCAACATTTTATTAGCTATATTTTGTTCTGGAAATGGGGAGAGGGAGTTTTGAAGCCAGCCTCAATTTGCCTCTGTAGTTTCAGCCCATTATTAAGCCTTCTTTCACATGCCTTTCAGATGCTCACTCTTAAATAACTAAAACGATTGTCATGTCTTCCTCAGCCCTCTCTTCTCCAGGATAAACACCCCTATTTCTTTCAACTGATCTTGACATGACATGATCTAAAGGCTTTGCAGCATTTTGGTTTTTTTCTCCTCTGTTTCCTCCATGGTTTGCTGTTTCCTTTCTAAAAAATGTGCAACATAGGACAGAACACAATTCTGCACGCATATTCTGACTAGTTTAAAATAGAATAGAATTATTATTTGCTTAGCCTCAGATATTGTAATTATCTATAGACCCTAGGAATGGATTAATTTTTGTTGGTTCTATATGACAGAGTTTGACTCATTTTTATTTGGCAAACTTAAAATCCTCAGATCTCCCTTCTTTCCTGAAATGCTATATAGATATGATTTTCCCATTCTGTACTTCAGAGCCTGATTGCTTGAATCCAAGTATAAACCTTTACATTGATTCTGATTAAACTGGACCTTATTAAATTTGGCCCAATCAGCTAGTCCACTTTTTTATTTTAAGATAACACAGATGAAAAATTCTCAATAAATATTTAATCAAGAACTTACTATTACTGGAAAGGAATTAATACAACTCCCCAAAGAGTTTAAGATAAGGGAGCAGCTGAAATAGTAGACAATATGCCTCATTAAAAGTTTAATAATGATTATAATTACAGTGACTATAATCAGATAGAAATTCATTCAATGTTAGCATTTTTTCCAAGGTAGTGTACTCTTTCCATGGACTTGATAACACACAATACAACTTTCAAAAGAGGAGGAGGATTTCTTAATAGCAGAGTACATTTTGTATCTTGGTAAAGCTTCCAAATGTGACATTAATCTTTAATGCTCTGCTGGCCTCTTTTATTCCCCATGAAGCTGTTTTTCGATATCACAGGGAGGAGTGAAGAGGTAATGGTGAAGAAATCTCCCAATTGGAGCCTCTTTAGAACTTCCCTGAATGGTAACTATGAAAGAAGCCTTGATTTTCCTATGTTGAGAAAGTAATTCACTTGTCTTTTACTTGTCTTAGATCATCAGAATCCAGGTTCTGCTAGGAAATATTAGTAAAATGGTATCTCCCACTGAGACCATTTATCGTTAAAGAAATGAAATAGAAAGAAGAGTTGAAAGTCAGAATGTGTGCTATGGTGGCAGAAGATTCAACATCTTCAGATGATTTCTTTTTTGTGCTTTCTATCAAAGAAATAAGAACATTTACAAAGAAAAGCACACCACAAACACACACATAAATAAACCCATTGCTGGTGTCTGTTCTAGACTACCAACCAAAAATACTTGACTTTATGTTGAGATGCATATATTGATTTTTTTTAAACTACTTAGGTAATCTCTCTCTTTCTTGGGGATTTCAATGGCTTTGCTTTCCCCTATATGTATATGTAAACATGTACATAGACACATAGATACGCACTCCAGTATGATATACACAGAAAGGGAAGAATCAGCATCTCTGTAATTACATTGTGTCTAAATCATGATTTGTTACAGAAATGACTTAGCAACAGATGCAGCCCAGGAATAGCCATACTAATGTTTTCACTCCACTACTTAGTAAACTCAGACTTTAAAGAAATTGAATGCCATTGCAATATAAAAAGATCTCTGAAAAGGAAAAAAAAAAGGATTAATTAAAGTTCAGATTTTCCAAAAGCAACATTTATGTAGTGTCCAACGTTTGCTTGGTGAGCACTGTATGCTATATCATTAGGACAATGGTTAATAATGGCCCTGTTGAAAAATATGGGTGAAGAAAAAGGAAAGTGAGCTCTGAAAGTGAACCAAGAAACTCAGTGTCATGGAAGACAAAACATGCTAGCTTATTCAATTCAACAATTACTAGGTACCTACTATGTGTCAGACAGTATTGTAGGTACTGGAGATATTCCCTGGAGCATATTTAGTGGTAGAATGGGAGGTATATACTGATGAGGAGAGAGAGGGAAGGAGAGGGAGGGAGTGATATGTATATGGAGAGAGAGAGAGAGAGAGAGAGAGAGAGAGAGAGAGAGAGAGAGAGAGAGAGAGAGAGAGAGAGAGAGAGAGAGAGAGAGAGAATATCTTAAATACAAAGTAATTTTTGAGGAGTCAATGAAGTGCCTGTATTTTTCTGAATGGGGTGGGGAGAGAGGATCAAGAAAAGCTTTGAGTAGTAGGTGGTATTTAAGTTGCACCTTGAAGAAAATTAATAATTCAAGAAAAAGAGAGGAACTAGAGCATTCTAGATGTCAGGTGACAGGCAGTTGAAAGACAGAATGCCCTGTATGGGAAAAAGCAAGAATGCTACTCTGTCTGGAACACTGAATGAAAAGATGAATAATATAGAGTAAGCCTAGAGAGATAGATTGGAATAAGCTTTTGAAGAGCTTTAAACATGAAGCTGAAAAAAAAATGTGTATGTTACTCTAGAGTAACCAGATTTTTAGTGTAGGGGGATGGTATGATCAGACCTGTGTGTTTGGAATCAGTAAGAAAGACAATTAGTTTCTTCTCCCCTGTCCTTCAATTATAGTTCCAACCAAACTGCCCTCTATCAACAGTCCCCTCTATCTCAGCCATTAGGCTTCCTTATTTTGAAGCAAGCATAGTTTTTAACAACTCAGCACATGAGTTATATTTTGGAGGAATATCCCAAGCAGATTATATCATTTAAGAGTCAACAAAACATCATGGGAAAGGCAATAACTTTTGGAAGATCTGAATTTGAATCCTGATTCTGCCATTAACTAACTATACATAGGCTTTAAAAGTTCAAACTCGAAGTTGTGGTTTAGTTTCTGAGAGGCAGTCCTAAATTCTTTGTTTGGAAAAAAAATTTAAAGTAATCTATTGCAGCTGTGCAAAAGTGAAATGGGCTGCCCCAAGGAGAATAGAAAGGGGACTTGGGATCATGTGCAGGTTGGATTGTATAGCCTCCGAAGTCCCATCCAACTCTGACATCCTTTGATTCTCTACTAGTAGGTAACTAAGGTATCTTTTATAACATGAGGGACTTAAAACAATTTATCTCTAAAGTCTCCTCCAGCTCTGTAATTCTGTGAAAGAAGGGGACAACACAGAAGTCAGGATTTTCAGGCAGTAATTATGTTTACTTAGACCAAAACCTAAAAAAATATAAGGACTTAAACCTATTGATTTGATTCTCCCCACCCCACCTCACCCCACCCACCTCTCCAGGCATGGTGATCTTGATTCTCTTTCTGTATTAATACTGGTGACAAAAATACAGCATCTTCTTTCTAGTCATAGAAAACACAGTTTGAATTAACTGATTTTGTTTTACAGGCACCATAGAGTCAAAGACTTACAAAACATCATAGTTGGAGGTGAACTCAGAGCTCATCCACCACAACCCAAATCTAGAAAATAATTCCTTCAATAAGAAGAAAATTTCTGACTGTGTTGGAAGTCCCTCCACTAAGGAAAAATCCAAGGTAGCCCATTTCACTTTTTGATAGCTGGAATTACTAGACAATTTGTTGTTTTTCTCCTGAAATCAAGCCCAATTCTTCTTTTTCAAATCTCCCAAATATCAATTAATTTTTCCTTTTTAAACTTTTCCACTCTGCCCCAGGTCAGGCTGTGTGTTTTCTTTCCCATTAGATAATAAGCTTGCTGACAGCAAAGGCTTTCTTTCTTTCTCATATTTGTATCTTCATCACATAGCACAATGCCTGACACATAGTAGGTGACTGATAAATGCTTATTGACTTTTCACTAATTATGTCATGGAATGTTCTCCTTCCTCCATGTTAGGAACATTCTCCCCTTCCTACTCTTTCTGTTGACCTCCTTGGCTTCAAGTTTCAACTAAAATCCCATTTTCTAAAGGAGGTAGAATCCTAACCCCTCTTAACTCCAGTGTTTTCCCTCTTTTAATTACTTCCTATTTATCCTATAGATAGAGTGCTTTGCTTATATTGGTTTGCATGCTGTCTCTCTCATTAGATTGTAAACTGCTTGAGGGCAGGGTAACATCTTTTTCCTCTTATATCCCCAGTGTTTAGCATGGTGACTGGCACATAGTAGGTACTTAATAAATATTGATTGATCGATGTAGGACAAAACAAAAAAAATATTACTCTTCATGTGACATCCCTTGAAATATTTGAAAATATGTATCATTCTTCACCTAAATCTTTTCTTCTTCATGTCCAAGTTCCCCATTTCCTTAAGAAAAAATCCTTAGTGTTCATGAACTCAAGGTCCTTTACTATTCTGATTATCCTATTCTAAATATTCTCCAGGTAATCAATGGCATTACAGCATAGGCAATAAATAGTAGAGATAAGGCTCAAGCCCATAGTCCTTTGACTCCAAATAGAGTTTTTTGTCCCCTATCTACCTACTTAGTCTCCTGGATTGCTAACAGAGCATAGTTTTTGATTGTTTTGTTTTGTTTTACTAAGGAAGGGATTTTTCCTTCCTGAATAGAAAACTGTTTAATGTAGATGTGACCTTGAGCAAGTCTCTCTACTACTCAGCCTCAGTTCCCTCAAATATAAAATGGTAATGTAGTAGTTGTTGTTGTTCAGTCCTGTCTGACTCTTTATGACCCCATTTGTTTTTTCTTGGCAAAGATAATGGAACGGTTTGCCATTTCCTTCTCCAGCTCTTTTTACAGATGAGGCAAACAGGATTAGAATGACTTGCCCATGGTATGGGAATCTATCTTACCCTACAGGAAAATAGGGGTGGAGAAGGGGGCAAGAGAGCAGGAGGATGATAGAGGAGAGGGCAGAGTGGGGGAGGGGGGTAAGCAAACACTTCTGAGGAGGGACAGGGTCAAAAGAGAATAGAATAAATGGAGGGTGGGATAGGATGAAGGGAAATATACTTAATTTTTCACAACATGACTACTCTAGAAGTGTTTTGCATAACTACACATGTATAACCTGTATCAAGTTGCTTGCCTTCTCAATGAGGGTGAGTGGGGAGGGAGGAAGGGAGAAAATTTGGAACCCAAAATTTTAAAAACAAAACTTAAAAAAATTGTTTTCACATGAAACTGGAAAATAAGATATACAGGAAATGGGGTGTAGAAATCTATCTTGCCCTACAGGAAAATTGAAGGGTAAGGGGATAAAAGAAGAGGAGGAGAAATAGAAGGGAGGGCAGATTAGGAGAAGGGTTATTGAGAATGCATGCCATCTTGGGGTGAGGGGAGGGATGAGTTGGGGAGAAAATTTGGAATTCAAAATATTGTGGAAGTGAATGTTGAAAACTTAAAATAAATAAATTTAAATAAAAAGAAGAAAAAAAATGACTTGCCCATGGTCACACAGCTAATAAATAAGTCCATATGAGGCCACATTTAAACTCCAAAAGATGAGTCTTCCTGACTTCAGATCCAGCACTCTATTTACTGCACCACATTACTGATGTCCATATTCTCTAACTCAGAGGGTTAATGGAAGTAGAAGATGTTAGATAATGCTTTTTATCAGAAAAGGAACATTTGGGGATCTGATCCTAACTCTAACCTGTATTCAAGTGGTGGAGCAAACTCAGGCACCACCTAGAGTTTTAGCACCTTGGCCATATAATTTCTCCTTTCGGGGCCTTTACTTCCTCATTGATAAAAGATGAGCATTTCCTTCTCAGATCGTATCCTCTGACTGAATCACCTCTGACTTCTTATCCAACTCTCACATAATGTGTTATATATTCTCAGAACATTTCCAGGTCTAAAACTCTTGCCTTTTGTCATCTTTGACAGCCTTGAAGTTTCAGTCTTGAAGACTTCCTACATTCTTTGTACTGATCCCTACCAACACTAACATTCTGTGTTCTTTGTTCTAGGGTCCCATCTATCTCTAACATTCTGTGTTCTAAAGTCTCTCCAGCTCTGACGTTCCACATTCTAAGCTTCCTTCCAACTCTAACATTCTTGTTTCCAGTGTTTCTTTCAGTTACGACAGTTAATAATTCATTGAAATTGCTCTCCAACCTTTTCCTGTCCCTTCATAATATCCTAGATTTGGGCTCAGAGTTAGTGCTTCACAGACTTCAAGGACAGTTTTAGGAATACAGACATTTCTTTCCCATGGGTTAAATTTCCCTTCTACTTATTATCATTTGAAGAATTGCAATCACTGATCTGCTCAGGCTATGGAACATCACCTCAGTGTGAAGGAGACAATGGGCAGTGATGCTTAATGGTGCGCACACATGTAGTTGATCATTCATGCCTTGGGAGGGACTCTTTCTTAGAGATTGCCAGGCAAATACCAAAAATAAAATAAAGCCCAATATAAATTTCCATGCTAGTGAACCCCAGTAATTGATATGGATGTAGCAGAAGTTTATTGCTTAAGTAACTTGACAGTAGCAGGTGCTTCAGTTCTTGACACATGGTTCTGGGGCCTCTAATTGAACAGATACATTTCCAATATCACAGAATTTTAGAGTTGGAAGAGACCTTGCATTAATTTAGTTCCATAGTCACTATCACATTCTTGCTAAGTGGTCATTCCTTTTGAAGAGCGGCCACTGAGAACCTCCTATCCCCCACATAGCCTATTTCTCTGTTTCATGTCTCTAGTCTTTAGGAAGGTCGGTTTCTTTTTGTCATTCTTTTACTTTGTTCATCAAGCCTAGATTTGTTTCATTTCAACTTCTACTAGTTACTCCTGGTTTTACCCTCTGGGGCCAAGCAGATCAAATGTAATCCCTATTCCACATCGCAATCCTTCAAGTACTTCAGGGCAACTATCTTGTTACCCCAGAGTCTTCTCCTCTTCAGGCAAAATATCCCTAGTTTAGCTTTTTGTGACATTCAAATGTCTTCTTAATGAGAAGCTCCAGGATTCTATACTGGAATGCCTTGGGAGGGAGCAGGAGCACGTCTGCAGGTTTGCAATACTTTGTTTGCAGAGGGATTTTCAGAAGGCTTTGGCTAATTGAAACAACTGTTGAAAATTTACTTGGCATTTTTCTTTCTCAATATTTTCAGGCCTGATGAAAATGTTTCATCTCTGAGATGCTTCTCTGCTGTGATCTGGCTACTGAGACCGTGAATAATGTATGTGCCCTACTTTATCCAACATTCCCAGGGAGTTACTGCCTGGAACTCACTTAAGCAAACACACCCACTGTTTCCCAACTTCACCCACTGTTTCCCCGCTCCAACCCTTTATGTAGGTTAGCTGGGCAAAAACCTTGGATCCACTATGCACCTTAACCTCACTCTTTATTTCCTGAAAATATTGATAGGATTATAGAATTAAGCATGGAAATAAGATTTCTAATCAAACTCCATTTTACAGATAAGGAAACTGAGGCAAAGAAAAACAGAAATAAATGGCAGAGATGAGATTCAAACCCAGTTCCTCCTACTATAATTCATATACTTCTCCACTGAATCACTCTTCCTCTGGGTCTGAGTGACTTTATGAATAGTAGGGGATTCTACCATGGAAAAATGAGAGTGGTAGGCCTAAAATTAAGGAAGACTTGAGTTTCAGCCACACCTCTCAAATCAACTAGGTGACTCTGAAAAAGTCATTTAACTCTTCAGTGTCTCATACAACCCTCTAAGACTGTTATAGAAAAAAAAAATCATTGTTACACAGGATCTCCATCAGTACATAGTTTCCTTATTGTAAAGCCTGTCACAGGTCTGGCTAAAACAAAACAGACAAACAAAATGAAATAAAAAATATTTTTTGTTTGATGACTGTTAATCATGGCTTATTGTAAAGAACTATTGATTTGAAGTCAGATGACTTGTGTTCAAATCCTCCAGCTTCTATTTATGCACACCCCCCCCCAGTTTGTAACTTCCTCTGGACTTCAAAGCCATGTCCATACCCCAGGTACCTTCATTCCACCCCTCACCCACTTTAGCTCCCTTTTATGTACTGTCTTCCCCCATTAGAATATAACTTCTTGAGGGTAGTGATTGTCTTTCTTTTTACTTCTATTTGCATCACCAGTGCTTGGTACGGTGCCTGGTATATAGTAAACACTTAAAAATCCTCCTTTCCCTCCTTCCTTATTTCCTTCCTTCCTTCTTTCCTTTCTTCCCTCCTTCCTTTATTTCCTCCCCTTTCCCTTCTCTCCCTCTCTTGGGTGACACTGACAAATTACTTAATCCCTTCCATCCTTATTTTCCTAATCATAAAACAAAGGCATTGTATTAGAGGGCTCTCTGAGGTCCCTTCCAGCCCCTATAACATAATTCTCCTCTGTTGAAACCACACTATGCTTTGTAGTAGACTACCTCTAGAATTAAATACAATTCCTTGCTTACATAGGAAGTCTTCATTTTTCAGGAAAGAAAAAAAAAAACTACAAAATTTGCTATATCTTTCTTTCCTTTATGTGATCAGCAAGTTCAAGCTCTTGATCTTTCCTACTCTTTTTGGTTGAGATCAGGGTGAAAAATCCAGGGTGTGACTCATACTGAAAAAGGGGCTGCATCAATAATAGTTATTTAATCTTCATTAAAGCACAAAAGTCTGAGAATTTTACAGAATACAAGATCTGGGAGGGACCTGAGAGGTCCTATATTTTAATATGTAGCTGAAAAAGATCTCCCCTCCCCATAATTATCTAGTCACTACACAAAGAGCTCCAGTGAGGGGCAACTCCATCTCTCCACAGGCAACTCATTCTTCTAGGATGTTTTTACAGTTTTAATTTTGACAGTTTTAATTAGTAGGCATTTTCCCCTACCTTTACTCTGTTTGCTTTATTATAATTTCTACCTGTTCCTCTTCTGTGCTGAAATAAAATAAGTTTAAATTCTCTTCCATATGAAGACTTGAAAAGATCTATCATTCTCCTCCTGGCCACCTCGCCCACAAATGGGGGCCACACTTCACGATTCTGTTCATATTCTCATCATATTATATAACCTGGAGTCCCTTCATCAAACGGTACCCTTTTCTAGATGCCTTCTAGCTTATGGATTTCCTTCCTAAAATGTGATGTGTAGAACACAACAAAACATTTATATGTAATTTGAGCTCAGGGGCCAGAGTTGAAAGAGACTAGGACCTCCTTTCTGTTAGGCCATTCCACTTTTTATAATTAAACTAAATTTTCACCAATTATTTTATTTATGTATTTGGTCAATGTCGTATCTCATTGTTAACACATATTATACTTAAAATCTACTAAAACCCATGATCTTTGATGAATTTTTATCTAACCATGTTCATTCTGTCTTGAGGGGGTGCAGCCAAGATGGTTGAGGGAAGCAGTGACTTGCTTGAGCTCTCCCCCAAATCCCTCCAAATACCTGTAAAAAAAATGGCTCTAAACAAATTCTAAAGCAGCAGAACCCACAAGAAGACAGAGTGAAACAAATTTCCAGCCCAAAACAACCTGAATGATTGATCAGAAAGGTATATTGCGCAGGGCTGTAAGAGGAGCACAGAGCGGAGTGGGCTCACAGGCCTCAGAGAACCGGGAGCAGGCCTCAGAGGACTGAATTGTGGGCAGCTGTGGCGGTTTCCAGACTTCTCAACTCATGAACGCTAAAGACAACTTAGAAGGTCATGGGAAAAGTCTGTTTCTGTGGTGAGAGAAAATCTAGGTCTCAGCCCCATTCCCTGAGGAGCGTTGCCCCAGGGTACTGGCTGCCTCCTGAGCTCCCAGCACACAGACTGAGGGGGAATCAGGTGGCTGATCAGAGGGGGATTGCAGGGATCTCTTTGCCAGTGCTGAGGCAGGAATCTCTTGCTTTGCCAGTGCTTGGATCTGGGTCACAGTTCTAGGGTGAGGAGGAGCACTGGCGTGGTGGAGCTTGTAGTGGAGAGGAAATCTTCCTTACAGTTCCAAGACAGAAAAGACTGCTTGTGATCACTCATAGACCAGAGCACAGGCCAGGAAAGGAGTACACACCTTGCCCCTTATCATACCACCTTGGAGGAACTGAAAATTTACAGGTCCCTACAAGTATCTCTGAAAACAGCTGTACAAACCCCCAAAGCTTGGGACAGTACATTCTCCACATTGGAAGCAGACCTCTACCTTAATAAAGAGTTCATAACTCAAGTAATTGGCTGGGATCATGAGCAAATCTTGCAAGAAGTGTCAGACTATAGAATCTTTTTTTGGTAACAAAGAAGATCAAAAAATATAACCGGAAGAAGACAACAAAGTCGAAGCTCCTACATCCAAAGCCTCCAAGAAAAATATGAATCATTCCCTTACTTTGGAAGACCTCAAAAGGGATTTTGAGAAGCAAGTTAAAAGAAGTAGAGGAAAAACTGATAAGAGAAGTGAGAGTGATGTAAGAAAATAATGAAAAACAAGTCAACAGCTTGCTAAAGGAGACCCAAAAAACTACTGAAGAAAATAACACCTTAAAAAATAGCCTAGCCCAAATGGAAAAAGAGGCGCAAAAAGCCAATGAGGAGAAGAATGCTCTAAAAAAGCAAAATTGGCCAAATGGAAAAGGAAGTCCAAAAGATTGCTGAAGAAAATACTTCCTTAAAAATTAGAATAGAGCAATTGGAAGCTAGTGACTTTATGAGAAATCAAGACACTGTAAAACAAATCCAAAAGAATGAAAAATTAGAAAACAATGTGAAATATCTCATTGGAAAAACAACTGACCTAGAAAATAGATCCAGGAGAGAGAATTTAAAAATTATTGGACTATCTGAAAGCCATGATCAAAAAAAGAGCCTAGACATCATCTTTCAAGAAATTATCAAGGAAAACTGCCCTGATATTTTAGAACCAGAGGGCAAAATGGAAATTGAAAGAATCCACTGATCTCCTCCTGAAAAAGATCCCCAAAGGGAAACTCCTAGGAATATTGTAGCCAAATTCAAGAGTACCCAGGTCAAGGAGAAAATACTGCAAGTAGGCAGAAAGAAACAATTCAGGAGTTGTGGAAACAATCAGGATAACATAAGATTTAGCAGCTTCTACATCAAGGGACCACATGGCATGGAATATAATATTCTGGAGGGCTAAGGAAATAGGATTACAGCCAAGAATCACCTACCCAGGAAAAACTGGGTATAATCCTTCAGAGGAAAAAATGGTCATTCAGTGAAATAGAGGACTTTCAAGCATTCTATCTTGAACTTTTAATATCGCATTTTAACCCATATGTTAATTTCATCTAATGGGATTTGCCCACATGTTCTGGCCTTTAAAATTGAGAAGGATCCTGTCTCCTTTATATTATATATTATATATTATATATTATATATTATATATTATATATTATATATTATATATTATATATTATATATTATATATTATATATTATATATAATATGTAATTATATGTTATATTATATATTTTATATCATATGCTTCTAGTACTATATAATCTGAAAATTTGATGATTAGCATGCTGAACTATGCACTTGTCTAAATCATTCATGAACATGACGATGACAATGTAAAGTTACATATCCCAGGGGCACTCCACTCGAGATTACAGGAAGGAAGGGAAACAAGCGTTTATTTACTGCCTACTATGTGTTCAGCACTGTGCTAGTTCCTTTATAAATACCTCATTTCATCTTCACAAAAACCCTCCATATTTTAAAATACAGAAGTCCTTTCTCATCTTCCTCTACCTTTTTACTTCAGGAATCATATGGCTTGAGAATACCTGACAGGTTATGTACATAAACACGATTATGTTTGACAAGGAAAAATGCCGTCCACTTTCCACTCTTAACCATAAATTACTAACTAAAATCTTACCTTCTACAGGAAGCCTTTCCCAGTTCTCCTTATTCTAGTCCTCCCCTCTGTAAGTCATTTCTTATTTATCTTGTATATAGTTTGTACATATTTATTTGCTTGTTGTCTCAGCCATTAGATTGTAAGCTCCTTGAAGGCAGGGACTGTCTTTAGCTCTCTTTGTATCTCTAGGGCTTATTACAGTTCCTGGGACATAGCAGGTACTCAATAAATGCTCATTCTTTGACAAATTCATTTTAATATTAATAGATGGTACAACAGAAAGTGTACTATCTCTGTATACTGAGAATCTGGGCAAGAATCCTGCCTATGATTTTTGTTGTCTGTGGGTTCTTAGGCACTTTAGTTAACTTTCTGAGGCCTCAGTTTCCTTGCCTATAAAATTAGAGGTTTGGGACAACACCACCTAACTAAATCTATTATCCTATGATGTTATCATTACGGGGAATTCCTACATGTTTTGATGCCTGTTACATAAGGGAGAAACAGTGAGAGAGATAATATGTGAAGAATATTTCATTAAACAAGGAATGAGAAGCTTACTTGAATATGTTCCTTATTACCAGTAAACTCTCAAAAGTACTTGACAAAAGGTAGAAGTATCTGATGTTGACAAGATTGTTGAAAGTAAGACACACTAATGCATTGTTGGTGGAGGTGTGAAATTAGAACAACCATTTGGGAAAGCAAATTGAAGTCATCGTGGACAAAAGTGACTAAACCTTTGTCCCCAGAGAATCTACTATTAAAAATAAACTTTAAAGAGGGCACTGAGCAAAAGAAGGGCCACATACACTCCAATTCCAATTTTTATATCATTATGTTTTGTAGTTGCCAAGAACTACGAACAAAATACATGCATATGTATTGGAGAAAGCTAAATGTGATGTGCAAATGTAATGGAATGCCAATGTATAATAACATGTAGTGCATATACCAAATAAAGAGCATCACAGAGACACATATAAATGGATGCAAAGTAATGTAAGAAGAGCCAAGATTCACCGTGCAAATCGCTACAACAATATAAATGGAAAGCCAACAACTATGAAATGGTCAAAATTAATGTTTTGAAACTATAGTGACTAAGTTTGGCCCCAAAGAAGAGACATGTAAGATATCTCCCCTCATCTCTTATTGTAGAGGTAGAAGGCTATGGGGGTGCAGAGCTGTGTAAGATGTCATATTCTTCACTATGTTTGATAGTTTTCCAGAACCATGTTTATTTTCCTTTTTTCCTTCTTTTTTATTATTGGTGATAAGAGATGGCTGTCTAGCAGGGTATGGGGATGATGGAGAGAGATATTTTGGAAAATGTAGGTGATATAAAAATAAAACATATAAGTAATATTTGTTTTTAAATTGGATATACTCAGTCCATCTGTCACCAACAATGACATTGGTTCATCTGATCATTTTAAAATAAAGCTATTGCTTTATGTAATTAAGGTCTGTGCAGTCATGTTGGAGCTCATGGTAATCAAGAAATAAGGGCCAGCTGTCCCTAGTGCTAAGTGGAGATATTACAGAGGGAAAATTTTAAACTAATATAGTTCAGATGGCTCAGTTTTTCCAAGTCACAAGCTACACCCTTTCAAATGTCATCTCCTGGTGGTGCCAATGTTCACTGGTGCCTTTCTAGGCATCTAGAATTTCCTCTTGGAAATCTTTCTTATTTCTCCCAAATTAGCAGTTGTCTTCCCTTCCTACATTCACTAGCCCTGAGTGGCTCAAGGTAGAACAGTGTAAAGCAGAAACTTACTCCACTCTTCTACAATACCATTCCCTAGAGTTTTTCACTCTTGTCCTATTCTAAGGTTGTTTTTAACTTTCCAAGCTTTCATGAGGACAGCTGCAGACCTTGGGTTGGCCCCAATCCATTTAGTGTTGGTTCAGGGTCACATTGGGGATCTCCTTCCATTCCATCTATGCTTATAAACCCCATATGTGTAGCTGACCCAGGGAAAGTACAGTTGAGAGAGGTAGCTACAGATAACTGGATTCTTACCTGGGGTCCTTCCAGAAGGAATAGGCTATCTATGAGCAAGCTTCCTAGAGAAACCTGCATCCTTACATCCTTTCCCATGACTTCTGTAATTGGTCAGTCAACAAACATTTATTGAGTGTCTACTTTGTGGTAGACAAAATGCTAAGCACTGGAAAGACAAGGAAAAGAAAAAAAAAAACCCTTGTCCTCAAGAAGCTTACATTCTACTGAGAAAGGTGTGCATCCATTCAATGGCCCTCCACTGAATTAGAGTCATAATTGCTAGAGACATAGAATTTGTTTTGTAGATATGAGTTCGGATTTTCCAGGCTAAAGAATACTACTGTTGGCTGGCTTCACAGAATTATTTGTCTTTGTTAAACATATAATCTTCAGTAGTATTACTGGTCCAATGGGAACATGCTCACTACTCTGCTTGTTTTGCGTGCTTTTACTAGATCTGGCCAGGCTCGCTCAAGCTAAAGCAGCAAAGGTGTTACAAGAAAAAACCTTGCTGTGCACGTTATTAGATTCAGCCTTCAGAAACATGGGGAAAAGAATTCACTGCTCTCTGTGGAATAGGCAGGCCTCCCATCCCCAAAGAGCCATGTGTCCCAGGTGTCCTATTAGAAGGCTATGGGGGGATGGTGCCACCCACATGGCTAAAACCCAGGGCCTTCACTCATAGTGTCAGCCCCCTGGACTATTCCAAGTGTGCTTCCTAGAACAACCTTGTGGCTTCTGGGGATGATTGGGTTCCATCTGCTAGGCGTCAGTCCCCTAGTTCTGCACCTGGGATCATCTCCCCCAAAGAGGTCCAGTGGGAGCATGCATGCATTTCAGGGGACATAGCCAGGGATCAGACCATAGACTCAATATTAGTTGCCTATTGTTGAAGTTGTCCCATTCTGACCCTTTGGAGCAATAATTATGCTTCTTTCAGTTTCAGTCCCCAAATTAACTCCTCTATCTTTCTTCTCTGTGGTCTCACATTCTACTCTTCCTTTGTTCCCCCGGGTGCTATACTGATACAAACTTAACTTTTTCTATGGAGCAATGTACAGATAAGGAAACAAAAAATACTATCAGAGCAAACAAATACATGGCATAAAGCAAGTATGCAGAGCTAAAAAAATAATGCCATGGTTCTGGCAGAAGCACAAAGGCCTTTTCCAACCAAATGGCAAAATTCGAAATGGAAATAATCCACCCAAACATTGGCCTGTATAACGATGCTTGTTGGGATGTGGCTTATAGGTCCCTCATGATAGAAAATCATTACATAAATTCTTCATGTTAATAAATAATGTTTAAAGTGAAGGCTTCTGTCAGTGGAAATGATCAAATAAGTAATTAATTTGTTCTGGGAAATGAACAAAGCAGTAGAGGCCCAAGGCCTTAAGAGAAATAGCAGTATTTAAATCAAACACAATATACACAAATGCACCCTTCACACACACACACACACACACACACACACACACACACACACACATGCATGTAGTCATTTTGTAAAAAGTACATGGTAAATAACTGTGGTACTAAGCAATGCATTCAGAGTTATATGATAGACTTTAGAACTATAGTTAGAATAAACTAATTCATCCCAATCTCTTTCTGAATAATAGTCTCCTCTATTAAAAACATCCAAAGTGGCATTTGCTTGAGGACCTTCAATGAGATAAAATTCACCATTTCTTGAGATAGCTATTTCTACTTTGGGGCAGTACTTATTATTAGGAAGCCCCCACCCTTATCCTGACATTAAATGGAGATTCATCTTCTTCCCATAGATCCTATTTCTGCACTGTGGGTCAAGGAAGAATAAGGTTAAATTCTCATCCATGTGACGGCTCTTAAAATAATTGAATTATTCTAATGATTCAATATATTCAAAATACTCAAAATAATTCTAATACTTCATCTTGGTTCTCAATCCAATCTTTTCTGTCTTCCACAAGCACATTTGTATCCTTTTCTCCTTCAAACTTTTTTTTATTTTTTAAATTTTTTTTGCCATGCCAAGCTATAGGGTGTTGGGCAATTGGCCTCTAATGTCTCCTCTGGCTCTAAAATAATTCTCCCTCTGTCTCTGTCTGTCTATCTGTCTCTGAAATAGACTGTTTTGTCAGCCTGTAAAGCCTATGGACCCTTTCTTGGAATATTACTGTTAAAGTCTTAAATACAATTTTACTAATCAAAAACTCAGTTATATTAAAATACAGTTATCTATTTGTCTGTCTATGTATCTACTAAACAAGATCACTAACTCTAGGTTAAAAAAGAACCTCTTTTTTGAGAATGAAACTAATGATGTTGACTATTTTCACAAGGGCTACCATGAAACTCTTGAGCATCTTGAAAAGCTCAAAGCATCTTTGTCTACAGATCAAGTAGAGGTTTACAATAGGATCAGGAGAAAAAAATATGAAAAATAAAAGATAACCGCAACATAAGTTCCATTAATACCAAACCATTTCACTCTGTCATCCAGTTTTGAGCTTAAATATCGATGTCAGAATCAAACTAGTCTCTGCCATAAGATTATAACAGGGAAAAAAATTGCAGAAGCAAAACCCATTCAGCATATATCAGCCAGATGGATATGCTTAGGTCAAAGGTATCTGTCTTTGCATTATTCAACCAGTCATTCCTCAGGAGTCATTCGACATTTTGATTCTGTCATCTACTATACCCCTTCCTTGCAACAGTAGAAGTCACTTTTCACAGGTTTGGTAAATTCACATTGAATGAAATACAATATTGTGTGTGTGTGTGTGTGTGTGTGTGTGTGTGTGTGTGTGTGTGTGTGTGTGAGAGAGAGAGAGAGAGAGAACTACAGCGGATTTTAATGGATTTCTTTGATAAATGAAATAGCTGGTAAATCAACTAACATAAGAATTGCAAAGGCCATTGAGTTAACTGCAATAAACAACGTTAGTGATTGTGATAATAGATTTACCATCAGGTGATTTATCACTGATCCTGATTTCCCTGAACTGGTAAATAAATGGGCCACCGTTTCTCTCTCTGGTAAAAATTAGATGCTTTTAGATTGCTTCAAAAAGGAATATACTATTTTTTAGTTTCTAAGTGCTAAATATGAAAAGCATTGAAGAAGAAACAAAACAAATAACCTCAAATTGAAGACTTCAGCAATGCTTTAATATTCTACATATTAAGTGTTCTTTCATTAATTCTCCTTGCTTAGAGTTTGTCTATAAAATGATCTTCTTAAAATATAGGAATAACGACCTAAAGAAGGCTCTATTAAGGCCATCTTGAGAAATATCTATCTACTCTCCATCTTTCAGCTTGATGATATGTAGTGCATAATATTAAATTGAATTAAATATATTGGATATATCATCTTGATTATATTTTAAATGTGTGTATATATTTACATATGCATAAATATATGTATATATGCATACTATGTAGATGTGTGTATCACTATATTGTGTGTTAGAACTTTTAAATTTAGCCAATTCTAATCAATAAGATTATAAATAAGAAAAAAGAGTCCCAAGGAGGAGCAATGGCTTGGCTGAGATTATACAGTTTCTGAGTAGCCAAGAGAGTACTCGGAGCTAGGTCTTCTACCTGATACTTAAGTCTAGAACTCACAGCTCAGTGATATTTCCATTATACCTAGTTCTTTAGTAATTGCAATGATAAAAAAAGAGTACTTTTATTTAAAACAACAATAATGCCATTTATATGATACTTCATGGTTTGCAAAGTACATTACAATTATTACCTCATTTTATCCTCACAATAATGCTTGAAAGTAGGTGTTTTATTATCCCTATTTTACAGGTGAGGAAATTGAGATACAGGTTAACTGACTTGCCCAGTGCCAGTCTAATTTACTAATAACACTGACCATGAATATGTTCAATGGGTAGAAATTGAAAAAGGCAAATGTCAGTTTGACTTTAGAGAAAAAAAGCATAATAAAACGAAGAAAACCTGCTTTGGGTTGAAGATGGATGGGTAGTAGGTTTCCCTGCATTGAAAGTCTTCAAGCAAAGGTTGGATGAACACTAGCCAGGTGTGCTGGAGAGGCAATTCTTTTTCAAATACAATTTGTATAAGATGACTGTGAAGGCCACTTTCAATTCTGTCGTTCTCTAATTTTAGAGAAGTAATATAGTTACTTTAGATTACTGTAGAATCTATGGTAAAATTCAGTGTTTTTGTAGATTTGTGTGCTAAGAGCTGGAAAGGACTTTAGAAACCATAGTCCATCCCAGTGATTTTACAGGTGAGGACATGAGATGCAAAGAAAGCAAGTGACTGGCTCTAGGTCACAGAGGAAGTATCAGAGGTGAGATAGGAACCCATGTCCTCTGATCTCCAGTTAGGTACTTCTATTGTATATACCATATTCTCTCATAGAGCAATCATCAATGTACAAAGGATTGGCAAGTACATATGATTACTTCACTGTGAGAGAACTTGATGAGGTAGCTCCTAGTCTACCAACACATTTATGACTAAGTAGACAAGTCTTAGGAGGGGTGAGGAACCTGCAGCCTCAAGGCCACATGTGACCCTCTAGGTCCTCAGGTGTGGTCTTTTGACTGAGTCCAAATTTTACAGAACAAATCCTTCTATTAAGGCAAGACAATAAGGAAAAATAGAGCCAACCAGAACATGGTGAAATACAAAAAATAAGTCAATTGGATTCAAGATTTTTCAGTTTGAATCTGAGCTCTATCATTTGTGTTGGTATTTGTCCATTTTATCATGAGTATATTTGTCTTTGGTTTGAGGTGGATGTGCCATCTCTGAATTGTCCAGACCTTCCAATGACAGAGTGTCTCTCTCTCTCTCTGTTTGTCTGTCTGTCTGTCTGTTTATCTATCATCAATTTATCCTATCTCTCTCTGTCTGTCTCTATCTCTGTCTCTGTCTCTCTGTCTCTGTCTCTCTGTCTCTCTCTCTCTCTCTCTCCCTCTGGGTGTGACTGATCCTCTCAGCCAATCTTAATGCTTTCTTCACTCACTCAATGTTAATCACATCTTATAAAGAGAATACAGGTTTTAAAATATCCTGTTTACACATTTAGACTTCCCTACTTCCCTTGATTGGCTAAGGTGGGGTAAGAGACTTACCCCTGCAAAAATATCCTTTTTTGGGGGGAATTGAATGATGTTTGCATCTGTCTCTAGCCTTTTGGGATTGATTCCATACCTAGAGGGAATAGGGAGCTAGGCAGTTGTCTTGTCTTACAGTGATCCCATGCCTTGTTAGAAAATGATGGTTTGGATTAAATATGATGTCTAAATGGAACATATATAATCTCACAGAATTCATAACGTTACTTTCCTGGAGTGAAACTGAAGAAGTTGGGGAAACATTTATATCAATAGCAATATACAATGATTTTGAAGTTTTCATTTTATATGGCATAAGAATCTAGATCCTAAATACTTTCATATTGTAAACAGTGCAAAGCTTTTTATTTATTTTTAACTTATTTATGGCTATTGTTTATGAATTGCATAGCAGATAGAAGATTGGCCATAGAGTCATGAAAGTCTAGTTTCGAATCCTATTTCTGACACGTTGTGTGATTATGGACAAGGTATCTAATTTCTGTGTGCTTTGGCATCTCTCTAAGATTCTGAAATTATCAAGGAATTCGTGATTTAGATTTTTGGAGGGAATGTCCACAAGGATGATTTCTTAGCTCCACCCCCCCAAATGTGTGACTAAGTCCCAAATTTTATCAGTGTGACCTTTCTTTAATAGACCAACTAGAGTTCCCTTATGACTTGGGAAAAGCATCATTCTCATTTAATATGTAAAATGATTCCCCCCTTCCCTGAAAGTGAGAGTCACAACCTGAGAACTTCAATGGATTTTAAAAGCTGCATTTCAAGATCTCTGATCTTCATTTAGCTTACCATGCTGAACTCTAACCTTGAGCTTTCAAGACTTAGAAGTATTTTCAGATCTTTACATTTTTCTGCACAGAAAAAAGAGTTATCTGATTTTCTCTTTTTTCTTTCAAAAAGCCACTGATAAATAGGACTGAAAAATCCCACCTGCATTCCAATCACCCAACTGTGGTGCCATAATTACTATTGCCTGATGACCCCTCCATTGTTAGGTTAGTGATATATGCTTCAAGCCCCAGCTGGACTTTTGGCATTGTCAGTCAAAATTGAGAGGTCACAGTAAAAATGGGCTGGTGCCACTGAAAGGCCAGACTGAGATAGATTGTAACTATTAGAGGAAACACAGTTAATATTTTGCTATTTTGTGATAGTTCAAGGACTAAACATTGATGCCCTCAGTTTGATAAATAGAGTCGAGATGGTGGCAACAGCTAATCCATCACAGACTTGCACGTCCATGTTTTTGGTCAAGTGGGTTGGAGAAAGAACAAGCTAGTCAGTCTTTTTTTTGTTTGTTAACTAGTTTCCCTTTTCTCTGATCTACAGGTCAAAGGAATCACAGAACTAACAGGAACATTTGAAGGTCATTGATCTAGTAGACTTCCTGGCCAACAGACATAATTATCCCTATTAAATACTGAATGATAAAGAAGATGATGATAAATTACATATATATACATATATAGTATATATGCATAGCATATAGATTATATATTGTATATAAAATATATATGCATAGATTGTATATATGTATATATCAATTTATCATATTTTACCATGCTTTCATATATAGGTATATATATGTGTGTGTATGTTTGTATATATGTATATACTAGTTAATATCTTTCTTGTGCTTTAAGGTTTAAAACACATTTTACAAATATAATCTCATTTGAGCCTTACACAAATGCTGTGAATGAGGTGCTACTATTGCTATAATTTTACAGATGATAAAACTGAGTCCAAGAGAAGTTAAATGACTTAACTAGGGTCAAATAGCTAAGCGTTAGAGGAAGAATTAAAACAATGAAGATCTTTCTAGTTCCAAGATGAGCTGCCTCTCTCTCTCTCTCTCTCTCTCTCTCTCTCTCTCTCTCTTTCTCTCTCTCTCTCTCTCTCTCTCTCTCATTCTTGCTATCATTTTCTTAAACCTTTACCACAATTCAAAACAATGTAGGAGTTGGACTCAATATTTAATCACATTTACCATCATATAGTTCTTCCTCATGCTTTTCTTTCATATGATTGTAAATCTAGAGTGGGAAAGGACCTCTGAAGCAATCTAGTCCAACCTTCTCTTTTTACATGGGAGGAAATTGAGGCACAAAAAAGTTAAATCAGGATCAGACAGGCATTAAATAACAGAGCCACAAAACTAATTCTGACCTTATGTTTTAGATTCTTTTCCTCTTTCCTTAGTTTCCCTATTCCATGGTTTCCTTTAAGGCTTAGCTAAATTGCTACCTCCAACAGCCAACCTTTTCCAATCACTCCATGATCTCCTTCCCCAAATTATTAGCATGCTTTCCCTCTGGAGAATAAAACCCTTGAGGACAGGGATTGTTTTCTTTCTATCTCTGTGTATTCAATTTCTAGGACAAGACCAGGCACATACTATGTATATGCTTGAAAACTGTTTGTTGAAGGGTTTTGTTATTGAATTGAATTGCACCTCAACTGAATCTCCAATGGGATAAACCAGGTCATTTTTAGTTACGTACTGAGTGGAGAAGGAAAACTGATTGTTAGCAAGATCCTTTCAGTATGACTTTCTTGCTTGGATGTCTTACGTGCAGTAATTTATTTTAAAACTTTGTTATGAACTTATCATGTTATACTGCTTCATGATGCAATAGTCAACAGTTAATAAACATTTGTTAAGTGCTTATTATGGGCCAGACACTGTGCTAAGTGCTGGAAATACAGGAAAAAAAAAGGTAAAAACTAATTTCTTCCCTCAAGGAGTTCACATTCTAATACTGCTATCTTATTTCCATACTGGACCATGAGGAAAGAGGCCATGTTTTATATAAATTTTATAACTCTTCTAGTGTCAAGCACAACTTTACCATACAGAAAACATTTTAAAATGTCTATTCAATATATCAATGTACCTCTGTGTACTTGACGACAGAACACTTCTAAGATTGGACAAGCTGAAACCATGAGCTGGATGGAAAACGTCTTTATGGCTCAAGAATTGTCATCTCTCCTCCCTAAGATTTTGTAAGACTTGTTATAATGAGGTTGCTTTTCATGTATGCTTTATATGAAATGGTTGAAGAGGTTCCCTCTAAGATTTTATAATTCTGTGATCTAAATATAATATTTCCAAAGTGGTTTGACCAGTATTAACACCTCCTCCATGCTAGACATTATGATACTCTTAATGAGGCATAAAATTTTATGGACATTTTTGGCTTCTCTCATGAAGTTCATGAGAGGTTGTTGTATTGTTGACTCACATTGCGTTGGCAGATCACCAAGGTCTATAGAAGGTCTTCAAATAAGCTATTTTTTGGTATGCTCCCCCTCTACTCCATTCTGTATAGGAAAAATATGTTTGATTTTCTTTTAACTAAAATGTAGGACTTTACATTTGTTTTTACTCATTCTCCATCATATTTTATTTGAGTTAAGATTCTAGGCTAACCTTCCAATTCTCCTTTCTATCTTTATACTGGGGAGAACCACTTGGATATAATTTTAGCACCTCTAATTCATCATGTTGAAAATTGAATGCATCCTACTTCTAAAATCTGACCCAGCTCTTGATTTCCTTATTTTTTTTTAAAGAATGTCATTTCCATTTTCCCAGTTATCTTGGAGGGACTTCTATTCTCTTCTCTTTTCCTTACCTTTGACTCTTCTCTTTTTCTTGACTCTCAATACTATTATTTGCAAATGTATACATATGTATGTATATGATACACGCATGTGTAATTGTACACATATATGTTCACATATGTAAACACATATATGTAAACATATGTATGCCATATATGTTCATCTATAAAGATATTAGTCACTTTCATGATACTTTCCATATGTATAATTCTTTCTCCATGCACAATATGAATGTATGTAAATCTGTACAGATTTTATATATGCATAAATATTTGCATGTGCCTATAAGTTCTATATTGCTATATCATAGATCTTTCTTGGTTCAGTGTCAATTCTGTTGCTAGAAGGGTAATTGTCCAAGCATTGGACATGGGGATTATTAGATCACTTCCAAAGTTGAAGTCAAAAAGCTGATTTGGCTACATTTTGTAAATAGATACCTCCTCAGACAGATATTCTTACCATGGAAAATTTTTCCCCTACTGACACACTTAGTAACATTACTGCTGTGATTGTGTTTTCAAAGTTAATTTCTTTTTAATAGTTGATACTTTCATTTCTCTGTACAAAGTCATTGTCAGAATGAAACTCACATTTCCGAGCATCTAGAAATAATTGTAATTTTCTGTGGCCTCTGACAGTATTATGAAATGAGTCTATATTTCCTTTCTTGGGCTCAGAGTTTAAAAAAGAGATTAGTTTAAAATGAATTATAACAAGCATCAAATTACTCTTGCAATAACATATCTCTTCTGGCAAAATTAACCGATTTGTTTTACATTTCTGGGAAATGTTTTTGATTCTAATGAAAAGGCCCGATGAGGTGTTCCTCTAATAAACTGTGAATTTATGTAGCACTTCAAGGTTACAAAGAATTCTTATAACCATTTTTATATGATATTTTGAAAATCCCTAAGAGAGAGGCATTATATGTATAATTATTTATATTTCACAGATAAGGAAACTGAGATTCAAAGTGATTGAATAGTCTCAAGTTTAACTCCCATGTCTACAACCTGAAGGTTATTTTTAACTTCTCACTCTATATTACTTTTACATCCAACTGGTTTCATGTCCTTTTCCACCTACAACGCAAACTCCTTGAGGGCAGGGGTTGGCTCGCTTTTCTAATTTCAGTCCCTACACATAGCACAGTTCCTGCCTTGTAGTAGATGTTTAATAAGTAACACATTGATTGATTTTTTTTCATAACTTGTATCCAATCCAGTTGAATCCAACATGCATTTATTTAGTTCCCACTATATGCAAGGCACTATGTTTGCTTCTGGGCACATAAAGACAAGGAAGGAAGGAAGGAAGGAAGGAAGGAAGGAAGGAAGGAAGGAAGGAAGGAAGGAAGGAAGGAAGGAAGGAAGGAAGGAAGGAAGGAAGGAAGGAAGGAAGGAAGGAAGGGAGGGAGGGAGGGAGGAAAGAAGGGAGGAAGGAAGGGAGGAAGGAAGGGAGGGAGGGAGGATAGAAGAAAAGAAGAGAAGGAAGACAGAAAAAGAACAAGAAAAAGTGAGAAAAAAATTAAAAAAAAAGAAAAGAACAAATAGACAATGCTCTCCTTTCTATTTCCAATTCTAGAAATACAGTTCATTAGCTCATTACCGCCCATCTCAAATATAGTGATAGCCTCCCTACCAGTTCTGCCCTCCTCCAGTCCTGCTATCAATTCTTCATGCCACTCTCAGAATTATCCTTATCCTTTTTATTACTTGTCAGTTCTCAGAAATCTTTATTGCTCTCCCAAATAACTTCCAAAGTTCTATGTCTAGCATTTAAGGCCATTCACAATATGGCATCACACAATGTTCCTAGGTTTATCAGGTGTTTCTCCACTCTACTATATGCACTCAATGATCTAGCTTGATTGGATGACTCTTTGCTCCTGGGACATGCACTCACATGTCTCCCTACCTTTGTTTAGGTTTTTTATTGCTCCTGGAATGCTTTTCCTTTCCATTTTTGCCTGCTCAGTTCCTCTGTGACTTTTAAAGACAAACTCCAAAGTCACATCTTCAAGGAAGCCTTCCCTAATATTACTATTTAGTCCAATCAATCAATCAACATTTATTAAGCAGTTACTATGTACCAAGCACTCTAAAGATACAGAAGACAGTCCGTGCCTTCAAGGAGCTTAAAATCTAATGCTTGCACACTAAGACTTTACTTTGTCTCTCTGTCACATTTGTACAGTATACTCCTGTGCTGTGGAAGTTTATTTTCTCTAGCATTTCTCATATCTTTAAACACCAAAGAAGGTGCATAAGGGAAGAATGAGGGGAAGAGCTAATGACCAATTATCAGAGACCATGCTCAAGTTGTACCCATGTTGGGATGTTTAAAAGAAAAAAAAAGACAACAACAGAAACTTCATTTTGCTATGTTTGCTCTTTTGGACTGACTTGTATTCTCTAGGCAAGGCTTCAACAAGGGAAGCAGTGGAGCCATCTGATCACATGTCAGGGTTGGGCCAGAGTTGGCGTACGTATTCCCTTGGGCCACCAGTGACAGTGTGGAACAAGCAGCTGGCCAGGAATTGTGGGAATTGGTGATCCCTGTTATCCATTTGGTGAGATAGTGTGAAGAGATGACATGCAATTAATTTTTCTCCTCTTCTTTTGGCTTTGAGACCAAGGCTACTTGTTAAATTGTCCTTTGAGTAAATCTGGCCACTTCAAGGATATAAGCTCTGAACATGAAAGGTATAGTAGGAGACACTGAAATCTCAGATCCCATGACAAGAAAGAGTGGCTCGACTCAAGTGGCTTAAAAAAGAAAGCTGTTACACTGGAATTTCGCTTTCACAGTAATAAATGCATTTAGCCTATACACTGAAAGACAATTCTTTGGGATTTACTGAGACTGAAATGGAAGCATGACTGCGGATGCCAGGGAGTGAGGCATCAGGCAAGAGTTATTAATTATTAATTTGACTTTGGATGGTGGGGTAGGAAGAAATCTATCCCTTTACTTTAAAAATTAAGCCTGGGAGCACCAAAGGAAACTGGGACATCTTTGTTGTTTATGTATGATGACTTGAAGGGAGTGGGCATCTAGACAAAAGTCACTTCTTAGCTAATGATGATGATGATGATGAAGATTTGAAAAGCACTTTATAAATATTATCCCATTTTATCTGCACTACAACCTTGGGAGGTAGCTGCTATAATTAGCCTTGTTTTACAGATGAGGACACTGAGCTAGGCAGAGTTTAAGTGAGGGTCAAACATATAGTACCTATCTGAGCAAGATTCAAAGGGCACAGGGGCAGATGATTCTCAATAGAATGTTTGCTCCTTGAACGAAGCTGCTTCTTCTTCATGGTCTCTGTATCCTCAGCACTTGGCATTACCCTGGTCCGCCTTAGGTGTAAAATAATTAAGTCAGCAGGCATTTATTAAGCACTTACTACGTGCCAGGTATTGTTCTAATTACTGGGAATACAAAAACAAGAGAAAGAAAGACAATCTCTGTTCTCTAGAAACACATTCTAAAGGAGGATGACAATGTCTAAGAAGAAGCAGGAAGGGGATGTTTGGTGAAATGTATCCATAGATTCACAAGTGTCGGAGAGAAGAATGAAGGAACCGAACATAGCCTACCTGGACCCTTCATTAAAAAAAGAGTCTCTGGGAGAAACTGACCAATCAGAGTTAAGGCTTACAGGATGGAGAGATCTTTCAGGGTAAAGGGGTGCTGGAACATGAGGGAAAAAATCTGGAGAATCAGAAGAGACATCTAGACAGGAATGTGGGAATGAAGAATAAGAAGGAATGTTCAATATATGATTGTTAATTTATGGCTGGCAAATGAACCTATGTAATTTTTAGAGAGAATATAGCTACTTATGTTTGTTAATATCATCCCTTTTAATTCAGTTCTTTAATAAAAGGATTGTCTCCTCTAACATCTGTGTCTCCTCTAAGCATGTAACACTGGGCTCTATACTTACTGTAAGAAATGTTTAATAAATAGTTGCTGTTTGATGTTACTGTTGATTAATTGATTTCTCATCCACAGTCATAGCTAGTCGGTACTAACCTTGAGACAAAAGCCTAAGTCTTTTGACTTCAACCTCAGTGGTCACATGGTCTCACATTGTGCTCTTTTCTCTCTGATTAAAGTTTCTTGCTTTGCATCACTTTAGAAACTTCCAGGTAAATGGCAAAGAGAAAGTTCACATTTATCATTTGATATGTGGTCACATTAAATCTCACATCTCCACATGGCCTAATGGCAGAGCAAGAAGAATTTGTTAAGCAGCATATCGTGGCTCTCTTAGGGCCCAAACTTAACTTCTTTCTTACAGCATTGCCCTGGGGCTGACTAATAAGAAGTAAGTCATCTCTTGACCTTTACAAAGGGAATTAATTCATCTAGCTCCACATTATAACAATTACTGAACCAGGCATAAGCCACAGAATGGAGCCCAAGAGAAGCAAGAACATGAAGTCATGGTTTAATCCTTGAATGTGGGTACCCTCTTGAACTACATAAAACTCAGCCACTGCCATGCGTTATTACCTGATAACCAACTTTCTACTCTCCAAATTACTGGAGAAAATATATTGTACAGTCACTGGATGTCTATTCTAAGCCCTACTTGTTGTGACATACTTGACATAGGTCACTCCCATGCTATGATAAGGCATCAGAGGAGATCCTTGGCAGAGGCAGATTCCTTCCAAATCCAGTAATCTTATTCACTGCTCCGGTCAAGCCAATCGTTTCCCAATATCCTTTACATTTGCAGCATTGACTTTTAAAGGCAATCTCCTGTGCCATTTTAATAATAATAAAAAGAAAAAAACCACATTTAATAGCAGCTGCATTGCTACTTAAAGATGTGCTTAGTTGGAAATCAGTGAAGAATCAAGAGAATTCTTTCTTATTTTCTGATTTTTTAATTGTCTTGGAGGATATGGGATTTCAACTAATGCCCCTGAGTAAAGTAATTACTCCCAATTTAGAGAGGAGGATACTGGTACATTGAGCATGATTTTTCAGTAGAGGGGCAATGTTTATAAACAGTATTGATCTTAGGTGAATACATTTCAAGCCTGTTGTTTACTTCCTATCTAAAGTTTTCAGAAATCCTCATTTCATATGCATAACACTTAAAAGCCACATTTGCACATTAAAGTGTTACTTCTGAGCATATTTGGTGGGTGCTCTAACTTTGGTCCTAACTTCTGCCCTTACTTCCTCTTTTAATTAACTTACTTCTCTTTTGAACAGTTCTGAAGTGTCATTCTGAACCTCTGTGATTTCTGCTTATCCTGTAGTTACTGCCCCTTCACTGAGGTCTTGGACTTTGCATTACTGAATAATATTTTTCACTCTGCTGTGTCCTTTTCTAGGTCACTTATTCACATTCTCTTCTTCCTTTATAAACATAACCACTTTTTTTTTTTGCTTGGGGGCTGGGTTTATACCATGCCTTTTTCTGTTGGCATTTTTTTGCTATCTAATCCCTTTTTTCTCATCAGTTACTATTATATTAGACCTCACCACATTTGACTCTTTTCCCGACCACAGCTAAGTTGTTTTCTGCCATCTAGACTATCAGAGATGGGTAATTTCAATGGCCCACTTCTTTTGATGGGAAGAGATATCTAGCTAGAGCCCTACATTGTGGATATTTCCTTGGAGAAAAGATGGCTGCTGGAGATACAACCCACCTCAACATTCCCTTAGGATGGAGGTCAGCCCTGCCACATTTCACTGTACTGTTTTCTAGGGAATTGCTGGCTGAGTTCGTGCTTTCCTCAGACTGAGAGGCTGCTAAAATAAAAGGGAGGAAAACAGTTAAAATTTCAGTGTAAGCATTTATACCTCAGAAATTATCAAAGGCTAGAACTGAAGGTTTAATTTACTGTTTTGTGGCTTGTCTAGACTTAAGAATGGAAAAATACTAATAATGTGGATTAAATTTAAAAGTATGTTATAGGAATATGCCCCATACACACATGGAGACAGTTGTTAAACACTCACTAACTCATCCCTGGACAGAAGTAACTTTAGTAAAACTTTTTTAAAAAGTTACATTTGGCTAAGCTAAGGTGATATATTGGGTCCTTCCTTCAGCCCTCCATTGTTAAACCTAAAAACTTCCCATTGTGCCCAGTAGAATGTAGATCCATGAAAGGCAAGGATCATTTTGATTTTTGTCATTGTGTGCTTTAAGTCTAGCACAGTGTTTTCCAAATAATAGATATTTAAGTTAGGCTTATTATCATTGAGGAGTTTCTAGTCTTTTCATGTTGCAATCTGTCATCTATCTATCTATCTATCTGCCTATGTATCCATCTTTATGTGTGTGTATATATGAGGTGGGTACGTAGGACACGTGCATATTTCTTATTGTTATGGGATGAACGTTATGATGAGAACCACTTAGCCTGCCATCTTACAGTTTACAAGTCCACTAGAATATGCTTTAGAAACATACTCATTTTATGTATTGAAGATTTGGATTTAGACATCATCTTTAGGACAATCAGAAGAGGAAAGCCTCTGTAAACTAGGGCAAAAAGCTCTTTTCTCTTTGAGCAAGCATTGTCTGACACTGCTATACAAGTGAACAGAGATGCTTGGCAGCTTTAGGCTTTACTGGAATTGTTCTTGTTGACCCAAGACAGCTCTCTGGTACCTCACAAATCCTGTTCTATTGTTTCACATCAAAAACTCAAATTGTCACAGAGTCCCACATGGGCATTGTGAAGAGCTACCCAATATGGTTTCGAGAAATTCATATTTCTGTTAAGATCCAGATGTTGCCCTGTCCCTTTATTGTTTGATGTAAGACACAGGAGCCACATGGCTTCCACTTGGAGCTGAAATGATCATAGAGGGAGACTTGATAATAGAGACTAGAGTTATCCAGATAGCTGTTGCATGCCCACTGATACAAGGTCATAATAAGACTTGTGTTTCCTGGACTTGAGGTCACTTTTTGAGCCTCCTATGCTCCTCTCTCTAGACCCTCTTGTGATCAGTGATATATATTTCTGGGCTAACGTGTCGGGATTTGGCACTTGTAGGTGGTAGAGGAAAAAAAGGTCGAGTTCTTCTGTCTCTTTGTTTTTCCTAGGGCTTTGTTTTGCTTTGTTTCATTTCCCTCTAGGTGAAGGGTATGAGCACCTGAATAGTCAGAGCCATAGCAGGGCTGACCTCCATCCTAAGGGAATGTTGAGGTGGGTTGTATCTCCAGCAGCCATCTTTTCTCCAAGGAAATATCCACAATGTAGGGCTCTAGCTAGATATCTCTTCCCATCAAAAGAAGTGGGCCATTGAAATTACCCATCTCTGATAGTCTAGATAGCAGAAAACAACTTAGCTGTAGTTGGGAAAAGAGTCAAATGTGGTGAGGTCTAATATAATAGTAACTGATCAGAAAAGCTTGTGGGCTCTTCAAAATTGGCTTATAACATAGTACATATGTTTGATCCTTCTTTTGGAGGGTGATTTTATTTGGTTGACTTCATTTTCTATTCAGGGCCGTGGGTTTGTGTGTGTGTGTCTCTTAATAGGAATAAAAATACATAATAAGATGTATTTCTGGCACTGACATTTGGGATGTGGAATATTTCTTGCTTTTGCTTGTGGGAGTTAAAAACAAAAAAAATGAAATGCCACAAACAATCTTTACTAACTGATTTGGAGATTTCAAGTGAAATTTGCATTGCTCAGAACCTGTGGCCACTTATGACAAACTTAAATCTCTTCTACTCTATTTCATTCCTCACTAGTAAGTGCCAAAAATCAGTTGACAACTGGCATTGTGAGCCATATCATAGGTTTATCAGAAATAGAATAGCCAGGGGCAAATTAGTTTTCATCTGGAATCTAAACTCTGAGTTCTTGGCTTCGTATTCACAGCTTCTAGCATAGCATTTCCCATTTCCTGGAATGATCCTACCAAGGATAAATAAATAAATAAAAAATATGGATGGAGTCAATAATGATGAAAACAGCAGATACCTTAAAGGTGGACTGATTGTACCTCAAATGAGCTATCTTATCTGGTGATGGTGGCCCAATTTTAGGAACATCACAAAATTCCCTATCGCTAACCCATCGTGCCCCCCCAAAGAGGAGAGATATAGCTAAGAAGATCTGTGCTAACATGAAGATGATGACCAGGAGTGGATCAGATGCCATTCACACAGTAGCCTTCAGTATCAATCCTTCATGGGTTGCTCCATTAGATTAACTAGGAGTATACTTTGAAAAATGGTTGTAGAATGCTGCAATACAACTGCAGTGATGGAGGCAAAAGGATGCAAAAGATTCATACTGTTTTTGTCACACTGAAGCATCTCATAGCCCCTCCAAAAATAAAGATATGTTGATAGGTTGCTAAAACAGTACAAACAAACAATGTTCCTCTGGTAAGGAGAGTTAGCGTTCATATAGTGCTCTACATTTTGCAAAGTGCTTTATAAATATTATCCCATTTGCTCCCCACAACAACCCTGTGAGGTATTAGCTTTTATTAGCCTTCTTTTATTGTTGAGGAAGCTGAGACAGATAAAGATTGTTTGTTACCTGCCCAAGGTCACAAAGCTAGTAAAATTCTTTAACTGGATTGGAACTCAAGTCTTTCTGATTCTAAGCTCAGTTCTTAATGACCCCTTTTGAACTTAGCTAGCCTGGTTCTCAGAAATACCCTGACTCCCTATCTATGAGATTGAACTCAACACCTTCTCAGTTTCCTAGGACTAGTCAGAGCTTGAGCTCCTAGCGGAATAGTTTTTGAAAATCTAGACTCACTTCTAAGTCATAAGGAGGTTTCATAATAGGACTTTAATGGAAACATCATGGGCCTGGTGTGGGGAGATGGTCATGACGAGGAGAGGACTGATGGAAAGGCTATTGTACAAGAAACCCCTAAATTTTGCGTCATGAACAAGCTTTCCTAAGGATCTTCCTAAAGGTTCTATCTCATTGAGAGAGAAAGAAGATAATATATTCCCTTCTCAATAGAGATTCTACTGAACAAATATTGAACAGAACCTCGCTTGTGAATATCACTTGGAGCTGAAATGATCATGGAGGGAGAATTGATAATGGAGACTAGAGTTATCCAGATAGCTGTTGCATGCCCACTGATACAAGGTCATAATAAGACTTGTGTTTCCTGGACTTGAGGTCACTTTTTGAGCCTCCTATGCTCCTCTCTCTAGGCCCTCTTGTGATCAGTGATATATATTTCTGGGCTAACATGTCACGATTTGGCACTTGTAGGTGGTAGAGGAAAAAAAGATCGAGTTTTTCTGTCTCTTTGTTTTTCCTAGGGCTTTGTTTTGCTTTGTTTCATTTCCCTCTAGGCGAAGGGTATGAGCACCTGAATAGTCAGAGCCATAGCATTTGTAAAAGTAGACTCTCATGAATGAAATATATTGATTCCTTCTCTTTGCCTGATGAAATACCTAGCTTTCTTTAATTCACAAAGCAGGTACCAACTTTTCTTCATCTTGAATGTTATTTGTTGTTGTTGTCCTTTGTTCTTGAAGAGGACCATGACCTCAGGAAGATGATGTCATAACTCATAACTTACAAGTGAATTGGATTTAAATGAGGGAGTGCTGTGCAAAGTTACCAACCTCACTTTTTCCTTGGGAGCCATCTGGGTCCAGTGGCAACATATAGATCAGGACAACTGGAGAAGTTACTTTGTGCATATTTACCAATCACTTATGTGTTTATATAGAGTATTGTTTTGCCTCATAGAATGTAAGCTTCTAAGGGAAGGGGCTGATTAACTTTGTCTGGATATGCCCAGTGCCTAACACAGCATCTGGAATGTTGTTCTTTGCGACCCCATTTGGATTTTTTTAAATTTTATTTTCCCCCAATTGCATGTAAAACATTTTTTTAGGCAATTGGGGTTAAATGACTTGCCCAGGGTCATACACCTAATGAGGTTCAAGTGTTTTGTCTGAGGCCGGATTTGAACTTGGGGTCCTCCTGACTCCAGGGCCTGTGCTCTATCGAATGTGCTACCTAGCTGCCCATGTAAAACATTTTTTAACATTAATTTTTGAAACCTTGAGTTCCAAATTCTCTTCCTCTCTCCTCACCTGCCTCATTGAGAAGGCAAACAATTTGATATAGGTTATGCATGTGTAGTTATGAAAAAACATATTTCAATATTAGTCATGTCGTAAAAGAAAATATAAACCCAAAAAACCAACCTAAAAAATAAAGTTTAAAAAAAAAGTACGCTTCAATTTGCATTCAGACACCATTTTCTCTGAGGATATATAACATTTTTCATCATAAGTCCTTCAGAGTTGTGTTGAATCATTGCATTGCTGAGAATAGTTAAGTCATTTACAACTGATCATCTCACAATACTGCTGTTAGTGTGTACAATGCTCTCCTGGTTCTACTCATTTCACTTTGCATCAGCTCATGTAAGTCTTTCCAGGCTTTTCTGAGAGTATCCTGCTCATCTTTTCTTGTAGCGCAATAGTATTCCATCTCAATCACAACGTACAACCACAACTTATGGGCATTCTCTCAATTTCCAAATCTTTGCCACCAGGAAAAGAAACTGCTATAAATATTTTTATACATATAGGTTCTTTTCTCTTTTTTATTCTCTTTTGGGATATAGACATAGTAGCAGTATTGCTGGGTCAAAAGGTATGTATGCATTTTATAGCCCTTTGGGCATAGTTCCAAATCACTCTCCAGAATGGTTGCTTCAGTTCACAACTCCATCAACAATGCGCTAGTGTCTCCATTTTCCCACAGCCCTTCTTGAATTTGGAGTTTTCATGGCAAAGATACTCAAGTGATTTCCCTGCCATTTCCTTCTCCAGCTCATTTTTACAGATGAAGAAACTGAGGCAGAGTCAAGTGACTTTCCCAGCGTCACATAGCTAGTAAGTGGCTGAATCCAGATTTGAATTCAGGTCTTCCTGATTCCAGTACCACCTATCTGCCTTGTTTGGCACATAGCAGAAACTTAATAAACATTTATTTTATTAAGTTGAATTAATTTGAGTTGAATCAAGGACTAGCCAATTGAAATAAATGATCCAGACCAAGGAAGAAATTATCAGTAGCAAAACAAACAAACAAAAATCTGTTCTTCCTACAGCAGATGACTCATGCCATTCAAATATGGAGAGTGTATTTGAGCTTACAATCTGATAGTTTATTTGAACTACCCTGCAGAAACAAAAGGCAAGATCATTTTTTACAAGTACAGAGATTTCTCTTAATTAGTGCATCAATTTTAAAACCAAACCTTCAATTGAAGACCATTCTCATCAATAAAATGATTGAGAGTCTCAAATGCTCAGGGAAATAGGCAGGAGAAAAGCAAGCAATCATTATTTCAAACACCAGATGCTTAGAAAGAAAAAGGTATTATTGGATAGGTGTCCTAAGACAATTGTCTTGTGGAAAGTAGCAGTATATGGGGGGGGGGAAATTGGTAGTGAAGTAAAGAAGGATCTAGGCTCAAAGACTGCCTCCAATATTTACTGAAGGTTTAACTATAGACAATTTCATCTCTGGGCCTCAGTTTCTTCACCTGTAAAATGGGTACCAAACAACAACAAAACACTGTAATGCCTACCTCACAGAAGTGTTTTGAGGAGGCCACACATGACCATTAATATTGATCTGGTATGGCCTTTGGTGGTCATCTAATCCAACCAATTAACAGAATGAATGAGGGACAGAGTCCCAGGGAAGTTGTGACTTGCCCAAGGTCACATAGGTAGTGATAAACAAAACATATTGATTCTCTGACTCTATCCAGAACTTTTTCAAAAATACCACCTATTTTGCCCTCCCCCTGTATCAATACACATCTTTATACACTTCCTTCCATTGTCCAGCAGAATGTCATTTACGTGTTACGAGTTTAAGAAATACTAATTGGTTGTTGGATTAGAATAGACTGATGACCCGACCCCTCCCACTCCAGCTCTAAATCCTATGGGGCAGTTATAAATGCTTATGAAAAGAATTCATCTTAATAAAGGGAAGGGGAGGGAAATCAACTCACAGAGACCATACTGGTAATAATTTCAGTTAGAAAAATGGATAGCTGAATCTTTGGTGATATTTCAGGGATATGCAAAGTAGACAAAATACTACAGTCTTTCCTATGCTTCGCTTCAGATTGCTGTCTTAAAATAATCATTCTTGTTGCTGGGCAGCTGTTGAACAGCTGCTCAGATCTGTAGAGAGGTCATTTTTAGGTTGTGAACAGAAAAAGCCATCTCCCTGAAGATAGAACATTGGAGACCTTAAGGCCCTTCAGGAAGGAAGGCATTCTACCTTGTGTCCCTATGATCTTTTGCTCTTTTCTATTAATGATGGCACATAGGCTCTGAACATGATCGTTGCTATCTAGTCCAGAAATATTACATTTAAGATGCAGCCTAAACACAGGGCGTGGAGTAGTTGGCTTCATTTTCTTTCCGGTTCTAGATTTAAGATGTGTGTAGTTACAGGGCCAAGTAGAGAATGGGTAATTGACCAACTATTCCATATACTGTCTCCAGCCAGCGATTTACACTAAGGCTCATTGATTGAATGTAAAAACCCAGGTGGGATATTCATTGAGAACTATGGTCTGCTGACTAGGGACTTTACAGAAGCTTTCCAAGTGTCTGGAAGAAGATTATTTTGATAGTCCAAATTGTCAGGAAAATTTCCATAGAGAATGCAACGACAGGTTCTTTCATTTTAGGAGGTCCCCTTTAGAACAGCCAGTAGAAAAGGGAATGACAGTGAAAGTGACTCGCCAACAACCATTCCACCACTCCCATCTTTCAGGAGGGAATAAGAAAGAATAGAGTTCAATTCCATTCATTTCAATTCAGGACACATTTGCAAATGGAACAAAACAAGTAAAGGTCTTTTGCTGCCCAAAAAGCATAGAGTTCTGGTGATAGCCAACAAAGAAAGAACTGTCATTAAGAAAAGAGAAGAACAGTGGTGGGAGATTGGGAACTTAAAAGTAGAGCTGAGAACTGGTCAAAGGTAAATCAATGTTAAAAAGAAATACCACACAAGGTAAAAATCAAGACTAAGAATTATGGGTGGAGTAAGGAATTTTTTCCCCTTATAGAATACTCCCATAGAAACACTACACAATGAAAGGGAGAAATTAAGTAGAAAATTCAAATTTAGTTGAAACATATAATTCAGAAAGTGGTCATTATTAGGACGGCTATGTAATAATAATAGCTCACATTAATAAAGTGTTTTATGGTTTGCAAAATGTTTTACACAATGTCATTTGATCCTGAAGAGGTTCTAAAAGACTAATTTTCTTTATATTAAACACTGACTATACGGAAAGTGGCTTAAAACAAAACAAAACAAAACGAAGAAAATGTTATTACCTTTTAGGATGCCACTTACATTATTTGTGCGAGGTTGTTTTTGTAAACAGCAAAAAGAAAATGGAAAGGCAAAGAATATCCAAGTCCTCCCTACCAATTAGGACTGATGTTTGTGATGATGTCTGATCTGGATATAGAACAGACAGATTGGTCAATAATAGAACAGTACACTATCTCGCTTTCAAAGCCCACCTACTCTCATACACAAAATATAAATGCTGAAATTCAGTCTTTTGATTTCTTTTTTTTTTTTTAAACAGAGCATTGACTAATCCAGTAGTTTTGTTTTCTTCCAGTAAGAGGTTGAAGATAAAGGAGGAAGGGTTCAATTTAACAACTTTAAAAGGGCAAACATGTATGAAATGTCATTTGCAGGACTGGGTGCATGCGGGGAAAGCATTGCATGCTAATGGTTTCCTTGGCTTTTACAAGTCTGGAAACTTGCTACAAGTTCAAGTAAGCCATCATGACACCAGATGAACTCATTTGTCCCTATAAAGGTATTTTTAACAAATAGTTCCTGTAGATGGCATCATCATTACTTTTTTGTGTCAGTTTTGATCAGAAAATCTAATCATACGTAAATTAGAGACTTGGAGTTGCCACAGGAAGGAAAGCAGGAAGGAAAAAATGAAGGGGGGGGTTAAGGGAAGGGAAGAAGGGGAAAAGAAGGAAGAGAGTATGGAAGGGAGGAATGAAGCAAGGGAAGGAGGGAGAGAGACAGGAATGAAGGAAACAATTATTAAATGTCTATTATGTGCCAAGCACTTTATAAATATTATCTAATTTGATTCTCATAACAACCCAAGAAGCAGGTGCTATTATTATCCCTATTTTAAAGTTGAGGAATCAAGGCAGACAGATTTTACGTGACTTGTTCAAAGTCATACAGCTAGCCTTATTGTCTTTTGTGGAACATGGTTATCACAGTTACCTTATCTACATATGCCTAAGGTCTCACAGCTAGTAAGTGTTAAGTGTCTGAGTTTGGATTTGAACTCAGGTCCTTCTGACTCCAAGCCAGAGCTCTATTCACTGCGCCATCTAGCTGCCCCTCTTTCTGCTTTTCTGAATTTGATTGCAAGGTTTTGATGCCTTAATACATTTTCCATTTTTGTGTAGCTGCCATGTACTGCTGAGAAAAAGGTACATTCTTTTCTATCCCCATTCGTTTTTTCTCCAGAGATTTATCGCATCTACCTTTTCTAAAATTCTATTCACCTTATTACATTCTTTCTTTTTATTTTGTGGTTAAATATATCTAGGTCTTAGAGGGGAAATTTGAGGTCCCGCACTAGTAGAGTTTCACTGTCTATTTCTTCCCATAATTCACTTAACTTGTCCTCTAAGAATTTTGATGCTATACCACTTGGTGCATTATGTTTAGTATTTCTGTTACTTCATTGTCTAGAATACCTTTCAGAAAGATGATTTTTTCCCCCCTTATCTCTTTTAATCAGATCTCTTTTTGCTTTGCTTAGTCTGAGGTCAGGATTGCTAAGCCTGTTTTTTTTTTTGTTTGTTTTGTTTGTTGTGTTTTATTTTATTTTTTATTTTTTTACTTAAGGTGAAGCATAATATATTCTGCTCCAGCTTTTTACCTTTACTCTGTGTGTATCTCTGTTTCAAATGTGTTTTTTGTAAGCAACATATTACATGATTCTGGTTTTGAATCCACTCTGCTATCTGCTTCCATTTTATGGAAAGTTCATCCCATTTACCTTCATATTTATGATTACTAACTATGTATTTCCCTCCATCCTATTTTCCTCCTATTTATACTTTTTTTCTCTGGTTTCACCCTGTCCTTCTTTGCCAGTGCTTTGCTTCTGACCACTGCCTCCCTCAATCTGCCCTCTCTTCTATCAGGCCCCCTCCCGTTTCTTTCTCCTTTCCCCTCCTACTTATGCCCTCCCATCTGCCTTCCCTTCTATCAGCCTCCCGTTTTCTTTTTCCTATCCCCTTGTACTTCCCTATAGGGTAAGATAAATTTCTACAGCCAACTGAGAGTGTATGTTGTTCCCTCTTTGAGCTAAATCAGATGAGAGAAAGGTTCAAACAATGCTCACCCCTCCCATCTTTCCCTCTACTGTGATCAGTCTTTTGCACTTCTTCAAGTGATGTAATTTACCCTATTCTACTTCCCCCTTTTCCTCTTCTCCTAGTATAATCTTTTTTTACACCTTATTTTTTTATATCATCACATCAAAGTCAACTTATAGCCACACCCTCTGTCTATGCATACTCCTTCTAACTGCTTTAGTAGTTAGAACTACTTTAATAGATACAGTTATGTAGAGTTACAAATATCATCTTCCTATGTAGTGTTATAAACAGTTCAAACTTGTTGAATAACATATTTTGTTTTATTTTTTCTTTCCTGTTTATCATTTTATGCTTCTCTTGAATCTTGTATTTGAAGATAGAATTTTCTGTTCAACTGTGGTCTTTACATGAGGAAATTTTGATATTGTCCTCTTCTGAGTTTAGGATTTGATTTTCCTTGTCACCATAGCAGCATTCTATGGTCAGGACTCTTTTTTTTGTTTTGTTTTGTTTTGTTCATTTTTTGACTATTTCTTATCTTTTAATGTTGAGCTAATTGTGGTTCCACAATATTTGAATTGGTTTTTTTGGCTGTTAGCAGTATTTCTTCCTTGACCTGGTAATTCTGGAATTTGGCTACAATATTCCTTGGAGTTTTCATTTTGATATCTCTTTCAAGAAGTGATTGATGGATTCTTTCAATTACTATTTTACCCTTTGGTTCTATGACAGCATGGCAGTTTTCCATGATGATTTCTTGAAAGATGCCATCCAGGCTCAGATTTTTTTTTTCAGTAAAAGTAGTGAGGTTTATTATAACACCAGTACAGTGGGCAGGATTCCTAGTAAATCTGTCAAACGATTTGGGATTAATCTTTTTTTTGGAAAGGCAATTGGGATTAAGTCACTAGCCCATGTTCACACAGCTCGTAAGTGTCAAGTGTCTGAGGCCAGATTTGAACTCAGGTCCTCCTGACTCCAGGGCTGGGACTCTATCCACTGTGCCACCTGGTTGCCCCATGGGCTCTGTTTTGATCATTGCTTTCAAGTAGTCCAATAATTCTTAAATTATTTCTCCTGAATCTATTTTCCAGGTTAGCTGTGTTGCCAGTGATGGACCTTTCCTGAAGCCTAAGTGATCTTAAGCTGAAAAATGGTTTCACTCCATCTTTTTGTAGCTTCTGTTGCTCCAGAATCCATTCAGAGGTTTGATTTTATGTTGTTTGTGAGAGAAACTGGAGCGAGCTCAGACAACTTCCTGGCTGTTCTCTGCCACCTTGGCTCTGTCCACCTTTGACCATTTTTAGAATCAAATTGTTACTCAATTATATCTGCTCTACTCCATCAATAAGGGGAAAATGACCTTTTAGAAAACTTGTTACTCCAATGACCTACCTGACAGATTGAAATCCTCACTGTACGATGACCAGATTTAATAATGTATATAGTGAAAAATTGTAGACTTTTAAGCATCAGAAAAAAATTTCTCTAAAATAGCAAGATTGCCAAGGGTGAACAAGGAATCCATCTGCCTCCCACCTTGATTTTTCTCTAGGTAGCTAATAGTAGATACTAGAGGCATGACATTTCTCTCCTAGATATTGAGGCCAATAGATGGAAAACAAAAGCTATATTTCTCAACTTTAAACATGTTTATATGGAGTTTTAAATACTAATTTCTATTTACCAAGCTATGCTTTGACAAAGTATCTTCAATGAGGATGAATATGGCATCAAGGTCAGCTACTGCACTGATGGCAAATTCTTCAACTTGAAAAGTCTATGAGCCGAAGTGGAAGGAGTGTTTGTGCATGTTTTTTTTTTTGTTGTTGTTGTTCACAGACGATTGTACACTCAATGCAGTCTCTGAAGCAGAGATGCAACAAAGTATGTATGGATCATTTCTCTGCTGCTTGTGCTAATTTTGGCCTAAGAAGTAACACAAAGAAAACACAGGTACTCCATCAGCCAGCACCACACCCACCCATATGTGGAACCATTGGTTACAGCAAATGGAGAAGTTCTGAATGCTGTGGAAAAGTTTGCTTACCTTGCCAGTATACTTTCTAGGGATGTACACATTGATAAAGAGGTTCACACACACACACACACACACACACACACACACACACACACATTGTCAGAGCTAGCTCAATGTTTGGGAGGCTCTGAAAAAAAGTGTGGGAAAGAAGTATTAGACTGACTACCAAACTGAAGGCCTCCAGAGCCCTTGTGCTGGCCTTGTTGTATGCCTGTGAACCTGGAGAGTATATCAGAGCCATGCCAGGAAACTGAATTGCTTCCATTTGAATTGTCTTAGGAAGACTCTGAAGATCACCTGACAGGGTGAGACACAAGACACTGAGGACAGCCAAGCATTCAAACTCTGCTGCAGAGAATGCAACTCTGATGGGCTGGCCACATTGTTAGAACACTGAACTTATGCATCCCTAAAATACTATTTTATGGAGAACTCACACAGAATAAGTGTGTACATGGTAGTCAGAAGAAACGATATAAGGACACTCTCAAGGTCTCTCAGGAACTTTGTAATTTATTGCTTGACATGTGAGACACTAGTACAGGTCTGCCCAGCATGGCATGCCCTCATCAGAGAAGGTTTTGTGCTTTATGAGCAAGGCCTAACTGAAGTAGCTCAAAAGAAATGCAAGATGCACAAATTTGGAGAACCCACCTCAAATGTTCACATGGACTCCTATTATGTGACCAATGGTGGAGCATTCTGAGCTCATCTTGGACTGATCAGCCAGAGTCAGACACACGGTAACTTGACTCTGACATAGTGATGCCATTTTGGTTCTCTACAAGAATGAAGGATAACAATCAACCAACCACGCTTTAAGGAGCAGAAGAGAAATTTAGTTGGTAAGTGGGGGAAACAATAGAGGATCTTGGTCTTCTGGAAATGTGATTCTCTGAAGAAGAGTTTTGAGTTATTATGTACCACAATGAAGTCATTATTGAGTCCTTGCTATGTGCCAGCACATGTATGATGCTAGGTGTAGGGATACAAATAAAATGCCTGAAATACTACACTACTGTTACAACTAGCTAACATTTATATAGCGGTGGTAAGCACTTCACCAATATTTCATTTGTTCCCCACCCCAACCTTGTGAGGTAGATGTTATTATTATTCATATTTTACAGAGGAGGACATTGAATCAAACAAAGGTTAAGTGACTTGCCCAGAGTCATATAGCTAGTAAGTGTTCGAGGTTGGTTTTCAATTGAGGTCATCCTGACCCCAGGCCCAGTGTTCTGTCCACTTAAGTTAATTAAGATTAAGTTAACTTAATCTTAAGTTCTACAATTTTTTAAAAACATTCTGACATTCTATGACTCTATGTCCAAAGTGCTATCACACCACGGAAACAATACTTTGATTCAATATAGGTCCATCACTCATCATGTAAAAATGAAGTTAGTCACTTTCAGCTACTGTTTATTTTCAATTTCCTTTCACTTCCTCTTTCAAGCCCCTTTGGTTAAAAGGGGGGCTAAGGTCAACTGAATTAATTTTAACTCATTATTTTGCTTCTATTTATTTCCCCTTAAGTCATACCACTGTTGTTGAATTGTTTCAGTTGTTTTTAACTCTTCCTGACCCCATTAGGGGTTTTCTTGGCAAAGATACTGGAGTAGTTTGCCTTTTCCTTCTCCAGCTCATTTTACAGATGAGGAGACTGAGGCAAACAGGGTGAAGTGACTTGTTCAGGGTCACACAACTAGTAAGTGTTCGAGGCTGCATTTGAACTCATGAAGATGAGTCTTCCTAATTCCAAGCCTAGTGTTCTTCTTCTATGCCACCTAGTTATCCTACTTGTTCCACTACTCTTCCAAATAATCCATTCATGTCTGGGAAAAAGGGGGGCTATGTGCCTCTTGAAAAGAAGAGTCCCCAAAGGGAAATTTTCTACCAATAGTCTGGAAAATGAAAAATGTCATTCCCATTGCTAAATGGTATGGAAATTAAATACCATATAGGTGGGGGGGGTGTTTCTATTTTTGTTAAGAATTTTATCTCCAGTCAATGGGCTTGACTCCAGTCAAGAGAGATGCCAGCAAAATGCTACTTGAGTAAATAGTAGGGAGTAAAATCTTGTTGAAACTGCAAATTTGAGAACGTGTCTTTTTGTCCAGAGAATGAAGTCAGGACACCAAGGTCTGCTGGCAGCTCCATCCTGAAATGGCTCCATTTGATTTATTACTTTAGGGTGTGTTCCCCTCACAGACCTCTTCTCAAAACAATCACTTTTCAAGTCCTGAACGGCCTTCCTGAACACTTGGAGCGTAGTGACTTAATTGAAACAATGGCTTCTGAAATGGGATGTGTTTGATGTGTTTTCTATCTCCTTCCTTCTTACTGTTTCATGGGTTTATAAGAATGAAGACTAATCCCTGCCCAGCTGAAGTAGAATCACCTCCAAGGTTCTGCAAGTTGCCTTGCCTACTAGAGCCATGAAAGCCAAGGAATGTAACCATTTTATTCGGGAACGGGAAGCAAAATAATTATCTTTTTGGATTTTAAATTCTTTCTGCCATCCCAATTTTTGGGGGAGAATTATCATCCCATCAGATAATAGAAGCAGGTATACAACACTGGCCTTGATGACTCAAGAACCAATCAAATACTAGTTCTGACTCCACCACCATTTCATTGTATTGCATTGAGAAAATCATGTAACTACACTGAGCATCAGCTTTTCCACCTTTAAAGGGCATCATAACACCTGTCTGTCTGAAAATAATACTTTCAATTATTTGGAATTCTGAAGGCTAAAGACCTATTAGTCAATCATATGCATTGATTTCATTCCAATTATGTGCCAAGTCCTACATATGAAAGGCAACATTGAGATATTTTATGCCTGCTAATCACTTACATTCTAATAGGGGGAGAAAGTATGTATTGTGCTTTTGTTGTTCCATCATTCCCAACATGCCAGGCCCTTCTAACCTCCACTATCTCTTGAAGCCTGTCCAAGTTCATGTTCATTTTTTTCCATGACGCTATCCTATCTCATCCTTTGCCATTCTCTTTTCCTTTTACGTTTGATCTTTCCAACATCAGGGTCTTTTCCAATAAATATTTTCTTCTCATTATGTAACCAAAGTATTTAAACTTCAGTATTTATATGTATGTAGGCATATGCACGTGAACATATATATATATGCATGTGAACATGTATGTATGTGTATGTGTATATATGTGTATGTATATGTGTCTATATATGTGTGTGTATGTGTCTATATATATATATATATATATATATATATATATATATATATATATATATATATATATTATATATATATATATATATATATTATATATATATATATATATATATTATATATATATATATATATATATATATAGGGGAATGTCAATCTCCAGTATAGACCTAAAATGAATACGAGGTCATTTTAGGAGCGATGGCACTAATAGCTGGGGACATAAGGAAACACTTCATATAGAATGCCCATTATTACATTCTGTCTTCACAAAAATATTGGGAATTAAGCAAAAAAGATATAATTTTTTTTTCTTAAATAAGTGTCAGGTCACAAAATGTCACTCAATTTCCTCCCCTGTTCTACTCAGCTTTAGAATTTCTCTTTACATCCTCAGAGGACCTTTAGGAAGATAGCAGCTCTCTTTAGTACTTTGGTGGAGTCTGGGTTCTAAAGAATGGCGAATCCTCATCTGGGTAGGAATGGAATGGTGCCTAAAGAGTACACACATTTCTGATATAATGGCAAACGACCTGTATTATACCTTTTATTTGGCAAGCCTTAGTGTTATTGCTCTTAGGATGTTTATTTCAACCTAAATTCAGTTCCTCAGTCTTTTAGCACAAGGAGAAAGACATGTCTTGGCTCAGTGCTATATTTTAATTCATGCATCCAAAGTAATAGTTATTGATAATAATAATAATAGCTAGCATTATGCAAAGTACTTTAAACATTTTATCTTCTTTTACCCTCACAAAAATGCTAAGAGGTAGATGCTTATTACCAGTCTCACCTTATAGATGAAGAAACTGAGTCAGACAGATGTTATATGACTTGCTCAGGTCACATAGCGAGTAAGCGTCTGAGGCCAAATGTGAGCTCCAGTCTTCCTGACTCCATGCCCTATGCTCTATCCATTGAGTCATTGTCTTGATCTGACCATATTATACCTCTGCTCAAAAAGCTCTAAGTAGGTCCCTATTACTAGGCATTACCATGGCATCAATTTCAATAATGCTACCATGGTCTTATGATCACTTTTTCAAAGGCTCCTGGATTCAACATCTGGGTCTTTGAGCATGGACAGATGTGTCTTAATCTTAATTTAGCATACCTACTTAATTGGCATTTCCAGAGTACAGGTCTGACCATGTTTTCAAGAAGCTCCAGCACTTCCTTTTTGCCTCATAAATTTCCTGGGTGGCATTTAGAACCACTCATATTTTGATTTTAACCTACCTTTCCAAAATGATTATACATTATACTTCTACAGGCACTCTTGACTCAATTAGTTTGTTAAGAAGAATTTATTAAGTGTTTACTATGGACCAGGCACTGTGTTAAACTCCAGGAATACTAATATAAGAAGGAAAAAAGAGCATTTGCCCTTAAAGAGCTTAATGTTGTAATGAAGCACCACAAAACAGGAAAAAAAAATGAAAAGAGAAGGGGAATGTTCTTTCAGAAACCCCCAGCCAATCACATACAGAGAGTGAGAATGTAGTAGAAAGCTCCTTCCAATGTACGAAATTTAGAGGCAGAGGGAGCTTCCATGCTGAAGAGGTCCTTATGGCATGGTAGGATATTCCATTGAATGAGGAATATAGTTTGGAAAGGAGTGAAGACCAGCAGAATTTTTCTGCTTTCTTTTCCAAGCTCACAGTTTTCCTTTTTCTTTTTCTTCCAGCTTTTGTCTCAGGTTTGTTCCCTGATGCATGAAATGTCCTCTATCCTCACCTTGGTCCCTTGGCACTGCTAGCTCATTTCAAAATTCTGTTCAAAGACTACCTCCTACAAAAGTGCTTTCTTGATTAGTTAATGAGCATCCTATCTCAATAGAAATAACTTAGTGATTATGAAATTATACAGTGTTTACTACGTGCCAGGCACCGTGCTAAGCACTGAGGATACAAAAAAGGGCAAAAGACACTTAACTCAAGGAGCTTACAATTTAAAGCAAACAAATATACAAACAAGTTATATTCAAGATAAATAGGAAATAATTAAGAAAGGGAAGGCATTTAAATTAAGAAAATTTGAGAAAAAGTCTTTCCATAGGAGACGGAATTTTACTTGGTATTTAAAAGAAGTTGGTATGTAGAGATGAGGAGAGAGAGCATTACAGGCACAGAGGGCAGACAGAGAAAATCCCCAGAGTTGAAATGTGGAGTTTTTTGCTTTGGTAACAGCAGGGAGGCCAATGTCACTGGATTGAAGAGCACATGATGGGGAATACAATATCAGAAGTCTGGAAAGGTGGAGGTGAAGTTCAGGTTATAAAGGGCTTTCAACTCCAAACAGAAGATTTTGATCCTGGGAATGACAAAAGAATCAATGGAGTTTATTGAGTATGGGGATAGAATAGACACAGTTGTGCTTTAGGACAATCCTTTTGGTTGCTGAATGGAGGATAGACAGCACTGGGAAGAGACTTATGGTAGGCTGACCAACCACCATGTTATTGCAATAGTATAGCTGTGAGTTGATGAGCATCTACGCCAGGGCGGTGGCAGTATCAGAGGAAAGAAGAAGGGACACTGCAGAGATGTTTCAAATTGACTGGCCTTTCTAAGAGATTGGATATGGGGCCAAGAATATAGTAAGGAGTCTAGGAGAATATCTGGCTTGTGAGCCCGGGGGACTAGAAGGCTGATGATACTTTTGACAATAATAGGGAAGTTTGTAATGGGGGAAGGATTCAGAGGAAAAGATAATGAATTCAATTTTGGACATGCTGAATTCAAGTTGTCTATTGGAATCCAGTTTGTGAAATCTAAAAGGCAATTGGTAAGGGAGAGACTGAAAGTCAGAAGAGAGGTTAGGCAGATTTATGAATCATCAGCATAAAGATAATCCACAGAAACTGATGAAGTCTTATGTGAGTGAACAATGAAAAATCAATGCTTAGGCATTTACTATGTGCTAGTACTGTGTTAAGTGCTGGATATACACTTACAAAAAGTAAGATACTGCCTACCCTCACAAAGCTAGTTAGAAACAAGTAGTTGGCCCAGTAAATTGATCTTGGAAGCCAAGTGATTTGAATTGGAATCTAGCCTCAGATACTTTCTGTGTGACAGTGGGTTAGTCATGTAACATCTGACTGCCTTAGTCTTTTTTATTTATAAAATGGGGATGATAACAACACCTACTCCCAGGAAAGAAATGATATATTTGCAAATCACTTTACAGACCTTAAAGCACTATTTAAATTCTAATATTCAAATAAGGGAAGATAAAAGAAAAGAGAGTTGAGGCATGTATCTCATTCTGGGATGTCACAGGAATAGGTAAGCAGAATCATAGGGCAACTGATAGACATCCTCTAGGAGTGATTGTGCTGATTTGAATATTGTTCCCACAAATAGAGACAGAAAAGAATAGGAGATGGGAAGGGGAAGGATAGGGCAGAAGAAAAGATTAAGCCTGGAGGCATGGAGTGAACATGGCCGGAGATATGTGAATCCTAACAGGATATAAGTTCTGTGATGTGAAGGATTGTATTCCTCTTGCATTTTTGTATATGGAGTGCCTAGTTACCTGATACATAACAGTACTCTGCACACAGTAAGTATTTAATAAATATTTATTGATAGAGTGAGTTGATGAACAAAGTCAACACATTAATTGCTAGTTTAATTGAACATGAGTGATAAAAGCAGACAATCAGCTGCTGATGCAGTCTGGATGTCTCATTAACAGATGAAGAACCCACAGCAGAAAGGAACCAAGAGATTTAACCAAGGTTGACTACCTGCTAAGTAAGTAGTTGAGCTCTTAGCAAACTCACGTCTTCCTGACACCTTCTCCCACAATATCAACACAGTTATGGAAAGTTCTGCTTTGGTTTAGTGTGTGTAAATGCACCATGCTCCATCCTAGATAACAATGTCCTCATTGCCTTCAGGCCATTGTGTGGGACTCACAATGGGTATTTGAAAAGGGCTTCCTGATTTCTGATGACTGTGGCAATTTTTATACAGATTGTCCTTTTAGTGTCAGATGAGTGGGATGGTGGGTAGGTTGGCCAGCACAATTAAAATAAATGAGATCTGTCACCAACTCTGCCCTCCCAAGAATAAGAGGCAAGAAGAGTTGGCCTCTATTGTGGCCATGATTTGTGATCCCAGGGCCATAGCTAGAGTGTTTGCATTATATGTATTTATTTTACTTGACCTTTTGTGTAATTACTTTTGCATTCTAAAGCCTGTTTGGATTTGGGTTGTGTGTCAAAGCTGTTGCTTTCTGTGAGACAGCCTTGAGGAAAGGGAGCTTAAAACAACCCTTTTCAATTCGGTAGGCAGTGAAAGACCCCTGCTGGGTTTTGCCAAGGTTCCCAGCCAAAGTATCTTTGGCTGTCACAATGACGAGCAAGTCACAGAATGCTAATATGCCACTATTGTAAATTAAAGGGGTGACTTTCTGTAGCTCTATCAAAGGATCACAGATAGAAAGCATGAAGGGACCTCGGAGACCATGTAGTCCAGTCTCTTCATTTACAGATCAGAAGACTGAGACTGGTTGGGGTGAAGTCACTTACCCAAAGTTTGTTTACACACAATTGCTTTTTTTGTGCTTTCTAGTGAGGCAATCTGGGTTAAGTGACCTGCCCATGATCACAGAGCTAGTAAATGCAAAGTGTCTGAGGCCACATTTGAACTCGGGTCCTCCTGTCTCCAAAGTCAGAGCTCTATCCACTGAGCCACCTGGCTGCCCCTAACAGAATTGTTTTAAAAATTTACAATAGCCTCTTAACAATTCTTTCCAAAAAAATTGAAATAATTAACTAATTAGATGAATGAATGAACTAATGAATGACTGAACAAATGACTGACTGACTGACTGACTGAATGAATGAATGAATGAAAAAAATAAAGTACTTAACATGATACCTAGCATATAGGAAGCACTATATAAATGTATGTTTCCTTTCCCTTCCCCTTATCAAATCTGACCTCCATACCATAACAGATTGTTTTGTCTTAATGTATTTATGAAGGATAGATTGGTTAGTAGAACATCAGCCTGATCTTGGATGACGATCCATGTCTAATACATATTATTGATGCAATACCAGACAAGTTACCCAACCAATCAATTCCCCAAAGCAATTTTCTAAGATGCTAAATTGCAGAGCAAGTACCTATCTTCATTGGTGGAGGGAGTTTCCTCACAGGCCATTCATTAGAACAAGGAAATCTCAGATCCAGGTCTTCTCTCTTCCATGGAAAAACTTTCCTTTCTTGGCATATGAGAAACCTGAGGCAGAGAGAAATCAAGTGATGCAACCACAGACAACCACCTGGTCAGTGGTTGAGCTGATATATGTGGTAGAGTCACTCCTTTGCTCCAAAATCTGCTGTAGTTCTTTATTGACCATTGCGTGAAAACTGTACTCTTTTGCCTGGCATCAACAGCCATCTAAAAAGCAGTGTGGCATAGCAGATTTGGCCAGATTTGGAGTCAGGAAGATGTGTTTTTACCTTCTTCCTGTGATATACATGAGCCAGGGTAATATGGGCAAGTCGGGCTCTCAGTCAAACAAAAAGAATCTTTAAAGGATGTCAATTACAGAGCAGTTACTTAACCACAATGATGGAAGGATTTTCCACACTGGAAATTTTCTCCACAATTATAAAATCACTGGTTTCAGGCCAAAAAAAAGAAGTGTTGAGGGTTATAATCTGGTGTTATAATAGCTTTCCTATTTTCTATTCTTTGATCTATTTATTTTATGATCAACCAATGTGAACTCTTATCTGTCCCCGTAGGTCATCCTAAACTCCACTACCTCTATGTAATTCCTCACATTACTTAATTATCCAGTATCATCACTACTTTTTAAAAAAAATATTTATTTTATTCTGAACTGAAGAAATAAAAAAAAAGTATTTCCATAACATAGTAGAATAGAAAAGAAAAGCTGATTGTACATGAAACTGAAAATCTGTTACATGCAACTTGGTGTTCCTTTTAAATATATAGTAAAGTTATTAGGTAACTTTCTCATCTTTCCTTTTTTTCTTCCATCCCTCCCTGTACTAGACATGACTACCATTAGACACAAATATGTATAAAGATATAAAACCATTCTATACATCTATTTATCAGTTCTTTCTCTAGATGAAGATAGCATCTTCTTTTATATGTCCTCTGTAGTTAATTTGGTTATTTATAATAATTAAAATGAGTTAGTCCCTCAAAGTTATTTTTAAAACATTATTGTTACTGTATATAACATTCTTTTGGTTCTGCTTATTCCACTCCATTATTTTGTGAAAGTCTATCCATTTTTTTCCTTTTTTTAGCCATGTTTTTCTAAGATCAATGAGCTAATAATTTCTTATAATATGGTAGTATTCTACCATAATCACATACCACCACTTGTTCAGCCATTTCTCAATTGATGAGCATCCCCACAATTTCCAGTTCTTTGCTACCGCAAAGAGAGCTGTTATAAAAATTGTGAACATATAGGTTCTTTTGCTTTTTCCCTAATCATCTTGGGAAGCTCACTAGATGTTAAAAACAAAAACAAAATGTTGCTTTCTCCATGGAGATATCCCTAATTTTCTTAACTTTACATGTAACTTTTTATACATATGTCTAATATACTCAAGTATAGTATATAAAATTAATGTTAGCCCTATTATTTATTTGTGCCTTATCTGAGGTGCAGAGACAGCACATTTTATCTCACATTTTTTTTTCGTGAGCCTTTATGAGCAACTGGTACCTATCCAGATAGGAAATGTTTTTTTTTTTTTTGTAAATAAATGAAACACATAGAAATACAGTCATCAAAGGTCTCATGGAATCAGAGATTAAGAGGTAGAAAGGCTCTTAGAGCTTGTCTAGGATAATTCTCTGATTTTAAAGACTCAGAGGTTTAGTCACTTGCTGAAGATCAAACAGATAGTAAGTGGTAGTAAAGCCAGTTTCTACTGTAATACAGAGTTAACTATATAAAGCTGTATAAACACAGAGATATACGACTGTGTGACATGACAGACAGAAAGTTAGAGTTGGAAACAGATGAACTTGGGGTCAAGTTCAGGCTCTGCCATTTGCCTGGAAGCCTGGAGGAACTGACTTTATTGTTCTGACCTTTAGTTTCTTCATTTGTCAACTGGAGACGTTATCACCTACCTCACAAGATTGCTGTGAGAATTAACAGAAACAACACTAATAACAGAAAAGGCCAGTAAGTGATGGAGACAAAATTTTTAATTAATCCTTCCTTATTCATGGTCTAACTCTCTGGGCCACATTGTATCAAAAATGAAACAGAATAAAATAGGATTAAATATGATAATGAACATTTAAGGACTTTAAAACTATGAAGTACTTTATAAATGTAAGGCATTGTTGTTCTATACATTCATAAAATATGTATATGCATATGTGTATGTAGAGAGACTTGCATGCATGCATACATACATTCTGCATTCATGTGATTATACAGCAACATACCATTATGTAGGAGGGAAAGTATTTGGACTTACATTCATGAGAGATGGATTTAAATTCTGACTCCAACACTTATTAATTGTGAGCCCCCTAGAATGTCATTTAGCCTTTCTGCACCTCAAATTCTTACACTGTAGTAAGGGAATAATAATATTTATCCTAGTTACTCTGTAAACATTATATCATAATATGGATGTGTTATTATTATATTAGTATTATTGTAGTTGTTAGTATACTGGTTTGCTACTAACCCTCAAAATAAACAATCTGATAGGCACATAAAGAACTAAACAAACAAATCAATAATGATGCTAGTATTTCAAGAATTCTTTGAATTTCCAGGAATGGGTACTATCTCCAAAAAGGCAAACATAATAAAAGAAATTATCATTTAAGAAATAATCTAGTAGTCTGGTTGTGTTAGGAAAAGCTGTTCTTCCTTTAAGATTTAAACAAATAGAAATCTTCCACATTGTTGGATTGACCATTTTGTTTCCTTGACCCCAAAGCCACCATTTTAAAAAATAGTTGACTAGTGAAATTGGTCATGGAATAACTCTTGATTGAATGATATGAGATGCCTGATTTCAGAGGTGAAATGTAAGAGTCTAGGTACAAGAATTGTTATTGGTAGCTATTATTATTAATCCGTAAGATAGTATATTCATTTAGGTAGGGCCAAAGGTAGGTCAAAGTAAATTTATGCATGTAAAATCCCCCTCCCCCATTCAGTGTCTCATTACATTTGCCTTTCCAAATTATGCAAGGACTACCCTTTTTGTTCCATCAATGCTAATGAAGTCCCAGGAGAAGATTCTACTAGAATGACTTTTTTTTCCCCTTTTTGGAGACATAGACATATTGGACATTAAAAATAAATACAATTTAAGGCTAGATTAATGAGACAGTAGACGGGCACTGCTGTATGGCTCATGATAGGTTCTGAAGACAATGACCAAAGTCCGATTTCAAATGTGATCGTAGGGTCATGTTATCATTGGAATCAATGGAGAGCACCCACAGACACCAGATATTGAGCTGAATATGTTCTATATTTTTGTCTTTTTGAAAAACCAAAACTTTACAATCACTATCATTATCTCATCATGGTGCCTCATCATGAAATTAAAAAATATGAATACTAGTAATAGCTGACATTGAAAGAGTACTTTAAAATTGACAAAGCATCCTAAATTCGTTTGACCTGTGTTCTTAAAGGATAGATCTAAGTAGAGTGTAAACTCTGAAACATTCAGGCAAGTTGACAAAATTTTGAATGTGGGGCTATGAGTGGATTGCATATTTGTTTGCCTATAAGTAAAGGACATATAATAGACACTTGTCAACTGTCAGAGGACTAGTTGAACTTAATTTGGAGAGACCCATCCCTGCTAGGGTTATGGGCTGATGAAACTTTTAGTCACGCAACATTTTAAGAACATCTATATGTCATGGAAGGGTTGCAATGAACATTAGTGAAAGTTTTACCCGGTTGATAAAGCCATAGATCCTTGATACACTGAGATAAGTATGCACATTTATTTATTTATTTATTCGTTTTTTAATACACTGGGCTCAGTAAATAGAATTCATACTTCTCTTATTGATATCACTGAAACAATGGTAAGGAAGGTATTCTAGAATAATCAGGATGCTAATGATAGATTATAGGGTGTAATGGGGCAGATAGGTGACACAGTAGATCGAATGCCAGGAAGTCAGGAAGACTTATCTTCCTGACCTCAAATCTGGCCTCAGACATCGACTAGCTGTGTGATCCTGGGCAAGTCAGTTACCTCTGTTTGCCTCAGTCTCCTCGTTTGTAAAATGAGCTAGAGAAGAAGATGGCAAACTAATTCCACATCTTTGCCTAGAAAACCCCAAATGGGGTCATGAAGAGTCAGACACAACTGAAAAACAATGATAGATTCCCTCACATTTATATGGAGCTGTTTGATTTCAATGTATTACATACATGATCTTATGTGATTCTTACAAGATTTCTATGGGGTAAATACTACAATTATTATTATAATATTTTATGGAATGGGAGTGAGAAGATCAGAGGTCAAGCAATTTGGCTAAAGTCCCTCAGTAAGTATGTACCAAGGCAAGGGCTCAAATCTTATTATTGCTAGACTAGTATGTGTTGGCTTATTTGTTTTCCTGGAAGATAGGGGGAGATATTAGAGTGGGGAAGGGGACATAGAATGTTGAAGTTGCAGGTACTTTAGAGGTCATTTAATGCAACACAGACCACAGAAAATCTGAGAAGGACCTTCTGACACAGAACACTGGCAGCTGGGTTGCTCAGTAGGTCAAGTGTTTGGCACTGCAGTTGAGAAGACTTAAGTTCAAATCCAGCATCAGATACTTATTAGATGTATGACCCTAAGCCAGTCACTTCTCTGCCTCATTTTCTTCTTTTGTCAAAAGGAAATAAAAATAGCATGTACTTCTCAGGGTTGTTGTGAGGATAAAAAGAGATGATATGTGTAAAACAGTTTGTAAAACTTAAAGCTATTATTATTATTATTGCCAGCAATAATAATTATTATTATCATAGTACATAGGATGTAAGAGTACAGAGAAACCTTGGAACATAAATTATTGAATGATAGTTCTAGAAAACATGTGGAAGACAGTCTAGTTCAACCATCTCAGTTTTCTGAGTCTTAGGTTAGAGTTTTGATTTGACCAAAGTTCCAGAGCTGGCCATTTGTAGAAGCTTATTTTAGAACCCAGAATTTCTTATGATCAGGCAACATGTGATGTCTTCCATCCAACTGAAGACATCATCATGAAAAGGAATATAATGTTCCATACCAGCCCCTCCCCCATCTTTTCCCTGTACTTTTTTTTGGTCTGATTAAAATCAAGTTACAGTGGCCTCACAGATTACAGTCATCATGAAAATTAATTTTTTATGCCTGGCTGCGCTTTGTCCCTTCTCCATTATCATTTGAAAACACTACACCTATGCAGGTTAAGAGGTCTAAAGTTTTCTGTAAAGCTAGTGTCAGCATAATATTCTCTTTTTGTAAATAGACAGTGAATTGAATCTGGTGAGGAAAAATGTTTCCTTGAAAAATAATTAGTACTTAGCTTTGCCTCATTGAGTTTCAAAATGTACTCTGGATTTCATTATTTTCCCCTCTCACCTAATTCTTATTTCAATTCATTTTGATTCAACAAACATTTTAAAAAATAATTTACTATATATAAAGCACTGTGCTGGATATAAGAAATATGAAGTCACATATAGATTAGCTCCCAGCCTCAAGAAACTTGAATTCTATTAGATTGGATTCAATTTGCTTTAATTGAACAAATGTTTCCTTGTATCCCATAGCCAAATGTCTACTGGACAACTCCACCTGGAGAGTCCATGGGAATTTTAGACTAGCCGTGTCCACAGAAATAACTTACAGAATACAACAGAAATAACTCTCTCCACCACTACCAGAAATTTATCCGTCCACAAAATTGCCTTATTTTTAGAGCAACACAGCCATCCTCCATGTAACCTAGGTTTGCAATCTCAAAACCATTCTCTTCTTTGCTTCTTTGTATCTTCATTGTCCATATCTGTGAATTACCAAGTCTTGTCAATTCCACCTCATCAAAATACATTGCATGCATCATTTTCTTTACAATCCCAGGGCTACTAAATTATTTTCATCTACTTTCTGTACTATCACAATTATCTTCTAATTGGTCTCCGTGATTCTTGATTCTCGTTTTTCCATTTTGTCCTTCATACAGCTATTAAGTGAAAATTATTAAAACACGGCTATGCCTATGCATACCACTTCTTGCTTAAAAATAAAATTAAATACTGTCTTTGGGTCTTTATTTCATTTAGGATAACATACAAAGTCTTCATATTGTTAATTCAAAGCTTCTACAATCTGCCTCACACTTACCTATTCAGATTTATTTCATATTATTTTCCTTTATGCATTCTATGCTACAGACAAACTAGACAACTAACAGTGCCCTGAAATTATTAGTCCTTCTCCTATCCCGTGGCTTTGTATAGGCTGTCCCCATGCCTAGAAGGATTCCTCATTTTAACCCATAAGCTTTAGCTTTCTTCAAAGTTCAGTTCAGATGACACCTGTTGTGTGAGTATGTGAACATTTTTTTCTAATTTCCATAGCTATGTACGTGTCCCAGTTCTTCACAATTTATTGCACTTACTAATTTATGTGTAGCTATACCACATATTTTCACAAAATATGAACTCCTTGAAAGCATGGACTGTATCATTTTTGTTGTTGCATTCTCAGCAACAGGCACAAATTCTTGCCCATAGTAGATGCTTTATAATTTCTTCATTAAATGCTCCCATTTGTATTTGTGTTTATACAGTTAGAACAATGGTTTCACCAGTTTTCTAGGACCTTCCAGTGATGTAGATTAGAACCCATGAATGCCTGGTTAGCCTTTGAAACTTTTGTCTATCTCTCCCAACAGTTTAGCCACAAAGTCACGAGGGCCTTCCTTAATTTTTCCTGAGTCCATAAGAGTACCAGTGGAGAACTATGCAGGTCACTTAACATTATTCGCATTTGCCATGTTTTTACACTGTCCTACTTTTCTGTTATGTAAGTCTTTCTGACACCTTGTACCTTGTACCTCTATCCCTCTTCCAAATTCCTGGTTGCTTTCATACTGCTGACTCATCACACCCACCATGAAGCTCCCTATTGATTTCGACGTGATGCTTAGCATTAGTTCTTTGTTGTATCAGTATTCCAAGTCTCGTTGCCAAACAGTGATGTTAATAAAATATCTGTCCTGAGAAAATGCGCCTTTGCTCTTACAGGATGGTTGGGGTCAGTAAAAACTATGTATGAATTTTCAAAAGCAATCTTCTCTTCTCCTTTTCACATATGAGCCCAGATCATTGGGCAACTGAATGATCTACCTCAGATACGTATGCATATGCATACATGTATGTGTATATAGAAAGATACACAAATATATACATATGTACTATTATGTATATCTGTATGTTTATGTACTATTATATTATGGATGTAGGTACAGCTACCTATCTATACCTATCTCTCTCTCTCTCTCTCTCTCTCTCTCCAAACACATATTATTGGATAAGTTCTACATAGGGTAGCTAGGGGGTACACTGGATAAAGTGCTGGGCCTGAAGTGAGGAAGACACATCTTTGTGAGTTCAAATTTGGCCTCAGACACTTACTAGCTGTGTGACCCTGGGCCAGTCAGTTAACCTTGTTTGCCTCAGTTTCCTCATCTGTAAGATGAGCTGGAGAAGGAAATGGCAAACCACTCCAGTATCTCTGCTAAAACAAAACAAAACAAAACAAACAAACAAAAAAAACTGCCAATGGAGTCACAAAGAGTCAGATGTAACTGAAATGACTGGACAACAATAACAAACTCTATAGGATGTCCATTCAGACTTTCTTCTTCCATTTGGTCTTTCTTGTGTAAGTTAATAGGCTAAATATTTTTGTGTAATTATAGAGCTCAGTCAGAAGGCTTGGGGTTCTGCGTGATCACCACAATGTTGCCCACAAAGAACATAGAAGAATATGTCAACATTGTATATGTACTTTCTAAAAAACTAATCTTATCTAGCTAGCTAATTTATGTCAATGGATAATCAAGGTGAGAATCCCCATAGTCGGACTGCAAGTTATAGTGAACTATAATACTAAAAAATATTGTGAGTCCCCAAGAAGTCTGATGGGAGATGTAGCTTGCTATTCAATGGGAACATAGCCTAATAGCAGGAGTTGGGGTTGACAGCATAGAGGTAGGGTTTATATTACCAAATGATCCAATCTGTCTGCTTTGTTTACCTTTGTTCTCTTTAATGAACATTATAATTTTTCCATAAGCAGCTCAAGGACTATTATTAGTCCAAGTATGTAATTTCCACCATTATCGATGAAGAAAAATAGCTTCTTATATTTTTTTTAAATAAAATTTCCCCTTTTCCTTCTGTTTGAAGTCTTCTTTCAGTTTTAATACTTGAACGGCCTTGGGGTGACAAAGTAGCTGAATCGACTGCCAAACTTACTTTAGACTCCTTTTTATCTGCCACTATTTCCTGGTGGCTTTATAAAATAATATGGCTCATAATCTTCTATCATCTTTTTTCATAAGATTTTATAGATGAATTTATATTCTAAAACTGTATTGCCTTTGGCATCCATCTCTCTCCATTTGGCAAATGTTTGCTGACTAAGGTGCTTTCTGGGATGTTTTGGTCTCCTTGTGCCAATTCATTTACATTGTTTTAACTTCTAGATTAAATTATTATAGTTGGTGTTTATATCCAATCCGACCCAAGAAAACCGTATTGAATATCTGTTGCATACAAAGCATTTCGTGGGATACAAAGATGAATGAGATGATGCCCCTTTCCCGAAGAAGTGAATAAAAATTTAGATGGTACCCCTAATATGGTAGTTACAATGTGAAGTCGAATGTGATTAAATCATATCTCATAACATAAATAGTTAAAACAGTTCTGAAGAGGGGAAAATCACTCCGGTTGAGAGAGAGAGGATGAGTAAGGACTTGACTGAAGCAGTAGCCTTTGAGTTAGGCCTTGAGGAATGGGTAAGATTTCAAAGAAAAGAGTTCATTGATGAACCATTCCAGTCTGTGTTAACCAAATAAAAACATATGTGCTAATACAGAGAATGCTGAGGAAGCTTTGAGTATATAAGCTTTCCAGAAACATAAGTTAAATACAGGTGAATAGTAAGGAATAAACCTGTGAAGGGAATTTGGGGCCATAGCATAAGGACTAAATGTGAGTCTAAGAAATTTTGGTCTTGCATGGCAGTTAATGGAAAGCCTGTGAAGAATTTCTATGGATCAATGATACAGGTATTGGGAAGCTCTGTCTCATAGTGATATGTGAGAGAGACTTGAAGGAGAGGTAGGCTATAGTCAGAGATTACCAGGGGCTATTGCAGTAGTAACAGAGGCCTAAAATTAGTGATGAGGAATTATAGATACAAATCAAACAATAAGATAAAAGAGAAAAAAAAATCTGAAGGTCGTTAAATACCCTTAGAGAATTCCTACCAGTAAAAAAAGAAGAAGCAGAGTGAACACAGGAGTGATAAACGGAGACAGAAAGAAAAACTGGAAAGTGTGCTGTCATGGAATTCCCAGGCAGAGACAGTGTCAAGAATGGGGTTAGTCAACAATGTTAAATATTGTAGATAATCTGAGACTGGTCAATGAGAAAGATTCTAAAATTTAAAAAAAAAGATCGCTGGTAACTTTTTAAAATAGGTTTTTAAATGCATTTCATTAAATATGTCTAAATTCCATGTAATTTTATTAACTATTCACTTAAAGATTTTTTTAATTCCTAATTTTCACCCTCACATTTACTCCTTCTCCTTCTTTCAGAAAGTAAGCAATTTGACATCAATTATAGATGTGAATTCACACAAAACATATTTCCATATTAGCAATGTTGCAAAAGAAAACAGACCAAAGTAAAACAAGAAAAACAGAGAAATAAAAAAAAATATGCTTCAATCTTCATCCAGATTTTATCAATTCTCTTTCTGGATGTGGATAGTACTTTTCATCATTGTTTCTTTAAATTTTTCTTGAATCATTGTCTTAATCAGAATAGCTAAGTCTCCAGTTGATCATCCTTACAATATTGCTGTTACTTTGTACAATGTTCTCCTGGTTCTGCTCACTTCACTTTGCACATCACTGCATTAGTGTTTCCGTTTTTCCACATCCTCTTCAACATTTATTTTCCCATTCTGTCATATTATCCAATCTGATAAGTGTGGGGCAGTTTTTCTTTTTAATTTCTTGAAATATGATGTCTAAGCTTTCTTTGATTATGATTTTAAGGTAGTACAATAATTCTTAAATTATCTCTCAATTTAGTTCCCAGATCATCTATTTTTTACAAGGAGGTATTTCTCATTTTCTTCTACTTTTCATTCTTTTCAACTTGGTCCTTGACTTCTCATGGAGACATTAACTTCTACTCGTCAAATTCTAATTCTAATTTTCAAGGAATTATTTTCTTCAGTAAGCTTTTGTACCCTTTTTTCACTTGGCCAATTCTGCTTTTAAAAGAGTCATTTTCATCAATGAATTTTATGCCTCTTTTTCCATTCTTCTTTTTAAGGCATTATTTTGTTCAGTACTTTTTGTGTCTTTTACAAAGCTGTTAATTTTTTTCATAATTTCTTACATTACTCTCATTCCTTCCCCCCCCCCTTTTTTTGGATAGGCAGTGGAGTTAAGTCACTTGCCCAGGGTCACACAGCTAGTGATTCTTATGTGTCTGAGGCCAGATTTGAACTCAGGTCCTCCTGAATCCAGAGGAAGTGCTCTATCCACTGCACCACCTAGCTGCCCCTCTCCCATTTATTTTCCCAATTATTCTTCTACCACTCTGATTTTGAAGAAAATAATCTTTTTTTTTTAGTTCTTTTGGGAAATCTTGGTGGACTTGTGTCCAATTCACATTTATCATTGAGGCTTTGCTTGCAGCTATTTTGATTTCATTGTCTTCTCAGTTTTTGTCGTGATCTTCCCTGATCCCGTAATAGCCTTTTCTGATAAGTTTCCTTTTTTGTTGCTTGCTGTTTTTTTTTTTTACTTTATTTTGAATTTTATGTTCAACTTGGACTCTGTTCTTGGTATGTGTGTGTGGGGAAAGTTGGCAACTATCTGCAGCTTCAGGCTTTTTCACTTCCATTTTCAGAGCTACTTCTGGGGTTTGGATATTTGGTGTTTTCAAGGTGGTGTGATTTAGGAAGAGGTGTGGTCACTGTCTTCTTGATCTGTACTCTGGTCCTTACCCAGGAAAGATCCCTTGTCCTTTGGAGTTGCAATCTATACTGTTCCTTAGGGTCCCTACTACCCTGGGACCAGAAATCATATTGCTCCTTAGGGTCCTTTGTCCCTTGTGACCAATGTTAATACTGATCCTCAGGGCTCTAGTTCCCTCTCATTCAAAAAATGATCCTTTATGCCCTTCAACTGTGACCCAGAAGTGGATATAGGGAATGGATTTTACCAAATATCATTTCTTCCAGCATGCAGTCATAGTACTGAGGCTGGATTTGAATCCTGGTCTTCCTGATTCCAGTTCCAACTCTTTATCTCCTAGCTAAACCATCATTTCTCTATTCTTTTTAAAACAACAAGTTGGATAAATCAGCACTAGAAAACAAAATTGCATATAAACAGATGTATTTATTTACTTATATCTTTTATTTATATGACATCTACATTGTCTAATGTATTCATTTTCTCTTTCTTCCCCAAATTGTTAACCTTTATTATAAGGGTTTTTTTTTTTTTAAGAAAAGAATGGTTTAACACAACCAATCATCATACGAGAAACAGTCTAGCATTTTATGCAGAGCTTGTTACCCCTACTTTTCTACATTTGCAAAAACAACTAGTGAGACAGGTGGCTGACACTTTACAAAGGTTAAAGATTAAATCTTCATAACTGCAAAATTAGTTCTGTATTTTAAAATGAAAATCATATCAAATGTACTTCTCCAAGAAAACCAGCCAATCAATATACTCTCATAGTTTTGCCTTGTAGATTTGATTTTGGAATATCTATCAGTGTCCAAATGACTCAAGACTGATCAGCCTTTGAGGACAATTAGAGGTGGCTCATGGAAAATTATTCAGACACAGCTTCACTCAAATGTCATTTTTTCACTTCTATATTTTTCATTATACAGAAAGCTTGCAAGGAAATGAGTCTTTGTTGCTTAGAAACTTATCTCTTTGGATTTCATGATTACATCTTAGTGATAGCAAGAAGTACAAAGTCTGCTTTACCACTATCATGATACTATGACTTAGAGAAGGGAATAAGGATAAAGAGAAAGGTAATATCAAAAGTAAGCCCAAATCCCTATTTTTTGTTTTTGCTAATGTCCCTGATGGTGAAAAAAAATACACTTCCTCCCCTCTCCAAGGAAGGATGAAATCAGGTATTGATGCAAATAAAATATAAAGGGCAAGGTTTGAAAGCATCATCCCAAGATGATAATACTGCCTTAGAAGCCTTGCCTGGGTCTATAAATTATTACTTAATAAATAAGCATGATGACAAATCAAATCATACTACTTATAAGCCCTATTCAATTAATTTTCAAAACAATCTTAGATAGCTAGAGAAATATTGTAGCAGTGTACATTGCAGTGAGATAGATAACACATTTAGGGGAGTGGTGGTCAGGCAGAGCACTACTTTGGTCTGTGAAGTTACAGGGATAGTGAATTGCTGCACAGGGGAATAGAGGTACACACCTCACCCAAGTTGTGCTATATTAGAGTAAAATTGCACTGATTACAAGTCATGGTTCTAGAACTGGAAAGGGAAAGGTAGGAAGGGAAGGCTACACGTTCAGCAGGTAGGCATTTTGAAGTCTCTGGAAGACCAGATTGGAGAACATTTTGATTAATGAAGCATGGCTACAGCCTTTTGGGATAGGCTGTTACAAATCAGGACAGTAGGACTCCAGGGTAGAAATAATGGATTTGAAAACAATAATGCCAGGGATGTATTGGTAAATCTTGAATTATTATCTCTTTTGGGGAAAAATATATTCATGGCACACTTTTAAGTTTAATTTGTATTATTAACAGTTTTCCATCATTTTAAAAAATCAAGATAATTAACAAAACAATAAATCAAGGCCTGGTTTGTAGTGTTTGCTGATTTCTTAGGCGTCAGTTTTCGTGCTGAACCTTCAACAATTGGCTCTCCTGGAAGTCAGTCAGAGCTGGCTTTAGCACACCACTGGAAAACACTCCAGGGCATGATCTCTATTTTAGACATCAAGGTATTTGGAGAGGCTGTGGAAGTGAAACCTGAAGGAACAAAGTGATAAGATTTCTAAGATTAATTCTCAAGTTTATATTCTACGGTTGACATTCAGGAGAGGATGAGATTGGACCCTATCACACCAAAGTGGGTTTTGTGCCATGTTAGATGTGAAGTACAAAGCAAATCTTAATGCTTAGAGTGGCTTTTCCAACTTGTGGAATTAAATTCTGACTGCATTTCTATGGAGGCAGTCACCAATCTCTAAGGTAGTGATGATGAGGCAAAGGTAAGGAATAGAGACCCTGTGCCTTAAACTGTTTGAATTCAAGATGCAAGTGAGGCCCCATTTTCTGTTTTCCCCATGGGAGTAGTTTCAGTGTTCAGTGAATTATTGGGCCAAACTATCTCATATTGTTACATACCCTTTGAAGCTAGACCCATACAATGTTTGAAGAAATTTGCGTGAAGAAGAATTTGTTTTGTGTTAAAAGAGAGTATTACGTGTAATTCTGGGGATGGGATGTTTGGAACTGATTTCCTTTTAAAAAGTCAGAAAGATTGTGTATGTTAGATACAGATGGAAGAATAGTATATGTATGTTCGTATTGGCTTCATAACAGATCACATTCAACTTGTCCTATTTTTTTCAAAGCTTTAAGAAGTCAATGAACAAATGTTTGGTTGAATACGTACAGACATTTACTTTAGAATAGATAAAAAAGTAGATCTTTCTGACCCAACTGAGGAGGAAAAGTTCATTTCACTAGTTCAAATTACTTTGTTATAGATATTTAACACACTAAGTTTCTTCTTTTTCACATGAAATATAGAAATATTCAAAGTTTTCTATTTCTCTTTTGGTTATTTTACTCCAAATTTCACCAAGTTCAATAATTAATTCAGCTTTCCAACAAAAGAACATTCATTGAATGAATACTACATCTCAGGGAATGTCCTGTATGCTGAAGTAGAGTAAGAGAATAAAGGAATTAGTGTTTCTGCTTTCAAGAATCTGACAGTATAATCTAGGAGACATGGCACGCACAGAAAGAGCTAAAATACAAAGAAGTATATGAAAAGTTCATAAGAAAAGTAAAGACAACATTTTCTCCCATCACAATTAGTACCTTTATGAAGACTTTAAGACAAGTTTACAGTTTTGTATAAAAACCTTCATTTCAATGGATTTAGGTTCGAAAAAATAAGCAAAAAAGAGATTCATATATTTTTTTTCTCTGTTCCATAGTTTCATAACCTGGAAAATCCCATCTCTCTCCAAAGCACTAAGTCCTTTACCTCCAAATACATCTCTATGTACATATTACTTACCAATATCAAAGTCAACATGTCCAAAATTGAGCTCAATATTTTTCTCAATCCAACTTAATTTGCCCCTCTTATTTGTTTATTTATTTTGAGAGTACCACCATTTCTGTTTCACAACCGAAGCATTATCCTGAAATTTTTACTCTTCCTCAAGCCCCTTATTCAACCATTTGTCAAGTATTGCCAATTCTACTTACCCAGAATTTCTTACATCTGTCCTTTTATCTGCATTCACAACACTGTTTCAATAAGCTTCCAACTCATCTTCACCATCTATTCTCTTGCCTCTCCAATCAATATTCCATATAGCTTCCAAATTTATATTCCTACTTCACAAGTCTCTAGCCATGTCCCTGCCCTAATCAAGAAAGTTCTGTAGCTTCACATTGTCTCTGGCATAGATAAAATGCAAACACCTCTATTTTCCATTTAAAGCTCTCCCCTTATCCAATCGATAATCCATTTTTATTATTTTATATCCTATATCTATTTAAGATGCTCCTCACCAAATTAATGGCATACCCAAAATAGAACGTAGGCTCTTTTGATAAAAAGCTTTACACAGGAAACCTCATAGAATAGAAACTAATTTATGCAATTAATAACTATAATAAAGTAGCATGTTACGATACAGACTTGCAGAAATGACAACATTCTTATATAGCAAAAACAAAGCTGAGTAGGAAATGAGACAAAGGACAGTTTCATTCCAAACAGTGATAAAATTCACAAATTCAATCTAAAATGTTCAATCAGAATATATATTTATATGTACATATATATACATATATATGTAACATATATATAAATGTGTGTGTAATTGTAAAACACATTTAAAAGAAATAGAGAATAAAAAATTGGGGGGTTGCAAAATGCTCATCATTGGGGCACAGTTATGTAATAAAAACAACAGCCCTACCTAAATGAGTGAGTTATTGCTACTCCAAACAAACAACCAAGAGTTAGAAAAAATATCTAATTAAAAATCATTTGAAGGAATGAAGAATTAAATATTTTGGAAACAATTGGGTAAAATGAGGGCTTGAGGTGGAAATAGCACTTGCACACCACAAATTTTACTAGATTTTTTTTTCAAAAGGAGGTCAGTGAAGCAATACAGATAAAGGATAACTAAACTCAATGACCCGATGTTTATAAAATAAAATCCTTGAGAGAGAACTTCCTATTTGAAAAGACCTGCTTGGATACCTAGAAAGAGATCTGGCATAAAAAATATATAATTTGCCACAATAAAGTCAATGTGTCAATAATGGATACATGACTTGACTATATCATGTTGAAGATATATTGAAGATCATGAGAGAGAGAAAGAGAAAGATGGAAAGATAGAGAAAAAGAGAGGGAGAGAGAGAAGAAGGGAGCAGGGTTAAGAAGAGAGATAATTCTGAGAAAAGAGAAAATTCTGAGGTAAACAAAGATGGAAGTGATTCAGTAATTCTCATAGGTAAAATAGAAAATTTGACTAGGAAAACTAGCTTTGCATTACCTATTTACGATAAAGATTCCTATAACCTGCACATGTAAAGACTGATCACAAATCTATAACTCCAAAAGTCACTCACCAGAAGAGAAAATGATATAAACATAAATTTCTCAGTAGAATTGTAAATAACAATCATATGAGAGACTACTATAAATCAACAGCAATGGAAAAATTCGAATTAAAAAAAAGTGGTTTTACCTCACATCTAGGAATTTGGGACAGATGACAAAAAAATGGAAATAATGTTAAAGGGCTTTTGATAAAACAGGCAAATAAATATACTGTTAGTAAAGCGATGGATTGGCCCAACTATCCTGGAAAGACAATTGAAATTATTCAATGAAAGTGATTAAAATATCTGGACTTTTTGAACCAGAGACTACACTTCTAGGCATATTCTCCAAAGAAGTCAAAGATAGAAAGAAAGGTCCAATATACATCAAAATAATCAGAGCTACTCCTTTGTGATACTACAAAAAACAACAAAAAACACCCCCCAAAAAACTGTCATGAAGTAGATATTCATCATTTGAGGAATGACTACATAAATTATGGTGTGTGAATGTAATGGGATATTACTATACATAAGACATGATATGCATGAAGAATGTATAGGGAGATATGGGAAGACTTATGAACTGATTAAAAGTGAAGAAAGTAGAATCAGGAAGGCAATATTCAAAACCATCTAGCTCAAAGGAAAGAATAACAACAGAACTTGAAATTGAATGCTGCTGTGAATTAATATTATCTAAAAGTGGCCTAGAAAATGAGTCACAAAACTACATGCATCAATCTTCTTTGTGGAGGTGAGGGAGTATAAAGGTGAAACACAACATGCATTGTTGGAATTGGTTGATACGTTCATTAATTGTGACAAAATGTAAACTCCTCTGGCATTTAAAGCTCTGCTTTTTAAGAATATCTTTCAGTTTCTTTTGTTTTAATTTTTTTTTATGTTAAGGGGATAGTTCCCTAAGTGGTATAAATGTGAAGGATATATAAAGAAATGAAGATGATGTAAAAAGAAAACTGCTAATAAAAATGTACAAAAAGGAATGTAACTCCTTTAAGGGTAGAGACGATCTCACTTTTGATTTTGCATTGCCTGTTCTTAGAATGGTGCTTTACACATAGTAATCACTCAGTTCTTTAGTGATGAGTAATTTTCTTTAATTCATCAATTTGTGAGTGGACAATTCTTTATGCTGTGTTTATATCTTTTGTCAGTCAGTCAACAAGCATTCATTGAGAATTTTCTTTGTTAGGCAGTGTGCTAAGTGCTTGGGGATACAAAAAAAGGAGGTTAACATGGTGCTTGTCCTCAAAAAGTTACACTTTGAATGAAAGTTACAATTTGAAGCAAATAACTGCACATTTAAGGTGGTTGCAATGAACGTGAAAGGCAATCTCGGAGGGAAAGCGCTAGCACCTACGGGGATTGGGAAAAGATTCCTCGAGAAAGTAATATTTAAGCTCAGCCTTGAAGAAGGTCAGAGAAGACAAGAGACTGAACTGATGAAAAGAGGCGTTCTGAGAAGGAGACAACCGGGAAAAGGCGAGGCGATGGAGTGTTGTATTGGAGGAACAGCAAGAAGGCTAGCATTCCAATGCCATTATGGAGTAAGTGACAAAACCATTGTCCTAAGCATGCATTCTGGGGGTTATGGTGGTATCCATAGCACTCTCACGGATTCGTTTGCATCCTGGGAAAATCTGCTTGGCTAACTGATAGAGTTATAGAATTTCAGAATGTTAAAGATCTGTGAGATCATTCATTCCAATCCTTTTACTTTGTTTCCTTCTTTCTTTGTTATGCTCTCTTTTCTTTTGGTTCAGCGTCAGCCGCTGAAGTCATCTTCTGAAGCCTCTTATAGATGTGGAGGTCACCTTGTGTTTTCATACATTGTGCCAGTGGAATAAAAACCCTGGCAAGTCCTACCCAGTTGGAAGAGCTGCAGGCATGAGGTTCGTGGCAGACTGTCTGTTGTCTGACAGCCAGCCTTGCTAAGTGCTGAGGAGCCCATCATGAAGTTCTCACCACCAGGGGATGTTTTGTGTTGTTATTGTTGTTTTTGTCATCAACTCATTAAACTGTCTAGTAAGGTAGGAAGTGGTTGTGTTCTGCATGAGTAGAGGGATTGTGTCTTTGCACAGATGAAATCATTGATCCTGGAACTATGAAAGAAGTTTGATGAGCAATTCATCATAAATTTAATTTTAAACAATGAAACACACTTAACTGACATTTACAACTGTTTGCACTTTTTGAATGGCCTTTCGTCTGCCTTGGTGGAGTGATGACCACTTATCAGTTATTCCTTAACTCTGTGTCCCCTTCCATTGTGTCTGATTGTCCGTTCTCCTTCCTATATCTATGAGTGCATTTTTTCTTTCACAAAAGACAAAACTATCAAAGTGCAACATCTCAGCAATGGAAGAGGACGCAGAGAAGATCTAATCGAACTCACATCTTGACTTGTGGGCCTGCTAAACCATATATTGATTCATCTCGGGTTTATAGACAACTAAAAGCCCAGATCTTTTCAAATTGAATTGCTATCTATCATTCTTTGTCCATATTATACCTGAAAATTTTATTTAAAAAGTAGATTAGAGGATCACAGATTTAGAACTGAAAGGGCCTTGCAGGATTCAAGCCAAACTCACTTATTTCACAGAAAAAGAAAGTGAGGCCTACAGAGTTTAAAGGACTTTCGAAAGGTCACACAGGTAGCAGGTGGCAGAGACTGTATTTGAACTTGTATATTCTAACTCCCATGTACAAAATCCAAATTTGAGATCTAACACTTATTCCAATCAACTTATTTTATTTGTTTATTTTTAAATTTAGCTCAACTGGTCAAAAACTCTTTTGCATGATTTCTCTATTTCCTCATGTTAGCTATTCCTCCCAACTTTTTTTTTTTAACATATGAAAGTTTGCTTAGCTTTCCATCTATTTCTTTATTCAAATCAGTTGATTAAAGTGTTTAACAGTCCAGGGACGAGCTCTAGTCCCTAGACATTTTACCAGAGACCTGCTTCAAAGTGGATTTGCAACTATTTATGATTCATCTTGGATGCAAAGTCTCAATGAATTTGAAGGCACTTTACTGCATTATCATTTAGCCTATTTCTCCAATCTTTTTGACAAAGATCACATATGATATTTTGTCAAATCCCTCACTAAAGTCAAGTTTACTTTTTACCTTTGGCACACAATGAATAAACAGTAACCTTGTAAAAATGGAAATTAGGATACCTTTAGGGATGTCATCTGTCCACACTCATTGCTTCTACCTATTCTTCCCTTTATTCTCAGTCCCTTTACAGTCACTCACTTTTTCAGCCCCTTGAAATCTGACTTCTAGTTTTCTCTACTCTTCCCACTCAACTAAAACCTCTCTGCAAGGTTATAAATGATCTCTTTATTGTAACTCTAATAATATTTCCAAATACCTTCTCCTACTTGACTTTTTGTATCATTTGACATACGATTGGCCATTCTCTCAAAGTAAAAACTTGCCTTTATTTGAGTCTCCTGATTATTGTTATGAAATGTTCTCTTCTTAACTGTTAGGCTTATTGGTTTTAGAGTATTTTGAAGATTTATTAACCATACCCTGTCATTCTTGGTACATATCACACAGGATTCTGCCCTGGAAAATTTCCACTTCATCTATTTTTCTTTCCTTCCTTCCTTCCTTCCTTCTTCCTTCCTTCTTCCTTCCTTCCTTCCTTCCTTCTTTCCTTCCTTCTTTCCTTCCTTCTTTCCTTCCTTCTTTCCTTCCTTCCTTCCTTCCTTCCTTCCTTCCTTCCTTCCTTCCTTCCTTCCTTCCTTTTTTCCTTCCTTCCTTCCTCCTTCCTTCCTTTCCTTCTTTCCTTCCTTCCTTCCTTCCTTCCTTCCTTCCTTCCTTCCTTCCTTTCTTTCCTTCCTTCCTTCCTTCCTTCCTTCCTTCCTTCCTTCCTTCCTTCCTTCCTTCCTTCCTTCCTTCCTTCCTTCCTTCCTTCCTTCCTTCTTCTTCCTCCTTTTCCTTTTTCTTCTCCTTTCTCTTTCTCTTGCTCTAATGTATATTGATGGATCTCTTTTTAGAAATATCTAAGGATATTTCTCTATCTCTTTTTCTTTATCAGTATCTAAATAGATAGATGAAAGATAATTCTCTTATGTGGTGAAATTATTAGCTCCCTCCCAAGGATTCAATTATTATGTATACATAAGTAGATGTTCTATATATCCAGACTGCATTTTTCTCCTGAGTTCCATTCCTATATTCCCAGTTGCCTGCTGGAATTTTCACCTAGATGTCACATAGTCACCTCACTCTTAACAAGCCTAAAATAGATATCACGTTTCCCGCTAAATGCACCACTCTTGACAATTTTTCTCATCTTGTCAAACATTCTTCTTTTCACTGACATTCCCAACAGAGGAAATATCCTTGACTTTTCATTTTCATACACATGGTATTTCCAATCATTTGTCAAATCTTCTTGACTTCATTTCCTCAACATCTCTTGCATCTACCCACTTCTACTACTGATCTCCCATTAAGTCTTCTTTATATCTTGCCTAGACTATTTGAATAGCCTCTGACTCACATACAGTCTCTCTTTTCCCCGATTTATCCTCCTCTCAAACATTCAGGGTGTGTGTGTGTGTGTGTGTGTGTGTGTGTATGTGTGTGTGTGTGATCACACTGGTATAATTTTTCCTCTACTATATAGAACACTATTTCTCCATACCAACCCATTCTGTATTACTCTTGTCCTCACAAAATGTCACCTCAGTTGGTTGTCACAAAATGTTGGAGGCCTTTATGCTATGCTATGCTAGCGTCTACGCTATCTATGCTATGATATACAGGGTACCACTCAAGCACTGTGATTGTCTATCTGTTTCTCATACTCACAATGTTACTAGTCCAGTGTGTTCCTATCATATATTCCCTACATGACATCCTTTGTTTTTCTCCTTCCAAATTTGTATTGCAACCTGTTCACACTCACTCTGTTCCTTTCCATTGCTCTCTATAAGATATACAATTTTAAAAATTCTGTGAAGAGTGTTTTATTGTATGTGTTATTGCCATGCAGTATCATAAGAATATGGATATTCAAAATATTGGCCTTCACTTTCATGGAAAACTTGAGATCACTGAAAGAGCTTTATACTTCCCCTCCCTAAAAAAGAAAAAAAAGGATAAAAGACACTCACTCTCACATCTTTCTATCTAACCTTAGGCCCTATTGTTGAGGATTTGTCTCTGGATAAGTGGTATATGCTGTAATCTGGAAAACAGATATTTAGTCTATCTGTGTGTCAAATCAGCCAGTGTAGTTCACAGTGTTTCAGAGCCTGATACTATCAGCATGACATTTTCTAGAAACAGAAGCATCTTAAAATCTTCACCTTAGAAAGAAAATTCTTCTTCAAGTTGGACTTTATAAAACATATCTTCCATCAGAGTGGTGAACATCTTTGATCAACATATATCTTCCTGTTTCATGCTTTATCATCAGAGGATTATTTAATAAGGTTATCTGTGTTATAGCTATCTTGCATGGAAAGGGAACACATTTTTCAATAAAAAACCTTCAAGGAAATATTTTGCTTTGCAAATCAATGGTATTTTCATAATTCATAAACAACAGTGGGATCTGATATTCTCTCCATCTTTTCCTCGAACTATAAAATGTTTATCACATATTCCATTGTTGAATGTCAATTTTGAAAGCATGTTTGTTTCTACTAAAACATTTCTCAAGAATCCTATATCCTCTGTGACTCCATTCACTGTCTCTGTGACTTCCTATGACAAAACACCCTTCCATGTTCTTCTATATGTTTGTTTTACCCAACCAGATTATATACTCCTTGAGTATGGCGACTCTCTCGCTCAGATATTTGCATCTTGAAAGCATATTTTTAAAAAATTTTCATTCATTCATTCATTCATTCATTCATCAGAAAATGCATGACATAGGAGGTGGTAACTGAGTTGTTCTTTTCAGGCAGGTTAGAATTATTGACTCTGGATGTAAATGAGTAAACTTTGAGTACAGTCAAATAAAATAAAACTGACAAAGAGTGTTGAGCAAGAGTTGGAGGAAACATTAGAGTTCACCCAATCCTAGCCCTTTAATTTACAGATGAGGAAACTGAAGTGCAGATAAATGAAATACCATAGCAACGGATGTAGAGATGGGAAAGAGCAGAAAAAAAGCATCAGAAATTTTGAGCTCAGAGGGACCTTATGGATCTGTTTGCAATGCCATCCCACTCTTCTTCTGAGACCTGGGAGAATTTTTTTTTTATATCCTCTCTCTCCAACACATGCAAAAGAGACGTAGTTTAATAAAAGTTTATAACTGATCTAAATAGTATATCTATCACCCGTTGCTTCCTTTTATAAGCAAATACAAAACCAAACAAAAAGTCTGGTGTTAGAATTTGAAAACAGTCCCTAAAAATCTGGAATTACTTATTACAGATCTGAGATATTGTGTGTTAACTGCTCAGTTATTATTTTTAATATTCTATTTCCTCCTCACATTTTTCTTTTTTCCTCTGATTTTTTTAATGCACATTCATCGTATGAAAACATAACCTGTATAACTACTAAAAGCACTGTTTCCTGAAATAGATTGAAAGGTATGCTTATTATAAATACCCTGCCACTTAGCACAGTGATAATTAAAGCCTACAGTTTAAAGAAAAATAGAAAGGCAAAGTATGGAGTCTATCCACTTGATTTAAGATAGATATTGATTACTGATAAGCAAAACCGAGCAAGTAGTTAACAGGCTGAACAGGAGATGAGATTTCCCTAACACTGGTACAGAGGATATATAATGGAATGTTATATTTGCTACCTAGGTGACTTAGGCAAGTCACTTCCCATCTTTCAAACTTGGTTGCTTCATTTATAAACCAATAAATTTAGATTTAGTGTCCTATAAGAAACAATCCTGGACTGAATTCAGTGATTTGTTGATGTTTTCTAATATTATCACTGTTCAAGTTATCAACTAATCAACCACCAATTATTAAATGCCAATATACAACCTCCCTCCCCCCAAAAAAGCTAGAGATTAAAAAAATGGCAACAAAAGAGTCTGAATATCTCCTTTCCTTCACAAAGCTAATTTTTTTTTGGGGGGGAAACCATATGTTGACGTAGAACTATATGCATAACATTTAAGAAATGAATGTGAGGTATTTCGGGGACAGAGGTCACTAGAATTTAGGAGAACTGAGTTTAGGGATTTTGTAGAAGGAGGCCCTTGATCTGCCTTCTGAAGAAAACTAGAGATTCCAAAGAATGGCAGTGAGGAGAGAGAGAATTCCAGGCATTGAAGATGTGCTTTACATATGCTGTTCCTTTGTAATATTTTGCCTTTCAATTACCCATTTAAAATATTCTGAAAGGAGGCCTATCTTCAGACACAGACATGCACATAGAGAGAGACACAGAGAGATGCAGACACATGCAGGTGCTGCCCTGCTTAAAGGGGACAAAGATCTAAAGGACATAGAAAAAATAAAAGATCTCAAAGAAGATTAAGAAATCCAGTGATAGGATGTTAAAGCTGGGAGAGAGCTCAACAGCTCTTACCCTCATAGAGGCCAATTTTCTTGTTTTACAGATATGACCCAAAGAGGTGATTAGCCCAATGCATTGTGGTGGAGTCAAGAAAAGAATGAAGGTTTTCTGACTTGCATTTTACCAACAAACATACATTTTATTTGAATAAGTACTTTGCTCTTGCGGCCAGAGGCTCCTTCATTTTAGTTGACCTGCTTTAGGTGACCTTTAGTTGACATTGAGGTGGAGAATTACCTCAGTGCCTTGGACAAGTTAAGCACCCTAAAGTCCTTCCTGCATGTCATCCCTTCCCATATCTATTCAAAAGGGCTGGGAACTTGGAGATCCTGTTTGCAATCTCTATGGTCAATGACTAGTTGGGTGATATTGGGCAGTTCAGAACGTCTGCCCTGACTTCAGTCCTTTTCTCATCTGAAGAAAGGGAGCACTGGACCAGATGGTTTCAGATATCCCTTCTAGCCCTCACATTATTTGAATCAGTGACAGAATTCCACTATCTCAGTTAGCATAGTGATATCAGTTAGCAGCAGTTTCTGATTCACACAGTTCCCACATTAACATACAAATTGTCAGATTTCAAAGTTTACAGCCTGTAAATCTTATTTTAAAATCTAGGTTTACTCACATTTGCATATTTAGAAAATGAATAAATTCCAACTAAATTGGCATTTGATATGTGTTATATCTGTGTATAATATATTATAATATATTATATATACATATTAAATAACTTAAATATAAGATTTATCAGCTGTAAACTCTAAAATCCGGCAATTTGCATTTTAATGGGAGACTGTGAATCTGAAACTGCTTGAAGCAGTTATCACTCTACTAACTAGCCCTGCAGGCATATATTATAGTGTAAAGAAAGAAGTTGGGGCAGCTAAGTTGTGCGGTGGATAGAGCACCAAGCCTGGGGTGGCCTCAGATACTAACTAGCTTTGTGACCCTGGGCAAGTCACTTAACCATGTTTGCCTCAGTTCCCTCATCTGTAAAATGAGCTGTAGAAAGAAATGGCAAACCACTCTAATATCTTGGTCAACAAAACACCAAATGGGATCATGAAGAGTCAGACATGGCTGAAATGACTGAATCACAACAGCAACGACAGCAGAGAGAAGCAGTGGAGCATACTGAATAAAGAGCAGGCCGCGAAGGTGTGGGTTCCAGTCCTGCCTCAGACATATGCTGGCTACCTGATCTTGGGCACGCCACTTCAATTTTACATGCTCTGGGGAAGCTCATTAATTCTGTATGTTACAGAAAAGGTACTGACTACCTCAACAGTGAGTAACTTATGTTAGTATTCTAGTCCCTGCTCTTATATATGCATAGGAATTGTATGCATAAATTAGAAAGAAGTTTTGGTGGAATTTAGTCATTTTCTAAATATTCAATCGTGTCTATACCTAGAAATTAAAATAGGATATCCCTCCAAAAATTGGGCAAAATTAACCA